>NC_091794.1:22439242-22742272 GCF_041296235.1 Equus asinus
TCTTGCGGTTTTCATTGGCTTGAGCCAGACTTTCTTTGGTTATTTCCAAATCTTTTTGGGACTCAGTCTGGACAAATTCGAGGGCCTTAACAGTTCTCTCCAGGGCACTGATTTTCTCTTGGTACCTGATGCAGTCCTTCTGCAGCTGCTTGACTTCCTGCTGCTTCTCTTTTAACAGCTCCTGAAGTTCCTTTGCATGGCTCTTATTGCCAGGTCCTTTCTGAGCACCTTGTATTTTCTCCAAATATTCCTTTCGTATTTCTGACTCCACCTTAGTTTTCTCCTTGACTAACTGCTGCTTTTCTTCTTCCAACTCACTCACACACTTTTTAAGGTTCTGCATTTCAGATTCTAGCAGCTCATTTTTCATTTGGGCATCTGTAACATCCTGATAATAATTCCCAATGCTTCCATTAAGTTCTGCTAATTGATTCATAAGCCTCTCTTCCAAATCATCTTTCTCTTCTTCTGCTGTCTCCTTTAGTTTGGTAACTCTGGCAAGTTCTTCTTGGATTTGCTGATTTAACAGGTTTATTTTGGTTACTTCTTCCTGAAGCATTTTTAGTTCGCCATCCTTTGCTGATATTTGACTCAGTAAAGTGTTTCTCTCATTTTCTAAAGTCTGGCCAAATTCCTTTTCTTTCTGCTTCTCCTCCTCTAATTCAGCAATTCTTTCTTTGAGCTGATCAATCTGCAGCAGGTAGTTATTAATTTCATCATGTGAGCTGACATTCGCACTTATGTCAGGCTTGGCACTGTTCTCTGATTGAATAGATTCTGAATATTCAGGCCTTATGCTCATACTTGGAAAGTCTTGCTCATTAGCCTCACCTGGGACAGTTTGTGTCGCCTCTTCAATGACATCCATTTGGTTATTATGTTTCTCAGAGGCCTCTAGTCTAGCTTGTTTAGATATGTTACCTTCTATCTGATGCTTTAAACCTTGAACCTCTTCACTTAGAGAGTCCTTCTCAATCATTAAAGCCTCAAAATCCTTAGAAAGGGTTTTATACTCTGTTTTGACCCTTTCCAGTTCCTCCTTCATGCTGGAATTGGAAGAAAGAAGCTCTTCCATACAGTCTTTAGATGCACCTCCTGCAGGATGTACTTCTGCTCTAAGCCGGTCATTCTCTTCTTCCAACTCTAGGATTTTCTGCTGTTTAGATTTAGCAAACTTTCTCATCTTTTCTTTCATTTCCTCCATTTCCTGTTCAGCTTCCTGCAACTGCTTTTCTGTCTCTTTTTTGTTTGCTTCTACGCTTCTTAACTTGCCATATAGTTCTTGCTTCTCTTGCCTCACAGTTTCCACTACATGCTGAATCCTCTCTGCCTCATTACTGACATTCTCATAGGACTGCAGGAGAATTTCATATTCTTTCTGCAACTCTTTGTGTTTCTCTTGCCACTCAGTGCTTTCTGCAATCTTAGAACATTTCAAAGATTCAATTTCCTTCACTAAGTTGTCCTTGTCTTTAGTAAGACCCTCCAGAGCTAACTTCAGACTTTCACAAGAGCCGCTGAGACTCTGATTCTCCATTAAAGATCTGTCCATTTCTGCAATGAGTTTGTCTCTTTCTTCCTGAAGAAGAGCTAACTTTCCTAAGAGTATATCTTTTTCTTTATTTTGAGCAGAAACTTGGCTTTCCACATCTGCCAGGGACTTGGTGAGATGTTCAATGGTATCTCTAGCCAAAGACAACTCCTCTTGGAGACCTTTGTTTTCTTTTAGTGCCTCTTTTCGGGAAATAAGGGCAGCTTGCAGTTTCCTCTGTATTTGCTGCTTTGCTTTACTTTCTTCGCCAGTCTCTTCTGGTTTTTGCTTCATTTCACAAAGTTCCACCTGCATCTGCTTTATCTTCTCATCATGTTCTTTGGCTTGCATTTCCAGCTGTGTATGCAGAGCCTTAATTAAATCCTCTTGTTCTATTATCTCTGTCTGCACTTTAGTAAGGGCTTTTTCCTTCTCGCTAAGCTGTCCAGAAATGTATCCAATTTCTTCTTCCTTTTTGCCTATGAGTTTTTGCAATTCATCTAGTTCAGGCTGTAATTTTCTTAAATGTTCTAATCCAGCAATTTCTAGTTGACAGCTTTCCAGTTTCTGCCTGAGGCTCTCTGCGTGGGCTTCAGCTTCATGGGATGCTGCCCTCAGACTTTGGATTTCTAAATCCTGTTTACTTCTCTGCTCTTGTAACTGAAACACCTCTTCTGATTTTTTAGTAAGCTCACTTGTTGCAGAACTAAGCTTCAATTCTAACTCCTCTTTCTCAGCCTCTGTTTCTTGCAGCTGGGTCTTAATCTGGGCAATAGAAGTCTTGCCCTGCAGAGCACTTGCATCTTCAGGTTGAGAAGACCAGTCTGGGCACAAGTCAGATTTTGAAACAGGTTGAGCAAGTTGCTGCTCTGTGGCCTTGAATAAAGGTTCTTCTAAACCTTGAGTGGGAGAGACTGGTTCCTGCTGGTCAGTGCCCGGGAGTTTTCTGTCTACAGACTCCCTTATTTGAATCTGGAGTTGCCTTAGCTGGTCTCCAATGTTCTCGTTTTCCTTGCTTTGCTCATCAAACTGTTCTTGCAAGCGATTATAGTCATCTTTCTGTTGCTTTAGCTCCTCCCTAAGATGTCTTTCTTTCTCTTGTGCCTTTTTTAGAACCACCTTGCGAGAGGTTAACACTTCCTGTAGCTTCTTCTGAAGTTGCTCCTTTTCTTTTTCAAGGTCCAATATCTTTTCTTCCAGTTGTGGTTTCCAGTGTTCTCCACCGCCTGCAGTAGGTGGACTGATTGCCACTGTTTCTTTTACAGGTGCTGCTGATTCTCCATCACCTGCATCCTTGTTATTTGTGGTTAACTTTTGGATAATTGCTTGGTTTTCAATGATTTCTGCTTGGAGCAAATCTATTTGGTTTGTCTTCTCTTGCAGGTTCTGATTCATCTGCTTGACCACAGCCTGTAACTGTTCTTCAGCTGCTGCCTTTTCTTCCAAATCCTTCCTCACGTGTTCCAGTTCCACTTCTTTCTCAGATATTGTCTGTTTTAAAGACATTTCTATTTCTTGGCACCTAGAAGTCACACATTTCTCTGAGTCTTCTTTGCTTTCCTTATCTTCCTCCACTTCCCCCCCCTCACTCTCATTGAGCGAGATCTCTTTCCTAGATTCATCTTTTACTTTGGCCAACTCCTCTTCTAATCTACTAACTCGCTGTAGAAGTTCCTTTCTGTTAATAAGAGCTGCCTGGAGCTTTCTCTTTCTCTGTTCACTTTCTTTCTTTACAACATCCAATTCATGCTGAAGTTCTTCTTTACTTATTAGCCCTGCTGAGCTCAACTCATCATAATTCTCTTTAAGGTCAGAAACAACTTCTTTGTCTTCTTCCACTTGCTCTTTTTTTGCTTCTTCAGCTCTGGATAATAAATTCAGCTGTTCTTTAAGAGTCTTAATTTCAACTCCAAGAGAAAACTTCTCTTCATTAAGCTGAACCATTTTCTCAGTCATACTAAAGCTGATTTCTGTCACTTGCTGATCCTTCTCCTCAATGGTTTGTTGAAGAGTTTCCATATCTCTCTTTTTCTCTAGTAAGAGTTGATCCATTTTTGCTATTTCAAGTTCCTTCTGTGAAAGAGCCTGTGAAAGCTCTTCCATCTTATTGGAGATGTCCCTCACACGTTCTGTCCCCTCAAGCACCTCACTTTCCTTTGTCTGCAGCTGGCTTTGCAGGCTTTTTATCAGTGTACTCTGCTCAGAAAACTGAAGATGTACATCATCCAGTTCATTCTGTAGAACTTCAATTTTCACATCTTTAGATTTGGCTTCTATGCTGAGACTGTGGATCTGTTCAGTGAGCAAGCTGTGATGAGCAGTCTGACTTTCATAGTCCAGTCTCCTTTGCCTTTCTGCTTCTGCAAGGTTCACTTCCAGCTGTTGTACCTGAGCCCTCAGTTCTGTTATGACACTAAGCTCCTTCACCTGCAAAAGAAGCTGGTCTCTTTCTTCAGACAAAGCAGCGAATGCACTGTGGGTGTTTTCAGCATTTTTCTTAAACTCTTCAATCAACTGGGTTAGGTTGTTTATTTCCTTAGCTTTGTCATCTAAATTTTTCTCATAGGTTTCTTCTGCTTTACGAAAGCTTATCTCAAGCTCCAAAATTTGACTTTTTAGTCTTTCTAATTCATCCTGGTGACACTGACAAATCTCTGGTACAGCAGAAGTGAGGTTATCAACATCATCCTGCTTTGTTGATTTTGATTCCATTCCACTGTCATTTAGAGATATTTCCTCAGATGTTCTATGTTCATGTGTAGTGCTCATCTGCTCTTCTCTTTCAATTGCTGGTAGCCTGCCCTCTTCTTTTGGCACTGGGGGCAAATGCTGGCCTGTATCTTCAGGCAATTCTGTCATTCTAACTGGAGATATTCCTCCACTCTCTCTCTGCTTCATTTCTTTCCGGTCAAGGACCTCAGTGTCCCCCTCTGCCCTTTTGCCCTGGAGCTGCAACTTAAGAAATGCAATCTCCTCTTGAGCTTCTTTCATTTCCAGCAATAAAACTGATAGTTCTTTATGTTTCTGAGAAAATGTGTTCTCTGGAACATCTTGTCCACTTTCCTCGGCAGAAGAGCTGCTCTTGTTGAGCCTGGTAATATCAACCATGCTGATCTATTTTTTAAAAAAGAAAGAAAAGCCTCAATCAAATGTTTTTTATGAAACAGCCTAACTGAAATCTGGTATTTTGTGCATTTTCCAAAACCTGAAATTTTTCAGTCCAAACCTACTTCCTACCATAAAACTGCCACATACTTTTAAAATCAGTTTTCATTTTCTCAAATTGGACCTTTAAGGGTACCGTGTCAATCCTGCGCTGAGGTCAAGCCAAATTCATACGACCTAAGGAAACATGCAACTCATTTTCTAGACATTCCTTATTTGGGAAACTTTCTTCTTAAGATTAAAACTTCTACTTGTTTCTCCTAAGAGCTGCTTAAAAATAAAAAGAGAAGCACGAAATGAATTAAATTTTTGTTTTATCCCATACCAAAGAGTAAGTTATAGGATTCCTTTTCCTAAACTATCCATTGAAATGAGAAATATTTGACAAGATAGCCAATAACAGACAAGTAGATTATCAAACAAGTAGACTGAGATAAATTACCAGGATCAAATAATTAAAAAGGAGTTCTGCTGGGGCTTGGGTATGAAATTATGGACTTTGACAAAATAATTACCAAGTTATTAATTATTACAAAGATTACTGTGTTAGACTGTTCAATCCATAAAAATTCTTTCTCTAGTTGTTTTCCTGTGAAATGAAATCAGTGACTCTCATAGTAAATTTAACTAGTATCGTATTAAATGAGTTTGGGGGCAGCGTACACAATAAAATCTCCACCTTTGCCGTCAGCACCTTTTTTCCCCCCCCAGAAAAAAATTTCAACTTGATGGGAGAAAAAAAATTCCATAGGATTGTCAAATAATGTAGTGGCCATGAGGACAAGCTCTGAGTTCGACTACCTGTGTCCACATCTTAGCTCTGTCATTACTAGCAGAAGCTGGCACATAGTATGTACTCAGCGAATATTAGCTATTATCTTGGTATCATTCTCAGCCACTGAATAAGAAAAAAATACTATTTTAGAATTATTTATTATTTTAAGAAAAGTTATCTCATCATATTTCATAAGTATTATTTTTTTGTTTTTTGCTGAGGAAGATTAGCCCTAAACTAACATCTGTGCCAATCTTTCTCCACTTTATATGTGGGTCACTGCCATAGCATGGCTGACAAGTGGTGTAGGTCCATGCCTGGAATCCAGAATTGCAAACCTGGACCACAAAAGCAGAGCACACCAAACTTAACCACCACGCCATGGGGCCAGCCCCAGAGTATTATTTTTAATCATTTAAAATTCTTTACTCTCTGTAGTACTTGCATGCAAATTTCTAAAGACCCAAACAGGACAAAGTTCTTTTATAATTTCTTCATGTCACACTCCTATTTATCCATCCCTACATACATTAACAACCCGATATAGTCAAGGCATCACTTCTGCCAGGAGACTTCAATATATCAACTCCGTTTTTGATCTCTCTTACCTAAGTATTCTTATTTCCTCTTTTCTAACTGTCATGCCACTTCACTCACTCTCTTCCTTCCCTTAGTCATGCCCTCTGCTGCTCCCTACAATATCCACCAAGTTCAGTTAACAACAGAACTTATAATAATCTTAAATCAACAGAATATTAAGCAACCACACATCTCTTATAGTAATTTTCTATAAAAGCATTGTTCTCCAAAGATACCCTTTTTAATATAATCCTAAGTGAAACAACGCCAATTGATGGCAGGGAACTAGAGATTTTTATCTAATCTCTTCACTGAGAAACTTCTGAGATGGGCAAATAAATCAAGATAAATGACAACCTAGTGTGAGAAATGGGTTATCAAATCCCAAATAAGTGACTAAGGTACTTGTGTTGATTCAGGACAAATAAAAAAAATCCAAATATTCAAAAACAAATGAGAGTAAACGAAAAATAATAACCATTATGACTCTCTTAAATAAATCTCACTTTCTAGGTAATGTAATTCTGTCAACATTAGAAAAGTGCAGAAATGTTTAGGTTTGAGGCTACCTCTTCTTGATCTAGTTCATATTCTGGTTATTTTAAGAACACATCACTTACCTCACTGACTTCTCCATGTGCCCCTCCAGTTCTACTCTGAGCCTCCAGGAGAGTAATCTGACAAGACAGTTTTTCTGAAAGTCACAAAATAAACATCCTTAGAAGACATACGTAGAGTGTTTGAAAAACCAGAGGCATGCTTGTGTGTGAAGCTATTTGAGATGTCTGAAACACTTAAGAGGAAAGAAACAGACAAAGCAGGTTGGGGGAGATAAAAGGCTTATTTTAGTAAGATAAAGAAATTGCAAGAGAAGATGAAAAGATGAGATATAAGATAGAATGGAAAGACTTGTGGTTACCAGAGGTGCGGGGTGGGGAGGGGGAACAGGAGGAAGGTGATCAAAAGCTACAAACTGCCTTATAAGATAAGTAATAGGGATGGAATGCATCGCATGAGACTACAGCTAACACTGCTGTGTGATACACAGGAAAGCTGTTAACAGAGTAAATCCCAAGAGTTCTCATCACAAGGGGAAATTTTTTTTCCTTTATTCTTTTCTCCTTTCTTTTCTTTTTATTGTATGTATATGAGAAGATGAATGTTAGCTGAACCGATTGTGGTAATCATTTCACAATATATGTAAATTGAACCATCATGATGTATACCTTAAACGTATACAGTGATGTATGTTAATTACTTCTTAATAAAACTGTAAAAAAAAAGAAATAATAATAAAAAAGAATGTTACTGGATGATAGTAACTAACTTGAGTGAAGTATAAATAGTGGAAGGCTTTAAAGGAGAAGGATGACAGAGCACATAATAAGCAGCAGCTATTTCTGTGGCATAATTTGGGACATCTAGGGCAATAAATTTGCCTTAATTTATCCATAACCCCTACTATGTTCACAATATACATCTTACATTAATACAGTACTTATTATGCCTTCAATGTTGTTTTACACATGTTCATAAAGACCCCAAATTTTAGCACCAGAAGGGAGCTATCCAATCTCCTCAATGACCACATGAGGAAATGAAGAGATGACACGACCTACAGCTAGTGCACAGAGAGCTGGGATCAGAATCCAGTCTTCTGAGTTCTACCCCATGTTCTATCACAATGCATATACCCAAAAAGGGTAGTAGTACCTTGGAAAATAAAAATATTGAGTATTAATATGCCCCCAAGGAGTTTATACTCTTTCTGAGATGCTAAGACAGATACACTACAGAAAATGAAAAAGCGTATTTTTTACACTACAGCCAAATGTCTTAGCATGACCTAGATGGGCACTCATGATTTAACCCCACTTATCTTCCAACCTCCTCTTCTTGCACTGACCCATTTTTGTTCACTCCACTCCCAAAACACTGGCCTTCTTTCTGTCCACAAACATCAAGTTTATTCATACCTCAGGATATTTCCACTGTTCTTTTCTCTGCCTGGAATGCACTTTGCTCAGCCTTTTTGCAGGGCTGTCTGCTTTTCATCATTCAGGTTTCAAGTGCTCAGAGAGGCCCAGCTTGAACTCTAATGCTGCTTTCCTCTTCCCCCAGGCACATTTTCAGTAATTTGTTTTATTTTTATCCTAATACTTATCACTCTCTGACATTTTCTTATTAAAATACACATTTATGGCCTGTCTTCCCCTCTAATATGTTCAGAGCAGCATCCTCACCAACTAGATTAGTGTCTGGCACATAGGAAAGGCACCACAGAAATTTATTGAATGAATAAATGAACATTCATGAAACAAATGAATTCAAGACAGTATATAATATGTTAAGACACTTCACAAGATTATTTGAAGAAGAGGAACAGTGGTAGAAATGAAACTACAAAAGGTAAGTTGAATAGAACGCGACATATAAAGCAAAGGTAACCTATGAGACCAGGCACAAAAACTAATACTGAAAACTTTAAGTCCAGTCATCCCCACAGAAAAGAACAAAGAGAATGAAACTCACCTAACACCTGTAAACCATAATGAGCTACAAGACAGTGACAAGCATTGTCTGCAAAATAAGCATCATGGATAAGGTCTCAAAGAAGTGCTTTGAGTGGGTTGAATAATGAGCTGAATTTGTGGTGTTCTTTATGGATTAGCAACGGTGGGAAGAGTCTAAAGGTATATAATCCCCAGTTGAGAGCCAAGTGGAACTGTAAAAGGGTTAAGCCGGAAATATTGGGTTTAGAGTTTAAAAAATGGTACAAACTTTACTTGGTATTCATTCTCACTCTTAGAAGATAAAGCATAGTAGTCAGTTAATCAGGGATGAAACAGATCAGTAAAGCATTATTAACTACATGCTACCAAAATCATAAGGTCCTTGTGAAGCAGGTGACAAATGGAAGGCATGTCTTCATTCTTACTAAGTGTTTACACACAGCTCAATACAATAAAATGCTAAGTTTAGTTTAAACAAACAAAACTTTATTTAGCAGCCACTATTTGCCAGGTGCAATACCAGCTCTTGGCAAAGGTTAATAAAGCAAAGATGAAAAAAAATGGCCCCAGCCCTTGAAGAGCTTACACTTTACCTTTAAAGAGCTTCTGGTATAAAATATAAACATATAAACAAACGATTTTAATACAATGTTAAAAGAATGCAAGGATGGGGCCGGCCCCGTGGCCAAGTGGTTAAGTTCGCACGCCCCGCTGCAGGCGGCCCAGGGTTTCGTATGTTCGAATCCTGGGCGCGGACATGGCACCGCTCATCAAACCACGCTGAGGTGGCGTCCCACATGCTACAGCTAGAAGGACCCACAACTAAGAATATACAACTATGTACTGGGGGGCTTTGGGGAGAAAAAGGAAAAAAATAAAATCTTTAAAAAAAAAAAAAATGAATGCAAGGATGTTACAGAAATACAAAAATGCATTTAACTCAACCTTGGAGGATCAGGGTCAACTTCCTAAAAAGATAATGCCCTACTTGAGGCTTGAAAGATGAATAACAATTAGCCAGGTTAACGGAAAGGGATCGGGTTCTAAGCAGTACACAGCATGAGAAAAAACCAACATGGTTTCTACCTTTGAACCTTTATTGATACTGATCTCTGATACCTCATCCCACAAATGTATTACCGGGAATGTCCCTTCTTTCTTCATTTTACCTATTTAAAAATTCATCATCTTATTAAGAACCTATTCAAGCCATATTTCCTAGAAGATTCCTTGACCACTCCAAAATGAATATAATACAGAAATTCTGCAGCATTTATAGGCCATACTGCAAAAGGTTACACTTATGTAAACATAGATATTGTGCTCGAATTGTTTAATGTGTTTTAACCCTATCTTCGATAACTACCAACTCTGCTAAGATCTTTATTATCAGAGAATCAGAGAATCTACACGTTATATACAAATAGTGATAAAAGTAGAGGTACTCGTGGGTTAAGAAGACAGGGAATTATGGTTTTCATTGATACGTACCATTCTCAGCTTTCAGCTCCTCCAGCTCTATAGAACTAAGGAGCAAGGCTCCCTTTTCATTCTCTAGTTCTACCACTCTCTTCTGCAAAAAGGCAATATTCTCCTCAGTGACTGCCTAAATCGTAGAAAGAAACAAATTAATGATTCTCCAGCGAAAAACTCTCATACTAATGCCCAGATAGCCTCCAGTACTTTTGTCTTCTAAAAGTTCTCCAGCCATGAAAATACTTTAAAATTAGCATCTACTCATCTGCCTTGGCAATCTTTAAAGTAACGCTTTTTATCTGAAGATAGAAAATCTTTCACATAAATTTCTAGTTCATTCATTGGCTTTTGAATTTAAGACTGAAGCCTGGATTACAAAGACAGAAATTCCAAGTCTACTGCATAAGAAAGAACATTTTCAGGTCCACAAACAAATAACATTATAAAATTAGATTAACGCCACCTGGTAACAATATCATTCTCCTGAAGGAGACTAAACATGAAGAGAGGCTCCCAAAGAACAGAGGCAAAAGTAATATGTATTCCTTACCAAGGAAGAAGAGTCATAATTGTTTTTTTTCTCTCACACTTAAATTTCTCTCACACTTAATTTATGCATCCATGATGTTTGGTTTTCCTAATGAAATGCAAATATCTAATTATGCCACATCTTTAGTTTTATGTCTTTTTATATGTTTTCCTTCTCCAAGGGGATTATTCTTTATAGTTTTTCTTAAAACTGTATAGAATTTTTGAGCCTTAAGGGTCTTTACAGCTCACCCACCCCAAACCTTCTCTTGATGATTAAAGAAATGGAAAGGGATGAGTGTAAGGGTTTTATGGTTTCTTTCTTGAGAGAAGTTCCCAGTTTGCATTACACAGGGCAAGTGAAACACCCATAGAAAAGCCACAAGTCTTTCTGGCTTGAAGAATGAGAAGACAGACTTTGGGACAAACACAGCTGCCTGAATGTGAGGGGGGCAATCAGAGAGAAGAGAAAAATATTTCAGCAAGGGGGAGCCCTAAATTCCATGTATAAACTTAGCCCAAATCTCTGGCTGAACAATGAACTATGCATTTGCAGGGCTGACTTGAGGCAGTCCAGTGAAGACAAAAATAATTGAACTGGGTGGGTACCTACCATGGGCCAGAGTTTGTGGTTTGAGTGCAGATTATCGGCTGACAAAATGTGATCAAAACTCTACAGTGCTCTCTGAGAGGTCAGAAAGAAATAAGGTGAGCCAACAACTGACCAAGCTTAAGGCCGTAAGAGAGTTTCCAGGCTGTGGCCCAAGAAGGGGGAACCCAGGCAGAGCCTGGTGGACTCCCTGAGTTGAGGAGGGAGATCAAAGTGGCTAGAGTTCACAGAATAGAGTAGCAGATAGGAGAGATCTGCATAAAGAGAAAACCCTAGTATAGTACAGAGCATAGTACAGAGCAGCACATGAATATGAGGAAATTATCCAAGGCTATCTGAACTACCCAAAACTCTCTGAAGAGATTAGAGAACAATATGTGGTGCTCACACAGGGCTTGGAAGAGTGCCTATTCCCATAGCCAAATGTGAAAAAACTTACACTTTGTAGGGCATTGGGCAGGGCACTCTGCAAGGTCTTGCCTCAGTAGCAAGGAATGACTGAGCACTTACTGAGACCTGCCTAACAAATCAAAGAAGCAGGATCCAAAAGGACCAACTATTTTCAAGTAGCTTAACTGCATCCCATTAAAAAACTCCAAAATATTTACATGAGTACAAAAATATCCAGCAACCACAATGTCTGGCAACCAATAAAAGATTATTAGGCATGCAAAAAATCAGGAAAATATAATCCATAATGAAGAGAATAATCAATTGAAAATGACCCAGTCCTGATACTGATGTTAGATTGAAAAGATAAGGACATTAAAACAGTTATAATTGCATTCTACATATGCAAAAAGCCAAATAAAAACATGGAAGATATTTTTTAAGCCCAAATTAAACCTCTAGAGAACAAAATACAGTGTTTGAGATAAAAAAATACACTAGATGGGATTAACAACAGATTGAACTTTGCAGAAGATTAGTGAACTTGAAGATAATGAAATAGAAACTAACAAAATGAAAGAGAGAAAAAAAGGATCCCAAACAATTAAAAGAGCATCAGTGAGTTCTAGGAAAACTTCAAGTGATCCAATATATGTGTAACTGGAGTCCCCAAAGGAGGGGAGAGGGTCAGAAAAAATATTTGACTAATTAATGGCAGAAAGTTTTCCAAGTTGATGAAAACTATAAACAGAGATTCAAAAGGTTCAAATGAACTCTAAGCGCAAGAAGTATGAAAAAAACTATGCCAAGATACATCATAATCCAAGTGCTTAAAACCAGTGATAAAATCCTAAAAGTGGGGGCCGGCCCCGTGGCGCAGCGGTTAAGTGCACACGTTCCGCTTTGGTGGCCCGGGGTTCGCCAGTTCAGATCCCAGGTACAGACATGGCACTACTTGGCATGCCATGCTGTGGTAGGCATACCACGTATAAAGTGGAGGAAGATGGGCATGGATGTTAGCTCAGGGCCAGTCCTCCTCAGAAAAAAGAGGAGGATTGGCAGCAGTTAGCTCAGGGCTAATCTTCCTCAAAAAAAAAAAAATCCTGGGGCCGGCCTGTGGCCGAGTGGTTAAGTCTGTGCGCTCCACTGCAGGCAGCCCAGTGTTTTGTTGGTTCGAATCCTGGGCGTGGACATGGCACTGCTCATCGAGCCATGCTGAGGCGGCATCCCACATGCCACAACTAGAAGGACCCACAACTAAGAATATACAACTATGTACCAGCGGACTTTGGGGAGAAAAATGAAAAAAATTAAATCTTTAAAAAGAAAAAATCCTAAAAACACCGAGGGCGGGGGGCAGGGGAATGGGGAGGCGGAGACAAAGATGACAGCAGATTTCTTATCAAAAACAAAATGCAAGAAAAAAAGACAGTACAGTAATAGCCTTACAGCACCAGAAGAAAAAAAAAACTATCAATGTAGAATTCGTTAGTCAGCTTGTAAAAATATCTATCAATAACAATGCAGAGACAAAGATGTCTTCAGACATACAAGAGCTTTAAGAACCCATCACCAGCAGAGTTGCACATATACATACACACACACACACACACACACACACACAGGTTAAAGGAAGTCCTCCGGGTAGAAGGAAAGTGATACCAGTTGGAAATATGAAACTTCACCAGAGACTGGCAAACTGTGGAGGTCTTCCGCCTGCTTTTGTAATAAACTTTTAATGGAACACAGCCACAGCACATTTGTTTCCCTCTGTTCTACGTCTGCTCTTACTCTACAATGGCAGAGTTGAGTAGTTACAACAAAGACCATATTGTCCAAAAGCTGAAAATATTTACTATTTGACCCTTTACAGAAAAAGACTGCCAACTTTTTACCCTAAAGAATGAAAAGTACCAGAAATGGTAACTGCCATGGTAGTTAAGATTTATTTTCTTATTATTTGAGTCTCCTTAAAAGTAACTGATTAAACAAAAATAGAATTTTTAATAAAACTTTATGTTTTTTGTTTATAACATATGTATAAGTAAAACAACAATAACATAAATTCCAAGAGCGAAGAAATGCAAGTATATGATTGTAAGGTTCTTATTTGATACATGAAGCATATTATGTGAAGGTAAACTATGATACCCATGTAGACTATAATCCCTAATGCAGCCACTATACAAACAAAACAAAGAATTACGGCTAATAAGCTGAAAAGGAGGAAAAATAGAATCATAAAAAATACTCAGCCAACTTTTTAACAGGAAAGAAAAGTAGAAAAGAATGAGACAACAGTTGGGAAAATAGAAAACAAATAGCAAAGTGAGAATCTTAAAACTATACCAATAACGACACTAATGTAAATGGTCTAAACACTCCAGCTAAAAGGGAGAGATTGACAGATTGGCTAAGAAGTAGGATCAAATTCTATGCTGCATATAAGCAATGTACTTTAAATATAAAGATACAGATAAGTTAAAAATAAAAAATGAAACATCATGCTAACACTAGTCAAAAGAAAAATGGAGTAGCTATATTAATATCAGACAAAAGTACATCTCAGAGCAGAGAATGTCTGCAGGGATAAAGAAAGTCATTTCATAATGATAAATGGGTCACTTAATCAAGACATAAAAATTCTAAATGTTTAAGCCCCCAATAATACAGCTTGAAAATACATGATGCAAAAACTGATAGAACTACAACTAAATCCACAACTATCATCTGAGGCTTCAAAACTCCTCTCAATAATCTGAAAGAACAAGTAGGCAGAAAAGCAGCAAGGATATAGTACACTTCAACAACACTATCAACCAACCTTACACGACTGACATTTATAGAACACTCCAGCCAACAACAGCAGATGACACATTATCTTCAAGTACACATGGAATATTTACCAAAATGGACAATATTGTGGACCATAAAACAGGTCTCAATCAAATCGAAAAGATTCAAGTTTAAAAAGCAGGTGCTCTGACCACAATCGAATTAAATTAAAAATCAGTAACAGAGCCAGCCCCGGTGGTCTAGTGGTTAAGATACAGCTCTCTTACTGCCTGGGCCTGGGTTCGTTTCCTGGTCGTGGAACCAGGCGGCTCACATAGAGAATTAAACTAATAACAAGGATACACAACCAAGCACTGAAGCTTTAAAAAACATCAGTAACAGAAAGACCTCTAGACATATCACACCCACATATCTGGAAACTAAATAACCTAAGGGTCAAAGAAAAAATCAAAAGCAAAATTAGTATTTTGAACTGAGTGAAAATGAAAACACAACAGAATTTGTGGGATGCTGCTAAAGCAGATTTTAGGGGGAAATTTATAGTAAAAATCTCCATATTCGAAATAAGAAAGGTCTCAAAATAATGGCCTTAGCATCCACCTTAAGAAGCTAAGAAAAAGAGGAAATCAAATCCAAAATAAACAGAAGAAAGGAAATAATAAAGATCAAAGTAAAAATCAATAAAATAGAAAACAGAGAACAACAGAAAATCAATGAAGCCAAAGCTGGTTTTTCTGACATCAGTAAGGTTGGCAAACCTCTGGGCAGTCTCACCTGAACAGGAAAGAAAATACAAATTACTAATATCAGGAATGGGGGAGGTGACATCACTAAAGATTCTATACATATTAAAGGGATAATTAGGGATTGTTATGAATAACTTTATGCCTGTAAATTTGACACTTTAGAAGAAATGGACAAATTCCCTAAAACATATAAAATATCAAAGCTCATTCAAGAAGAAATAGGGGGCTGGTCCCGTGGCCGAGAGGTTAAGTTTGTGTGCTCCGCTTCAGTGGCCTAGTTTCACAGGTTCAGATCCTGGGTGCGGACATGGCACCACTCATTAGGCCACACTGAGGCGGCATCCCACATGCCACAACTAGAAGGACCCACAACTAAAATATACAACTATGTACTGGGGGGATTTAGGGAGAAAAAGCAGGGAAAAAAAAAAAAAGAAATATGTAACCTGAATAGACAGATAGCCACTAAACAATAGAATTTGTACAGAAAAATGCTCCGACAAAGAGAACTCCAGGACTAGATGGCTTCACTGGTGAGTTTTCACAAAACATTTAAGGAAGAAATAATATCAAGTTTACAAAAAATCTTTCAAAAAAACTAAAGAGGAAGGAATATTCCCAATTCATTCTAAAAGGCCAGCATTACTCACATAGATAAAAAGAAAATTACGGACAAACATTCTTTATGAACATAGATGCAAAACTTCAAAACAAAATTCTGACAAATTGAGTCCAACAAAATAGAAGGATAGCATATCATTACCAACTGAGTTTTATTCCCGGAACTCTCATACACTGCTGGTGGGAATGCAAAAGGGTAAAACCACTTTAGAAAACAGTCTGGCAGTGTCTTAAATCCTCCCAAATACCTCCCATATGATTCAGGCATTCCACTTCCAGGTATTCACTGATAGTAAAGCAAGCCTAGGTCCAAATAAAGATTTGTAAAAGAATATTCATGGCTTTATTTGTAATAGCCAAAAACTGTCAACAACCCAACTCTGTCCATCAACAAGTAAATGGATAAACAAATGTGGTATTTGGGTAATAGACAGTGCAAACAAGTGCAGCCACTATGGAAAACAGTATGGAGATTTCTCAAAAAGTTAAAAATAGAAATACCATACAACCCAGCTATCCCACTACTGGGCATTTATCCAAAGAACTTGAAATCAACAACTCAAAGAGACTTATGCACCCCTAGGTTCACTGCAGCATTATCTACAATAACCAAGACATGTAAGCAACCCAAGTGCCCATTGACTCATAATCAATAAAGAAGATGTGGTATATATATACAATGGAATACTACTCAGCCATAAAAAAGACAAATTCATCCCATTTGCAAAAACATGGAGGGACTTTGAGTGTATTATGTTAAGTGAAATAAGCCAGACAGAGAAAGACAAACACCATATGGTTTCACTCCTATGTGGAAGATAAACAAACATAGGAATAAAGAGAATAGATAAGTGATTGCCAGAGGGGAAGCGGGGAGGGCAAAAGGGGTAAAGGGGCACATATGTACAGTGATAGATAAAAACTAGACTATTGGTGGTGTGCACGATGCAGTCTATACAGAAAATGTATACCTGAAATTACACAATGTTATAAACCAACATGACCTCAATAAAACAAAAAATTAATTAATTAAAAAAAAAGAAAATGACAACACAAGTTGAGGAGATATTGGTCAAAGGGTACAAGCTTGCAGTTAGAAGATGAATAAATTCTGGAGATCTAATCTAACCAGCATTCTGATTATAGTTAACAATACTGTATATATACTTCAAAGCTGCTAAGAGACTGGATCTTAAATGTTCTCACCACAAAGAAGAAATGATAATTATGTGACCTGATAGAGGTGTTAGCTAATGCTATGGTGGTAATCATACCTCAATATATATATGTATCAAATCAATAAGTTGTACACCTTAAACTTACACAATGTTATATGTCAATTATATCTCAATTTAAAAAAAACAAGAATAGAGATTGGAGTAGGGGGTGGGTACCACTACAGAGCCTATAAGCATTAAAAGGATAAAAAGGGAATATTATAACCAACATATGACAAAAATTTGACATCTTCAGTGAAATGGTCAAAACCTCCAAAAAAATTTAAAAATCCAAACAGACACAAGATGAAAAAGAAAATCTTATTAGCTGTATATCTGTAAAAGAAATTCAATTCATTATCAATTCCTGACCCAGATGGTTCACTAGTAAATTCTTTTAAACACTTAAGAAAGAAATAATACCAATCTTACACAAACTCTTAGAAAATAGAAAAGAACACTTCCCAAGTCATTTTATGAGCCCGGCATAACCCTAACACCAAAATCTGACAAAGATACCACAAAACAAAGAGAAGATTATAGACCAATATATCCTTCATGAATATGGATACAAAATTCTTTCACAAAATAGTAGCAAATCAAATTCATTAATATATAAAAAGGATAATACTTTATGACCAAGTGGGGTTTATTTTAACAATGCAGAGTTGGTTTAACATTAAAAAATTAAAGTACTGTACCATATTAACAGAATAAAGAAGAAAACCCATATAATCACTTCAATCAATTAAAAAAAGCCTTTGACAAAATTCAATACCAATTCTCAACAAACTAGGAATAGAGGGGAATGTCCTCAATCTGATAAAAGACATTTATAGAAAACTTAAAGCTAGTAACAGCTACTGGTAAAATATGGGACATTTTCCTCAAAGATCTGGAACAATGCAAGAAGGCCCAATCCTCCCACTTCTTTTAAATAGTGTAATAGAGATCCTAGCCGTTGCATGAAAAAGAAATAAAGGCGTAAAGATTAGAAAGGAGTAAGTAAAACTTATCTCTATTTGCAGATGTGATTGTTTATATAGAAAATCCTAAGAAATCCACAAAATGAGACTAGAACAAAAGGAATATTTATCAAGTTCACATAATAGAAGGTTAATGAACAAAATTCAATGTATATGTACATATTAGCAGCAAACAGTTGGAAAATGAAATTAGAATAATTCCGTCTACAATAGCATCAAAAGATAAAAAATATTTTGGAATAAATTTTAAAATGTGCACAACTACTCCAAAGAAAACGATAAAACATTGCTGAAAGAAGATCTAAATAAGTGGAGATATATACTATACTCATGGATTGAAAAGTTCAGTAGTGTTAAGAAGTCAATTCTCTCTAAACTCCTCTATAGACTCAACACAACGCCAATTCTAAATCCGATCCAGCTTTTCTTTTTTTAATAGAACTTGAGAAAGTTGATTGCATATTTTCTGTGGAAATGCAAAGGACCTGGAATAATCAAAGCAATCATGAAAAGAAGAACAAAGTAGAGGACTTATATTACCTGACTTCAAGACGAACCAGAAACTACAATAATGAAGACAATGTGATAGTGGCATAAGGAATGACAAATAGATCAATACAACAGAATAGAAAGCTCAGAAATGGATCTATTAATTATTTGATTTTCAACAAGGTACCACAGCAATCCAATGAGGAAAGTAAAATCTTTTCAAGAAATGCTGCTGAAACAATTGGATACACAGGGGAAAAAATAAACCTTGATCCTTATCTTACTCTGCACACAAAAATTTTTTGATGTTCAGAGGTTTGACTGTGAAAGCTAAAACCATAAAGCTTGTGGGAGAAAACAGAGAACATCTTCATGACTTGAGGTTAAGCAAAGGTTTCATAGACAGGGCACAGAAAACTATAACCATAAAAATTGATAAATAATAGGCTTTACCAAACTTTAAAATGTCTGCTAATTAAAAGACATGAAGAAAATGAATAGGAGGCAATCCACAGGATAGGTGAAAATACTCACCAAATATATCTGATAATAAATTGGCATTCAGAATATATAAAGAATTCCTACAACTTGATGACAAAAAGACAAAGAACTCAATTTTTAAAACAGGAGAATAAATGAAAAGATACTTTACCAAAAGAAGATAGACAAATAGCCAAGATTCTCAAGAAAAAATGTTCAACATCATTTGTCATCAGAGAAATGCAAATTGAAACCACAATGAGATACCACTACACACCATTAGAATGGCTAAAATTTTTTAAACTGACAGTATCAAATCTTGTTGAAGATGTGGAGCAACTAGAACTCTCATATATTTTATTTTCAAAATAATACAATCACTTGGGAAAAAAATCTGGCGGTTCCTTATAAAACTAAATATATCCTTATTCCATGGCCCAGAAATTCCTCAACTAGTATTTACTGAAGATAAAATGAAAACATATGTCCAAACAAACACTTGTATGAGATTATTCATAGCAGTTTAATCCATAACAGCCAAAGCATGAAAAAGACCAGGTAACCATCAAAAGGAAATTATAGCACAATCATGCAAAAGGAAAATGGAGTATATTCATAAAATGGAATACTTCTCAGCAATATAAAAGAATAAATTATGATACAGACACCAATATGGATGAATCTCAAAACACGGTGAGTGAAAGAAATTTTACACAAAACAGCACATATTATATGATTATACTTATATGATGTAAAACAGGCAAAATTAATCTATGGTGAAAAAATAGAACATGGGTCGTCTCTGGAGGGAAAGGCTGGGATTGACTGCAAAAGGGCATGAGGATACTTTGTGGGGTGATGGTGATATATAATATATCTTGATAGGGATTTGCGTAACACAGGTGTACACTATTGACAAAACTCAATGAATGGCACACAATATTTGTATATATCACGTTTTGTAAATCTTCAAAAGAAAAAAGGCTGAAATATTTAGAGAAAAATGTACTGAAGTCTACAACTAACTATGAAATGTATAAAAAATTAGGATGAATTGGTGGATGGATAAATGGACGGACATTTGATAAAGTAAATATATTAAAATGTTGATATAATCTAGATAGTGGGTATACAGGTGCTCACTATAAAATTTGTTTAATTTTTTGGAATTGCTGAAAAATGTCTTAAAACATTGGAGGAAAAAGTTGAGAATGGTGGAACAGAAGAGATTGGAAAGCCTAGATGCTAGAAACCAGGTAGCAAAAATTTTTATCAGTGCACAGTCCTGTCCAGGAACCATGGGACTCTGCTGGCCAATGTGTCTGTCAGTTTGGAAGGGTATAATCTTATAACAGAGATGAAAGAATCCAGTTATCCCAGCTTGACACTAACCAATTAAGATCATCTAACTCTCCCTGTTCTGATATTCATGCTTAATAAGCAGACTTCTGGTAATTATAATCCAGCTTCCCACAGAGATTTTTATAGGAGGAAGAGAGAATATACTGGCCAATCAACGGCCACTTAGCAATTAAATTTTTTACTGTTAATTAATTAATAGGAGCACTATGATTTCTCTAATACACTTGTAAGTTTGGTTAGACCAAATTGTACACATTAAACCTGATCAAAATTCAATCTACCAAAAACTAAATTCACTTCTCAAGTGGGAAAACTGATTATAAGAGCAAAAATAATATTTCATCTCCAATACAGATTTCTAAACCTTGGAATCAGAAAGGCTCCCAAAACCATGGTGCTTATTATCTACTTTTTTCTCATTATTTGTTGAAATACTACCTTAATGTCTTTCATAATTCCTTTCAAATGGAATCACCTCAAAAACAGCTTTTTATCAAGCAGAAAGGACAGAAGGCTTATACGGCATTCTGGAATAAACTCTCATTTGAACATCCAAGTATAGATATAGCAAACACAAAGAGATCATATTCATAAGAATTGCACATTTAATTACCTGAGTGCCCTCATTATAAACATCTGGAAAAGAAGTTTGAGATGCTGTTTCATGTTTTTGCAAGGTTGGTTTATTTAGAAATTGGCTAATTTCTTTGGATTTTTGCTGGAGTTGATCTAAGGAAAACAAAATAAGTAAACATAAACGACTTCTGCCTCAAGTCTGAAACTTAGTGACTCACAATCTTCTAGGAATACAGCGTATGCTGTTTACTCTAGTTCAGTTATCTGAATCAAAATTATGATGCCAATGACAACATTTTGTTTTTTAACTGTTTACATGCTCTGAAGGACCAAATGGGATCTCAGTAAGGCACTTCCTTCAAAGGTAAGATAAAACAGGACCCGGCACTTTTTAAAAAGTCATTTTTCCTTCCCCCCTTGAAAATGCCTTTAGCACTTTTTATTTTTTTCACTCTTCACTCAAAAGTTATCCCACCCAGATTCTACAGCACAGTTTTAAACATGAACATGGTCCAGCTGAGAGGACAGCGTGCTCATGTAACACACTGTTCCTTTGTAATGCCCCTCAAGGCTTTCTGGTTAATGTTCAGTTCTTCAGTACAGACCTTCAATTTAATTCTTTCTAAAATCTTTCCTTTAGATAAATGCCAATCTATTAGAACTAAACTAGAGGCATATATTACTTTAATAATAAAACACTTAAAAAAATAAGTTTTCTTTAATTCTTAAAGGATAAAAGTTTTCTTTAAAAAGAAGTTTTCGCTTTTTTTCAATTATGAGAAAAGCATTCAGATCCACCTTTAGAAGTAAGGATGACTCCATGCAACGCAGTCTCCCTACCTATGCGCCTAATCTGGCCTGAGTTTTGCACAAATTAATTCGAGTCCTACTTATTTCAGTCACTGAACCCTTCAGACCAGAGTCATGTTTCACATAGCATTCTTTTAAATATTTGACACACCACTATCAATAGTTTCTGGCACTGTAATGACAATTATAATATTAAGCCATATTATAACTTCAGTCAGAGAAAGGAGAAATACAACAGAGTTCAGAAGAGATGACTTTCTTAATCTTTCTATTGATTCAATTGATTTGAACTAACGATGTCATTAACAGATCCCTGAAATTTTGAAGTAGGAGCCACTCAGGTGCTATACAAGTGGGCTTCAAAAGCATTCCAATACTGACCTTCCAGCTGTTGAATGGCCTCGGCTGAATGAATTGCTTGTTTACTCTTATCTTGGAGAAGCTTTGAATTTTCATCCTTTAGGGAATCACAGACAGAGTGCAGCTCTTGCTCAGTCTTTTGAAGACTCAAAATGTGGGAGGTCTTCTCTTCCATTTCTGCTTTGTGCTTCTGCTCCAAAGCACTGTACCGGGACTGTAGCTCAGCCTGGGCTTGGCCTGCTTGCTCAAGCTGTTCCAGTACATGATGCATTTCTTCCTGCAAGTTATGGAAGGATAATTTCCTCTCTGCCACTTCAAGTTCCATCTTTTCCATCAGAATCTTAGACTCTTGTCTTTCTGTTTCCACAGTGTTCCTTAAAATATTATGCTCAGCTTCTATCTGCTGTAACTGCTGAGAGAGAATCTAAGAAAAAAAGACAAAAGCCTCATGAGCCATAAATTCATTCCTTCATTTCACTAAGCATAGTGAAGTGACTCTTCTGGGTGAAGCATGGGGCTAGACACTCAGGACCAAACCTACAATTGCATAAGACACTCTGTTTTTGCTTCTTGATACATTTGACAGTTTGTATTCATATACATATTTATTTGTGTCATCTTTTAATTTCTGTCTCTCCCATTACATAATATGTTCACTAAGGGAAGGGACTGTGTCTGTTTTATCACATTGTCCTCCAGCACTTAGCACAATATATAGCATATTGAGGTACTCAAAAAATACTAAATGAACGAATGAATGAATGAATGAATCCAGCCCCTGCCCTCAAGGAACTCAGGAGTTCAGTGGGAGAGTCACACTTAAACAGATAATTATAATACAAAATGACAGAGGCCATGAGAGAGACGCTTATAAGGTATCAACAGGCACAGAGAAGAAGGAAAATTTGCCAAAAGACACATAAATGTGACTATCTATATAGTAACTATCCATTAAGTGGCACAACTGGGATTTGAACCTATCTGATGACAGCCAGAGATGGCCCTCAGGGTCAGGGTATGGGTTTTGTTAGGATGGGAGATATGGGAACACGTTTCTATGCAAGAAAGAAAGTCCTTCTCATGGAGAGT
Source organism: Equus asinus (assembly GCF_041296235.1). Taxonomy (NCBI): domain Eukaryota; kingdom Metazoa; phylum Chordata; class Mammalia; order Perissodactyla; family Equidae; genus Equus; species Equus asinus. The sequence continues at coordinate 22,462,342 of NC_091794.1, forward strand.
TGAAAATTAAAAAGAAAGGATGTGACTTTCTCCAGCAGCACACTGCACCCAGATGAACTAGCAGAGAATGTGGACACCAATTCCACATTAGGATTTGGCTACTTGGATGTGATAGGACAGAGACACAGGGAATCCAAGGTGTGGTAAAAGAGTAGCCCAAACGGTCAAACACAGTTCCACACCACACAGGGAAAGGAGAGAGGCCAAGAAAAAACTAACATACTAGAGGAACAAAGTGAAAAGATCAAGGGATCATAATGAGATTGAAGGTCAGGACAGTCTGAGAAAGGGAATGACAGGATGGGTTACAGACAGGAATGAGATATTTCAGTACAAGATTTTAGAACATCAGTGTCCTGGATTACCTTTAGACTCAAGGGAATACAGCATGGTAGGATTATTTCAATCCAACAGAAAGTCAACCAACAATAACAAGCAAAGAAGGGACAGAACATAAAGAACAAGAACCATTCAAGACAGAGAAGGGGTAAAATGACAGAAAAGAAACTCACCAGAGGAAAATATGACATTCTAAAGAAACTAGGACCCTAGACCTAGAATCACAAAGGGAGAGAGCAACAATGAAAGACGGGACATGTAAGCTTCATGAGGGAAGGACTGTATCTGTTTTGCTCATCATTGTATGACCACTACTTAAGACAGCAAATCTGTTTGACCACTACTTAAGACAGCAAATCTGTTGAAAGGATGAATAAATGGCAGCAATTCTCTGAAGGTTTATAATAGGATTTTATACCCACTGCCTGGCCAACTAAGCGGAAATGAATACTCCCAAGGCAAGCAGTAAAGATCATAAGGCAGTACCTGGTTTCTCTGTTCAGCAGCAGTCAGCTCCTGTTGCAGCAAGTCCACGACCTGAGCACGACCCAGCAAGGCTTCTTCATGCTCTTCAAGCTTCCTCTGCAGCACCCTCAATTTCTGAAAAGAAAATGTTTGAGACACAATGTGCTAACAAATGAGGACCATTATCTGCTTACCTTTCAAAATGTCACGTAGATTTGTGTACTTAAGATTTTTGGATGTTGAGGATGACAGATTAAAGAGGGAAACACCAGCATGCCATGCTCCCCATCCAGCAGCAACAAACAGTCTCCAAAAATGTCTTCTCCAGAGCACTGACAACAACCAAACTGAGCCACAAGCAAGTCCCTGAATTAGGGAGCCTTTTCAAATTAAAGAAAATGACACATACCCACTTTTAAAATTATATAATCAATATCCTGTACCTAAATAACATAGGTACATGTATGTCTCACTCATCAAAGAGAACATTCTCTGCAGGCAAGAACGATTTCTCTTCTAGTGTCATGCACAAGACATGCACTCAATAAACATTTGTTGAATGAATAAATCAATGATACATGTATAGGTTAACATTCTACTTAAAAAAAGTGTTGTATTCTGAAACCTTATTTAGTGGTGTATTCTGAAGGATTGCTTAGAACTTGAAAGAAGTTTTCACTCAAAAACAATTAAATGGATCAACCAGGAAATACCACTGGAGTGCCTTTGGGTACCACACTGCACTACACACTAAATAGAAACAAATACCTTTGAGTTAGTAGATGACAAACTCGAAAACAATGAAGCCACTTTTCAAAATATACTCAATGCATTTTTTTAAAAAGAACTATTGATTTAATAAAAGACTTTATGGCTTCAAAATCACTCCCTTCATCTTTAATTTTCTGAAAGTTTAAAACTGGCTTCATTGATTTGAAGCTTTGGATCACGTTTTTAATGCATCTACGATCAGCAAACTGAAGAAAAACCAATTTCTGACTACCACATACATTTGCCAATTAAACTCAGCTTTTGAGTACCGACAACCTGGTTAGAAGGGTAAGAGGCAAGGTAAGGATAAGAAAAAGTAAATAATTAATATGCAACAGAAGACAAAAACACCAAAAAGAAGCCAATTAAGGAGCACACTAGGACCAAGTGAAGAGCAGTGGGTAAAAGGAGAAAAGTGGCTGTGATCATTTAATTAAACATTAACCAAAATGACAATCATTCTACTAAGTTTTAGCAACACACCTGTTGCATCTCTGTTTCCACATCTGCCTGGGTTACTAACTGAAGAAGCTCATCTTCATGAAGACGAACCTGTGTTTCAAAGCGGGCATCTTTCTCTCGGACCACCTGCTGCATGGAACTCAACTAAAGACACACACCAGAGAAACTATACAAGTTACACTCCCCGAATATTGCACAAACAAAACTCACAGACTATTCTCCAAAGATACACTGAGAATTGATAGACGACAGGTTTTTAAATTAGATTTTGAATATCAAGGATGAGAATGTTGGAAGAAAGATATAGTCAGGCCTGACAGTAGTTTCCAAATGTGAGAGAAAGCCTATTATCAAGTTCAGAAGTCAGCCTAAATATAAATTTTGATTAAAAATTATATTTGCATGGTCACCAGAAATGTTTAAATATACAAGAGGTATATTTTATAAGTTCTAAGGAGATTAGAATATTAAACATACAAAGTGAAGTTATATTTCTAAGTCCTAGACACTTCTTTCAATATCACACTCATGCTCAAAAACTTTTAAGGAAATTCTCATGCCCTCTAAGTCCAACTTCAAACTAATAGATCTTCTATTCAAGATTTTCTACAACAGGAAACATAAATCTTTCTTTCTAGTCTTATTTTCAAAGAATTGCTTCTACCAAAGAACTTGGCATATTCCCAAATCCACACCAGCTCTCCAGACAGCTATTTCCAGCTGCCGTTACTTACGGGCTGCTAGACCACCTTCATTATAACTGGCTCTTAACAGAATGAAATGGAAATCTACTGACTGATTGTGAGCTGCTCAGTCCCAATATTTTTGTTTTGTTTTTAGGTTGTGTGTGTGTGTGCTTATTCATTTCCTTAAGATCTGTGGTTGGGCATGCCAGTCAGCTCTTAGCTTGCCCATTTTGCACTGGTCCTTAACTATTGCTGATTTCTCAATTTCTGACACTGTGAATTGACCTTGGCTATCCTATGTAGGACAAAACAATCTCCATAATTTTTTTATTATTGGAATTCTGACATCACTATGAGTTTGGAATCCTGTGTTTCAAATGTATAGGCATTAGAGGCCTTCATTGGCCAAGCACATCTACACATCTTTTCTCATATATGTACCATATTCTTTTTCCTCTCTGAGTCTGCTCACACCATTCCCCACAGATAGAATATCTTCCCCTACCTTGTCTGGAATACCATCTATCCATCACAGTTTTGCCTAAATTCTAACTTTTCCATATATCCTCCTTGTTGTCACACTCATAGTAACCTCTTTCACCTCTCCAAATACACTCAGTTTGAGTTGCTGTTTGCGATGCACTTATTCTGAATAGCTTGCATTATGATAGATCTAATACATTTATATATCTTGGCTTTCCATGTTTTAAGCCACTTGCAGGTAAAAATCATATTTTGTATTTCTCCATCCTACATTGTATAATAATGCTTGTACATAAAAGGACACGATAAAAGCTAATAGGTAAAATTAAAGATTTCCGGATACATAATTTTAACTGTATAGACAGCAGTAAGCCATCCACAGACAGAAGGCACCACTAATACTACAAGTTATCAATAAAGTAAAAACCAAATACCCGATGGATAAGATTAGCTATTGTGCAAAGGCACTTCAGACAAAAAAACAAAAAACGTTTCATGAGTCAAAAGCATTCCCAAAGGAAAAATATGGGAGTAGGTGGTCAAACTGGAAATTTAGAAAAATAGTCAGATAGAAAGAGTTGAGGATGCCAGTCCAAATAAGTCTGGTCCTGGTAGCAGAAATGAACATGAAGAAGAATGTTACATACTGGTGCCATTTAACATCGAATCATATAATTACACCACCTTCTCATTACATACTTAGTAAGCAATCTTCTGATTATAATTTAACTTCCCAGTAAGACTTTACTATAGGGAAAGAATGGATCTAATCATTTGTATTTCTTTTGGTTTATCTATCAGTCTCTTTTGAACTTAGCATGAGCCCAATGCTAAGAGGCTAAAACTTTGTGTGCTATTAAAACCAAGTTTCTGGGCCTGCAGAACTAAGAAACAGCCATCAATTAAGCTACCACAAATTCATCTAGGTAAATACCACTTCTTCTAATTTCTTCTACTACCACATCCATCTAATTTCTAATGTAATACTCTAGCTATTATACTTTCATCTACTCAGGTTTTAAAAAGTGACTGAATTGACTTATCATGTAATAACCCATTAGACTTTCACGATTCTTTATTCTGATTATGAGGTACCTTCCATCCTACCTGAGCAGCTTGCTCTGCTTGCGTCTGGCTGAGCTGGGCTTGTAAAGTGCTAATGAGTTCCTCTTTCTCTTGGAGCTGTTGCTTCATCATTAAAAATTCTTCCATTTCTTTCGAACTCTTATCAAACTGAAGACACAGAAGGAAAAAAAACATTTAAGCAAAAGAATTGGCACTTTTAATTCTTTGACCTCCCTTTCTCATTTGCCCTAAATATCTGCCAATATGCTTCTAATTTCCACTTAACACAAAAGGGAATTGCATGTACTGCAATTAAAAAGTAATCATGAAAATCTATTTGTCAGAAGAGACAGAAGCAATAGCAGCAGTTTTTCAATTTCTCTGAATCCTCACATATAAAGAGACAGTACAATTAGAAGTAAAACCAAAAACTCATGGATGATATTTACAATAAAATTAGAAAAGTAGTCCCACAAACTCCAAAATACAAGCAGGTAGGACAAGCCACCAAAAGGTATGAGACCTACATGGGATCAGAGTCTGTGGGAGAGGAAACAAGGAGCAACAGAGCAACAGCGGCTGGCCTTGTGAAGAGGAAGATTCCCAAATAGCCAATAAGTACTTATTGGAAAATGCAGTTGCCCAGTCTTAGAACAGTAACTTAAATTGGCAAGACTTTCCCATTCTCCAATACTGGGTATATGTAGGGGGTCCACAGTAAGAAGGACTAAAAGGCTAGAACAATCTAGCCCCTCTGGACTCTCAAAACGGACTTATCAGGGGTTCTTCCAAGATATGGACCTGCAGTAAAAAGAAACATCTAGGAATGAAACAAAAATTAAGCAGAATAGGGATAAATGAAACAGAAGAAAAAGAAGGTCTATACACGTGCTATATAACTCATTATCAACTAGCCACATGTGGCTATAGAGGGCTTGAAATGTGCCTAATATGAATAAGAAATTTAATTATTATTTAATTTTAATTAATTTAAATTTAAAAACTGAAGATATATATTGTTCTTCCATTAAATACAACTATGTTTTGGTATGACTACATTCACTTTGTGGCATTCACGTAAGATACTGTTGAATTGTCTTGCAAGTAACAAGTGTGCATGTTGTTCCTAGTGTTATAATAAACATATCTCCTATCTACAGTTGGTGTCAATGGATTGATTCAGTTTGAATGATATTTTTTCTACATATCTATGTAACATTGTAACGTGTTTATTTGAATGCTCTATGTAGACGGCATGAGTAACGGTTCATACCTTTGTAAATCGTAACTAGTAATTAAATTGACATAAAATGCTTATTATTATTTTAATTATAACTGAATTATTTTTCTAGTTCAAAAACAAGTATAGACACATTTTTAAGTGGAAAATGAAGGCATAGTACTGATGCACACTTCATTCCATTTTCTTTCTAAGTAGTATTCGATTACGTGGATATACTACAGTTTGTTTAAATATTTGCCTTTGACAGACAAGTGAGTTGTTTAAAGTTTTTGGTTATTACAAGTAAAGCTGCTATAAACATTCATATATGAGTCTTTGTATGGACATATGCTTTCATTTCTCACAGACGTAGCTTTGTAGTTGATAAGCTTTTCAAAGTCAAATTAATTCTAAAAATAATGAACCAGTTTCTTAATGTGGATGTAAATATTAAAGTAAAATGATGTTTCGGCACTCAGTTCAGTTGCTGGAAAGCTTTTAGGTATGTTTGGGACAACCTGAGTAAATGAATATATTTTCTCAACTGGAAATTTTATGAAATATAAACGCTGATGAATTATTTCCTAATAACATGCAGCATCCAAATTGAGACCCAATGTAAAATATATACCAAATTTTAGACTTAGTGCAGAAAAAAGTGTAAAATAACACACAAAATTTTTTTTCTTTTCCTTTTCCAGCTTTGAGTTACATTACAAAAACTCTCCAGCCAGGCTTTAGCCTTAACATCCGGGAAAGGAGGTGGGGTCACCACAGAGCTGATGTAAGCGGAATCCGTGTATATTTGACTTAATAAAAGTTTCAAACTTACATCGCACGCACCTACATATATAGGCCTACCACACCTTTTGTTTAAGTCAGTTGCTTGAAAAATCATTGAAATCCACAGGAAAATAATATTAAAAGGGGGATTATGAAGGGTAAGGATCCTCTGCTGTAAGGAAAGGCAGGGTTGGGTTTCCAGAAGCTGGGCTTGAAGAGGCCTACAAGTCTCCAAGAGAGTATATAGTCACAGGGAATTGTTTCAAATAGGGTTTTGAAAACAACAGCAAGTGTTATAAGCAGAATAACTTGCATATAGTAGATGACCAATAACTAGTTGTTGAATGACTGAAAGAATTATTAAAAATATAGTAGGGTTGATGACACATGCCACAATTCAAATGTGCAAGAAAAGGTAATTATTTTCTACAAGGAACCTCATCTTGCTTTTGATCCCACTCAACAGAAAACAACTATCCTCAACTCATCAATGAACATAACTTAAGTCTCTTCCGGTTTTAGCCAATGCTTTTCAGGTATTATCTCAGTTGTTTCAGGATTTACTCTCAGTAAACTACATCTTTTCTCCCTCCTTCTGATGACCTCCTCCCTAGGGACTTTCTAAGTTCTTGCAGATTTGAGGTAGAGATGTTTCGGCATTGACATGCTCTGGTCTAGCTTGTCCCAACTGGCTGGGCATGCTGCTGAAGGGAGGCTCATCCTACCTGCTTCCAACTTGCACCCACTGCTGAAATGGGTAGGCCCTACTCTAGACTCAAGTCACATAGTCACCATATCCTGCAGCCTCCTTGTCCCGACCACATGCTTCTTCCAGTCCTCTTAGCATTGTGCGTGCCCTACAGTGCTACAGGAAATTCTAGACTCCCTTGATGACACACACATGCCATGGGAACCAGAGGTGCTAGCATAGGCTCATTTGCCTAGACCACATCTTCAGACATTTCCAATCAACCACAGCTGGCTGCTTTGCATACTGAATAAAGGGGTTGCAGTTTCCCTAGGCTATGCCCTAAGGAACAAGGACGCCCACCTGCTCCAGGTTTCCTTGAATCTCTCTGGCCCTCCCTACCCTTTACCTACTCCCTAAAGATTTAATTGTGGGGTGGAGGAAAAAAAAATTTATATTAATCTTGAAAATATAATATTTTGAATATACTGAGCTAAATGAAATACACTGTAAAAATTAATTTCACTCATTTCTTCTTTGTCTTTTATAATGTAGCCGCTAAAAAAATTTAAAATTATACACATGGCTCCCTTTATATCACTATTGGACAATGTTGGTATAGATCAAAGTGAAGGGCAAGGGGAAGAAAACCAGGAAACCTCGGAATCTAGCTGCCACATCTTTGAACACAACACAAAAAACAACAGAAGACAGAGGTATGTTAAGTAAAAAAAAGTTTTCCTGAACCAAGCCTCCTTCTAAAAGTTCAGGAAAGTTAATTTAACACAAAAATAAGGAACAGAAAAGAATCAAGGTCAAAGCCCATAAGCCACGATTAAAAAAAACCTAAGAAGCAGAATAATATACTTACAGGTGACAAAAGCATATCAGTGGCATGCTCAAAAAACAAATCAAAATTGCAATCTATTTCAAAAGGTGCTAAAAAAATTAAGAAAATTATATAACACATGAAAGTACAACATAAAACAGAATTAGAAAAACTTAGAAATTAGGTGACAGAACTCAGGAAGAATTTGATAGAAAAGAAAATATCATTTTAAAAAAGAAGATAGGGGCTGGCCCCGTGGCCAAGTGGTTAAGTTTGCGAGCTCTGCTTCGGTGGCCCGGGGTTTCGCCGGTTTGGATCCTGGGCGCAGACATGGTACTGCTCATTAGGCCACATTGAGGCGGTGTCTCACATACCACAACTAGAAGGACCCACAACTAAAATATACAACTATGTACTTGGGGAATTTGGGGAGAAAAAACAGAAAAAAAAAAAGAAGATCGGCAACAGTTGTTAGCTCAGGTGCCAATCTTTAAAAAAAAAAAATAGAAAAGAAGATAAAACAAGAATGAACACAAAAGTAAATAAACACAAAAAAGCCCTTAAGTGAAATAAGAAAAAAAGAGGAACCTTTTAAAAAATGAAGAAAGAGATAAGGAATTGAGAGAAAGTGACAAATACTGAGACAATCAAAGATGGAACATACAGATAACAGAAGTCCCTAACAAAGAAAACAGACCAAATACTGCAAGCTATCTAATTCAAGGAAATTCTTCTGAAATAAAAATACGTGAAACCATATATTGTAAGAGCATACTAGGTGTCTAAAACTATCAACCAAGAATGACAAATATCAACACATAGTCTAGTAAAATTACTAGACTTAGGAAGGAAGAAAGGGAGGAAGGAAGGAAGGAAACTGATAGATAACAGAGATAAATACCCGTTGGGCACCTAGAATAATATATTTGTCATGTAATAATCCACCGGGCTTTAGTGATTTTCTTAATGATTATGAGGTGACTCACACCCCCCTACCTGTGCAGCTTGCTCTGCCTGTGCCTGAGTAAGCTGGGCTTGCAAACTGCTAATTAGTTCCTCCTTCTCCTGGAGTTTATGTTTTATCTTTTCTACTTCCATCTCTTCCTCTGTAGAACTCTTGTCATGCTGAAAATACAAGAGATAAAGTCATTTATTCAAAAGAATTACAATTAATATATATTTGACCTTTTGCTCTAATTTGCCCTATTCAACTATTTGATTATAGTTTTACCAAACTGATGGGAGCAAGAAATAACACCTGACCTAACAACAAGGAAAGAATCTCAGAGTTTTCCAGTTTCAATATGGCCTAGTAGCTCCTATTAGATCTGTCCCTCCTCCGATAATACCTATAAGCTCTGGACAAGACAGAAAAACAGCTATCTGAAAATGCTAGAGAACAACCAAAAGCAGGAGGATAACAGAGGGGAGTTCACTTAGAAGATATGGTACCGAGTTTCCCATTTTTATGGTTTTTAGTCTCAGGGCAAAACCAGTCAGCACCATGCAGGACTAAAACTTAATAGAAAACTCATAGTCTCACTGCCTTGAAGAACCAGAGGACGGAATTCAGGAAACCACAGCCACTGTCAGCGAGGGGCAAAACATCATAAAAGAGCCAGTGAGGGGAAATCCAAATCTTTCAACAGTGTATTTCTTTCCCCAAAAGCTCTTCCTTAGACTGAACCAGATTCCGCCTCCCTACTGAATTCACCACCCCCAAACAAACCTGGTCTGCTTGTTGGAATGACACAAAATAATTTTATACTTTTTTCCACATAATAGTCGGTCAAGTGTCTGAGGATTGCCACCAGTTCTTCAACAATACTTCCTACAGAATACCTAGCTCTGTAATAGGTAGACAACGGTTAAAGGGCTGCTGTGACTGATCGCTGGAACTTCCAAATCATTTAATCCAACCCTTTTATTTAACAGAGGAAGGAAATGAAGCAGCAAGATTGTATTTGTTTAAGGTCTCAGAGGCTTTTTAAAAAGGCAGAGGGGCCAGACCAGTGGCATAGAGGTTAAGCCCATGTGCTCTGCTTCAGTGGCCTGGGGTTCACAGGTTCAGATCCCAGGCGCAGACCAAGACACTGCTCATTAAGCCATGCTGTGGCAGTGTCCCACATACAAAGTAGAGGAAGATTGGCACAGATGTTACCTCAGCGACAACCTTCCTCAAGTAAAAAAAGAAAGATTGGCAACTGATGTTAGCTCAGGACCAATCTTCCTCACCAAAAAAAAGAAGAAAAAAAAGAGTATAAAATAGATAATTTAAAAGTCTAACAACATAGCAGAGGGAAAGTTAGAAGAAACAAAGCAACATGGGGAGAGATAGGTTGGTGTGACAACAGCCAGGGGAGGAAGGAATTATTAGAGGGAAAGCCAAAAAGTAAGAAAAGATGAATCAAGATGAAGAAATTATTTGAGAAAAATAAGAGAAGTGTCTAAAATAAGCTTTGAGAAGTTAAATAAGACTATCAATGCAGGAAAAGTAATGTCTCTGAGCATTAGACCCAGAAAGGAAAGACTAACCAAGGTACCAGAGAGCTAACTGGTGACCCCAAGGGTTGTGCCTAGAGAATCAATTAAAACCTCATTTCCCAAGAACTAAAAATGTTGAGAATAACAATACTAGTGGGTCAAAGGGTAAAACAGGGTGAAATTAAGGAAAAAAAGGTTTCTTATGCAGAGTGAAGTCTAGCCCAACTGTAGTGTGTACATGTGATATGTCAGCCTCCATCTATTCATACCAAACCCTCCACAAAACTACAGTTGCTTGTTCTCTAAATGACTGGCTGAATGTGAATATTTGGGTATAACCGTTGAGCACAGGTAATAAAAATGAGTACTGGGACAATGCTTTCTTCCTCAAAAGGCACCACTTTCCTTACTCCTCTCTCTATCCCCAACCTGAAACTGTTTTGTTGGTGGCAGTCATAAACCTGGAATGCACCCCTTACAGGGAGCCCAAGGCAATCTAGCTGAGTTAGCCCACAACGCAGGAAACTTTAATCCACTACTATGTGGCCACATGAGGACACAGAATATTCTGTATCATGTCACTGAATTAAAGTATTTCAGGGCTGGCAGAAACCTTACAGACCATCTAGTTTAATCTTCTAACCAATGATGGAAACCCCCCAAAAGGTATGTGCCTCTCCTATCTAAACGCCTCACTTCAGTATTTACTTCTTCCTATTAGCCTTTTTAATTCTCTAGAAGTTTAGGCTCACAACTGGCATTTCATTCCCATGTTTCCTGTTAGCCTTTTAGTCTGTGCGTGGCCTGGAGCCAGACTAGACTGCAAGCTCATCAAGAAAAAACAGCCTTTACTTTAGTGCCACACTACTTCAGCATCATAAAGGTTTGTGAGTAGTGAAGATCCGCTATCTTAGGAGGCTTTTCCCACTCAGAAAATACGCGTTATCCTTAGCCACCATACCTTAGAGAGCTGCTCCTCTGACTGAGGTTCCGCAGGCAGAGCAGCCCCTCCTTGTGCCTTCATTTCTTCTAGGTGTTTATTCAAAGAAGTTAATTTGGCCTTAGCATGAAGTTTTAGTTTTTTTATTTTGTTATCAGCAGCTTTTCTTTCTTCCTGTCAGAGAACAATGACAGTAAATGCATAAATGTTTATTCACCACTAATCTAGCACAAACAAAAGTTATTCTCAGTAGGCATCATCTTATAGTACTGGGGAAGTAAGAATCAGAGTCTCTAATAATCTAAGCCAATATTCTGTCTTTTATCAAACGCTCGGCCAGAAAGAACAAAACAACGGTACCTGTAGAACGTCATCCTTCTGCTGCAGCTGAATATCCTTCTGTCTAATGACTTCTTTTAGCTCCACCACCAAATGCTCTGCATAAGCCAGGCGCTCCAGAACATCCTCTTGTGTTCTATCATTAAACTCCATGTCAGATGCTTGGGGTAGTTCCTAATATTTGGACAAAAGGTTGCCAATGCGCCAAGGAAAAGGTATTAGCTTCCAAACAGGAGTTCTTTCATTCCCACGTCATCTATCTTTTGCCCAACTCATACCCTCACTTAAGAAACCTTTCCTATGGAACAGGGATATATACCCGAGGAGGAGTTAAAGCAATCTAGTACTAAACAAGGCTCAGGGGAATAAATAAGAAAGATCTTTAGAATCTCATCTAGGACTTGACTCCCATCACTGTGGCTTTTAGGCTACAAACTTGCAGGAGAAAGACCATTTATAGTCACAATATTTTTCTTAATCCTCTCTTCCACCTAGCACAAGGGAGGCTGCTCACCCCCTTCTATCTTAAATTCCTTTCCTCAGAAGAACATAGAACGGATGTCTCACCAATTTAATTCAGAACAGAGCTACTCACAGGGTCTAAGGAAGCCCTCATATTCTGATCAGTGTCATCTCCCGATAATTCATGCAAAACAACATTTGCTAATCCTGACAATCGGCTCAGCATTTCTACAGGAAAAGAAAACATAAGAATCAGTAAAATGGATATAGGCTTCTCCTATATTGGTAACTATAACAACTATAAGTGAAATAAGAAAACTGTGCTGGTGATATATATTTCACACAGATTGTACATGATGATGTCTTTAAAAAGGCATTTGAGTACACACAGTGTAGTCATACACTATTCTTTTCAGCGGAGACTGCACAGAGATTTTAATTGCCATCACTAAATGAAATACAAATGCATAACTGTTTAGCAGGAAAAAAAAGCACCTTACGGGATATCTTTAATGCCTTTTCTTTCATCATGATTTCACTTACAAACATGAACTTCTTAACTATTCCTTCCCCTGCCAGACTGTTACTTTGTCAAACACCATGATTCGGTAAAATTTTTCTTTTTATGTGCCCCATAAACCCCATTCTTTCATGTGTGGGTTCACTAAATTTAAATATAACCCTTGTTCAAAATGTATAGCATTAAATGCATGTACCAGAAAAGAAGAAAACTCACTCAAGAAGAAACAGAAAACCTGAATATGCTGATATACACACACACACCACTTACTCATTTATTTACATATTCAGATCAGTGTCAATTGGCAGTCCATAAACTCCCTAAAGGTAAGATTATTAATGTTTTCATAGGAAAAATCAAAATAAAACTGGACTGTGCATAGCAGTAATATAAGTGATTACACTGAATTTTATGTTTAGTGATAAAATGTTACCTGACTTTTAAAACCCTGGGGAGGGAGAAATACAAAAGCTGTTGTACAAAATAAGCATGTGAATAAAACTAGTCTCTGCTAGTTTTCTTCTAGTCAGAGTAGTAACAGTGCTTAGGGTAGCCACGGTCTTTAACTAAGAAAGAACTGCGAAGACCTTTGTTTCTAAACGGGTTGTCCTGGTAACCTTAGTAGCATACAGGTTTTGGAAAACACGTGAAAGAGGAAAGGAAAGAGAGAACCACTCCTAGGAGTGCAGCATAGGACCACATATAACTATATATATAACCACTGGAAGGGCAACATAGGGTCATATATAAGTACATAGGACCCTATATAACCACTCATTCAAGCTCTGAGACTTATAACTACAGTGAGTCTAAAAAAGAAATCACAACTCACCAGCAGATTCTAAACTTTCTTTTCAACTCTAGAGATTCAATTTTCTATAGTAACCTTATTAATGAAGGAAATGACCACTATAACTAAAGAGTCTTTATTAAGCATATAGACTTGCACTAATCAAAGAAAGTCATAATAGAACCTAATTTATCAAACAGAATCACTTATCTTCAGATTTTTCAGACCCTGCTGGGAACAAGCCAAAAAAAAAAAAAAATCAAACAATGGGACTCTGAGAAGATGGTAGTAGCAGACAGCATAGATTTGGGATCTTCCTGAGTTCCTACATAAAAACAGACAAAGCAACTAGGTAATAAAATCAAAAACCCATGGACAGCCTTACCAAAAAAACTATGTGACAAAGTTTCCCACAAACTCCAAAATAAACATGGATTAGACAAACTACCAACAGCCATAAGATCTGTGTGTCATTGTTGTCCATGCAGGAGGAAGAAGAGGGAAGTGAAAGGTGGCAGAATGTGCCACCCTATAATATGCCATTTTGGCGTAAGGATTATTTTGAGCTAAAGGCACTTGAAAAACAGCAGGTAGAAGAATGCTCTGACCTCCCCTTTTTCTTCCTGAAAGCAAAAAATAAAATCCCCATAAGGAAGATGTCTTCCCTATACCAGGAAAAAAGTAAAATTCTTATCACCAGGGATGAGGAGTTGAGGCCAAGAGAAATTTGTATAAACAAATCTTATAAGCTAACACTTATCTTCCTAGTCACTTCTCCATGATTAACCAGCCCCTTTTGCCTTGTCTCATTTTCACAATTTACTACCCTTTGTTCAACTCAATATATAAATGTCAGATTCTAACTGCTTCTTTGGGTCTTCATTTCCTTATGAGGGCCTCCACATCACATAAAACTTATATTAAATAAATTTGTATGCTTTTCTCCTGTTAATCTGTCTTATATCGATTTAATTCTTAGGCCCAGCGGAAAACCCTAAGAGGGTAGAGGTAAAATTTTGCCTCCCCTACAGCAGCTGTAAGAGTGCAACAGACGTGATACCAAGAGAACTGCAAAAGGCCAGTGGGTACGCACTGGAAGATGTGCTGAGCAATTAGAGAGCAGAAGCTGAAAGGGAGGATGTATCCCCACTCCAACAGCACATAAGTGCAAGGATCCTACAAGGTCTGAAAGGCTCAAGCCACATGAACTCTCAAAACTGAAGAGTCAGGCCTGTCTTTCAGAACATGGCGTCCCCAGAGGAGAATTCACTGAGAAAAGAATTCAAATTCATCAGGAAAGAATGAAGAGACCAAAGAAAGTCCAGATAAAGACTGAGTGAGGGTGACAGGAAAAAGAGTCAGAAAAATCTCAGAAATCCAGCTGCCATATATCTGAACAATATTGGAAAACAACATAAGGAGTGCTGTGAAGTTAGAAAAGCTATCCAAAATAAGTATCCTTCTAAAAGTTTAGCAACAATAAACATAAAAACAAGCAACTGAAAAGTAGCACAGTCAATTTTCATACAAAGTTATTATAAGGAGAAATAAAAGAATAATATCCATACTGTTTCATAAGAAAGGGAAGCATGTCAAAGAGTCATGATCAAAAACAATTCAGAACTATAACCTACTAAATCTACTAAAAGGAGAGAAAGGCATGGAAAAATGATCTAAGCCATAAAAAACATGCATCAGAAATTGAAAAACCCAAGAAGATAGCAAGAGAAGAAAAAAGGAACAAAGAAACTACGAAATAGTCAGGCAACTGTTAACAAAATGGCAACAGTAAGTCCTTACCTTTCAATAATGACTTTAAACCTAAATAGATTAAATTCTCCAGTCAGAGTGGCTCAAAAAAACAAGAACCAACTATATGCTGCCTAAAAGAGACTCACTTTAGCTCCAAGGATATACATGGGCTGAAAGTGAAGGGATGGAAAAAGATATTCCATGAAAATGGTAACCAAAAGAAAGCAGGGGTAACTATACTTAGATAAAATATAGAATTTAAGTCAAAAACCATCACAAGACAGAAAAGGTCATTATATAATGATAGAGGAGTCAATTCATCAAGAGGATATAACACATATAAATATATATGCACCCAACATCAGAGCACCTAAATATATTAAGCAAATTTTAACATAACTGAAGGGAGAAAAGATAGCAATACACTAATAGTAGGGAACTTCAATACCCCAATTTCAACAATGGATAGATCATCCAGACAGAAAAGCAATAAGAAAACACTGGACTTCAATTACACATTAGATGAAAAGGATCTTACAGATATATACAGAACATTCCATCCAACAGCAGCAGAACACACATCTTTTCAAGCACATATGGAACATTCTCCAGGATAGTTCATATGTTGGGCCTTAACATATTTAAGAAGACAGAAATCATATTAAGTATCATTCCTGACCATAATGGTATGAAATTAGAAATCAATAACAGGAGAAAAACTGAAAAATTCACAAATATGTAGAAATTGACACACTCCTGAACACCAATGAGTCAAAAAGAAATCAAAAAGGAAATCAAAAAACATCTTGAAATAAATGAAAATGGAAGCACAATATACCAAAACTTACAGTATACAGCAAAAGCAGTTCTAAGACAGAAGTTTACAGCAATAAATGCCTACAATAAAAAAGAAAGATCTCAAATATCCCAACTTTACACCTCAAAGACTAGGAACAACAAACTAAGCCAAAAGCAGAAGGAAGGAAACAATGAAGATCAGAGCAGAAATAAAAGAGACTAGAAAAACAATAGAAAGCTGAATAAAACTGAGTTGGTTTTTTTAAAAAGATAATATTGACAAACCTTTAACTAGACTAACAAAGAACAAAAGTGAGAAGACTCAAATAAAATCAGAAATGAAGGAGACATTACAACTGATACCAAAGAAATACAAAGATTTTTAAGATACCACTGTGAACAATTACATGCCAACAAATTGGGTAACCTGGAAGAAAAGGATAAATTCCTAGAAAGATACAACTTACCAAGACTCAATCATGAAGAAACAGAAAATCTGAACAGACCGATAACAAGTTAGGAGATTGGATCAATAATTAAAAACCTCTCAACAAAAAACTGCCCAGGACTTGAAGACTTCACGGGTGAATTCTACCAAATACTTAAGGAACTAATGCCAATCCTTCTCAAACTCTTCCAAAAAATTGAGGAAGGAATACTTTCAGATTCACTTTACAAGGCCAGCATTACCTTGATACCAAATCCAGCCAAGGACACCATAAGAAAAGAAAATTACAGGCCAATATCCCTGATGAACACAGATGCAAAAATCCTCAAAAAATACTAACAAACTGATTTCAGCATCACATTCAAAGGTCAAACACCATGAGCAAGTAGGATTTATTCCTGGGATGCAAGGATGGTTCAGCATCCACAAATCAACCCACATGATATACCACATTAAAAGAATGAAGGATAAGTATTATAAAATCATCTCAATAGATGCATAAAAAGCATTTGACCAAACCCACCATCCTTTCATGATAAAAACTCTCAACAAATTAGGTACAGAAGGGATGTACGTCAACATAATAAAGGCCATACATGATAAGCCCACAGCTAACATCATACTCAATAGTGAAAAGCTGAAAGCTTTTCCTCTGAGATCAGAAACAAGACACGGATGTCCACTCTGGCTACTTCTATTCAACATAGTACTGGAAATCCTAGCCAGAGCAACTAGGTAGGAAAAAGAAATAAAAGACATCCAAATCAGAAAAGAAGTAGTAACATTGTGTCTGTTTGCAGATGACATGATTTCACGTGTAGAAAACTCTAAAGATTCCACCAAAAAACTGTTAGAACTAATAAACAAATTCAGTAAAGTTGCAGGACAAAAAAATCAATATACTTACACATACTAACAATGAACAATCCAAAAAAATTAAGAGAATAATCCCATTTATAATAGCATGGAAAACAAAGTATTTAGGAGGTGAAAGATCTGTACACTGGAAACTATAAAACACCAAGGAAAGAAACTGAAAAAGACACAAATAAAATACCCCATGTTCATAGAAAGAATTAATATTTTTAAAATGTGCATACCACTCGAAGCAATCTACAGACTCAATGCAATCCCTATCAAAATTCCAATGCCTATTTTCACAAAAATGGAAAAAACGATCCTAAAATTGTATGGAACCACAAAAGACCCTGAATAGCCAAAGCAGTCTTGAGTAAGAATAAAGCTGGAAGCATCACATTACTTGATTTCAAAATATACTGCAAAGGTATAGTAATCAAAACGACATGATATTGGCATAAAAACAGATACATAGACCAACAGAACAAAATAAAGAGCTCAGAAATAAATCCACACCTTTACTGTCAATTGATCTTCTTCTTCTTTTTTTCTTTTTTTGCTGAGGAAGATTCTCCCTGAACTAACATCTGTGGCCAATCTTCCTCTATTTTGTATGTGGGTTGCCGCCACAGCATGGCTGATGAGTGGTGTAGGTTCTCACCCAAGACCAAACCTGTGAACCCAGGCTGCTGAGGTGGAGCACACTGAACTTAACCACTAGGCCACTGGGCCTGCCCCAAAAAGGGGCCAAGAATACACACGGAGAAAAGTTTCTTAAATAAATGGTTTTGGAAAAACTGGATATCCACATGAAGAAGAATTAAATTGGACCCCTATTTCACACCATGCACAAAAATCAACTCAAACTGGATTAAAGACTTAAATGTAAGTCTGAAACTGTAAAACTACTAGAAGAAAACATGGGAAAAAGCTTCTTGACATTGGTCTGGGCAATGATTCCTTGGATATGACCCCAAAGGCACAGACAACAAAAGCAAAATTAGACAAATGAGATTGTATCAAACTAAAAAGCTTCTGTACAGCAAAGGAAACAACAGAATGAAGAGAAAACCTACAGAATGGGTGAAATATTTGTAAACCATACATGTGATAAGGATTAATATCCAAAACACACAAGGAACTCAAACAACTCAATAGCAAGAAAACAAATAACTCAATTTTAAAACGGGCAAAGGATTTAGAAAGACATTTCTCAAAAGAAGACATACAAATGGCCAGCAGGTATATGAAAAATGCTCAACATCACTAATCATCAGGGGAATGCAAATCAAAATCACATATCACCTCACACCTGTCAGAATGGCTATTATCAAAAAGATAAAAGATAACAAGTGTTGGTAAGGATGCAGAGAAAAGGGAACCCTTGTACCTTGTTAGTGGGAATGCAAACTGGCACAGCCAATATGGAAAACAGTATGGAGGTTCCTCAAAAAATTGAAAATAGAACTACCATATGATCACCAATCCCACTTCTGGGTATATATTCAAAAGAAATGAAATCAGTATCTTGAAGAGAGATCTGCACCCCCATGTTCACTGCAGCATTATTCATAACAGCTAAAATACAGAATCAACCTAAGTGTCCATCAACAGACCAACAGATAAAGAAAATGTAGTATATACACACAATGGAATATTATTCACCCCTAAAAAATAAGGAAATCCTGTCATTTGTGACAACGTGGATGAACCTGGAGGACATTTTGCTAAGTGAAATAAGCCAGGTACAGAAAGACAAATACTGCATGATCTCACCTATATATGAAATCTAAAAAAGTTAAACTCATAGAAGCTGAGAGTAGGATAGTGGTTAACAGAGCCTAGTGGGTAGGGGAAATGGGGAGATGTTGGTCAAAAGGTACAAAGTTTCAGTTACACAGGATGAATAAGTTCTTGGAATCTAACATACAGCATGGTGACTACAGTTAGTAATACTGCATTGCATACTTGAAATTTGCTAAGAGAGTAGATCCTAAATGTTCTCATCATACCAAAAAAGTAACTATTTGAGGTGATGGACAGATTAATTAGCTTGATTGTGGTAATAATTTAACAATGTATATGTATCAAAACATTGTGTTGTGTATCTTTAATACATACGTTTTTTAATTTGTCAATTATACCTCAAAAAAGCTATAAAAAACCCTAATGTCTACTTTCAATATTAACACCTCCTTGACAAAATCAAAGGCCAGGTCTTAACTGCTAACTGTGTGTGCAGCACCTGCAGCACAGCAGAGCACAAACGGTATACATCATACTTACCTTCACAAAAGAAAAATCAAACTTTGACATTCTCACCATTTTCTATGATGCAAACTTTGCTGAACACATATATATAAGATGTTTTCTTCAAATGACTTAAAACAAATACATTTATCAATTACCCCTCTCCTTCAAAACAGAAAAACCCAGAAATGAAGAAGAAACACAAGAAATAATAGAAAATTTTAAAAACCATTTTGGAAATCAAGGAACAGGAAACAGGAACAGGAAAATGAATAATTACAACAAATAACACCTTAAGAAAAAAAGAAAGTTGAAATGAAGCATAATTTTAAGAATCAAAAAGAAATTAACTAGAAACTAAACATGTAGCTACTTTATGACCCAATAATTTTACTCCTAGGCATTTCTCTCAGAGAAATGAAAACTTAAATTCACACAAAAACCTGTACATGAATGTTCATAGCAGCTTTGGTTGTAAGAGCCCAAAACTGGAATCAGCAAGCATGTCTGTCAACAAGTAAATGGTTAAACAAACTATGGTACATACATACCATGGAATATTACACAGCAATGAAAACAAACCAACCACTGATACATTCAACAGTTTAGATGAATCTCCAGGAAATTGTAAATGAAAAACAACCCAATTCCAAAAGGCTACATACTATTTAATTCCATACTTATATAACATTTTTTAAATGACTCAGGACAGATTAGTGGTTGCCAGCACTCAGGGAGGGGTTGGAAATGAGAGGCGAGGAGGTAGTTGTAGTTATAAAAAGGCAACACAAAGGATCCTTGTGGTGTCGGATCTGTGTAATATCTTAACTGTAATGGTGGATACAGGAGCCTACATAGGTGATAAAACTTAACACACACACACATACACACACACACACGTATACAAATAAAACTGGGGAATATATTAATACCAGTATCCTGGTTGTGATATTATACAATAATTTTGTAAAATGTTATCATTGAGGGAAACTGAACAAACTATACAAGGAATTTCTCTGTATTATTTACTACAACTGCACGTGACTTTACAATTATCTCAATTTTAAAAAGAAAGAAAAAGAAATGAACTAAATGCAATGTGATGTCCTACAATTTGACCCTGCAACAGAAAAAAGACATTAACAGAGAAATTAGTGAAATCCGAATAATGTATGGAGTTTAGTTAATAGTAATGAATTAATGTTAGTTTCTTAGTTTTGACAAATGCACTTTGCTAATGCAACATGTTAACATTAGGGAATAATGGGTGAGCAGTACACTGAACTCTGAACTATCTCTGCAAATTTCTACAGTAAATCTAAAACTATTCCCAATAATTTGTTCATTTAAAAAAATTTTAAAGAAATAAGCAATAAAAAAGAATCAAGAGAAAGTTATAAATAATGAAGATAAGCAATGCAGATAATAGGATTCCCTGAAGAAAAAAACCAAAGCAAAGGTACAGAACGAAAAACCAAAATCCAGAACACTTACCTGAAATTTTAAAAGATTTGAAGCTACATACTGAAAGAGACCACCATGTACCTAAGAATATCAACCCAGAATGACTAACAAGTCATTCTGATAAAATTAATAGACTTAAAAATAATCCTTTGAAAGAAGACAAAAGTGCCCACTCTTACAACTCTTATTGAACATAGTACTGGAGGTTTTGGCCAGAGCAATTAGGCAAGAAAAAGAAATAAAAGGAATTCAAATAGGCAATGAAGAAGTGAAACTCTTGCTGTTTGCCAATGACATAACTTTATGTATAGAAAACCCTAAAGAATCCATCTGAAAACTATTAGAAATAATCAAGAACTACAGCAAAGCTGCAGAGTACAAAATCAACTTCCAAAAATCAGTTGCATTCCTATACTTTAATAACGAACTAACAGAAAGAGAACTCAAGAATACAATCCCATTTACAATCCAACAAAAAGAATATCTAGAAATTAATTTAACCAAAGAGATAAAAAAAACCTATACAATGAAAACTCTATGATATTACTGAAAGAAATTGATGATGACATAAAGGAATGGAACGATATTCCATGCACATGAATTAGAAGAATAAACATAGTTAAAATGTCCCTCCTACCTAAAGCAATCTACAGAATCAATGCAATCCCAATCAGAATTCCAATGACATTCTTCATGGAAATAGAACAAAGAAACCTGAAATTCAGATTTGGCAACAAAAGACCCCAAATAGCTAAAGCAATCCTGAGAAAAAAGAACAAAGCTGGAGGCATCACAATCCCTGACTTCAAAATATATTACAAAGCTATAGTAATCAAAATAGCATGGTACTGGTACAAAAACAGACACAGAGATCAATGGAACAGGACTGACCGCCCAAAATAAAACCACACATCTACAGACAGCTAATCTTCATAAAAGAGCTAAGAATATACAATGGAGAAAGGAAAGTCTCTTAAATAAATGGTGTTGAGAAAACTGGACAGCCACATGCAAAAGAATGAAAGTAGACCAATATCTTCTGCCATACACAAAAATTAACTCAAAATGGATCAAAGAGTTGAAGGTAAGACCTGAAACCATAAAACTCCTAGAAGAAAATATAGGCAGTACACTCCTTTGACATCGGTCTTAGAAGGATCCTTTCAAATACCCTGTCTACTGGGACAAGGGAAACAAAAGAAAAAATAAGTGAGACTTTCTCAGACTAAAGAGCTTCTACAAGGCAAAGGAAATCACGAACAAAATGAAAAGACAACCCACCAACGGGGAGAAAATATTTGCAAATCATATATCCGATAAGGGGTTAATCTCCAAAATATATAAAGAATTCACACAACTCAATAACAAAAAAACAAACAACCTGATCAAAAAATGGGCAGAGGATATGAACATTTTTCCAAAGAAGACAGATGGCCAATAGGCACACGAAAAGATGTTCACCATCAGTAATCATCAGAGACATGCAAATCAAAACTACACTAAGATATCACCTTACACCCTTTAGAATGGCTATAATCTCCAAGACAAAAAACTAACAAATGTTAGAGAGGATGTGGAGAAAAGGGAACCCTCATACACTGCTGGTGGGAGCACAAACTGGTGCAACCACTATGGAAAACAGTATGGAGACTTCTCAAAAAATTATAGAGGGGCCAGCTCAGTGGCACAGTGGTGGAGTTCACAGGTTCCTCTTTGGCGGCCTGGGGTTCACCTGTTCGGATCCCAGGTGCGGAGCTACACACTGCTTGTCAAGTCATGCTGTGGCAGGCATGCCAAATATAAAGTAGAGGAAGATGGGCACGGATGTTAACTCAGGGCCAGTCTTCCTCAGCAAAAAAAGTGGAGAATTGGTGGCAGATGTTAGCTCAGGGCTAATCTCCATCAAAAAAATAAAAATAAAAACTAGAAACACCATACAAACCAGTTATCCCGCTACTGGGTATTTATCCAAAGAACTTGAAATCAAGAATTCAAAGAGATTTATGCACCCCTATGTTCACTGCAGCATTATTCACTATAGCCAAGAAGTGGAAGCAACCCAACTGTCCACTGACTGACGACTGGATAAAGAAGATGTAATACATATATACAATGGACTACTACTCTGCCATTAAAAAAAAAAAGACAAAATCGTCCCATTCGCAACAACATGGATGGACCTTGAGGGTATTATGTTGAGGAAAATAAGCCAGATAGAGAGAGACAAACACCATATGATTTCACTCACATGTGGAAGATAAACTAACACACGGACAAACAGAATAGTTTAGTGGTTACCAGAGGGGATGCGGGTTGGAGGGATAGACACAAGAGATAAAGGGGCACATTTATATGGTGACTGACAAATAATAATGTACAACTGAAATTTCACAATGTTATAAACTATTATGACCTCAATGAGAAAAAAACCAAAACTAAAAAAATTAAAAATAAAATAATCTTTTGATATTTAGGCCAAAAGATCATGCAACTTGTAAGATAAAGAAAATAAGACTATCATCCGACTTTTCAACGGCAATGCCTTTGCCAGGAAAAAAATGGAGTTATAGATGTGTGATATTCAAGGAAAGAAAATGCGAGCCAAGGATTTTATTTTCAGCAAAAATGACCTTCAGATATAAAGAGCACAGACAGTATGTTACGAACATGCAAGAAAATTCATGAAAAATTTTCCTATGAGCCTTTCCTAAGGCAATCATTAGAGGGAAAGCTTGAGACAACCAAAATGACTAAAGAAACATCATCACAAGGACTGGTGGTGAGCATTCAATATATGGTTACTCGTAAAACTAAGCCTGGAATGGAGATAGCATAATATTTAATGTTTATGTGCTCTGACAATACATGGGACTGCCATGAAAAAAAGATGGGGGAGAATGTGAATACCATATGCAAAAGAAACCTTTCAAAATTGTTTTCAATAACCAAAACTGATGGCGGTTGTATCAGTATTATTATTCCTTGACTACTGTATGTGCCACATAGAATTAAAGTAAGTGAGTAATTATGGGCATAGTAATTCTACCATATTTTCAGTAGGAAAAAAGAATACAGACATAATACAGAAGAAATTAAGAACCCCAAAGTAAAAACTGATCTTGAATTTGAATTGAAAGTATCAGCATGCACCTACAAACTATCTTACCTTAGTATATATATTTTCCTATCTCTGTCCACTGAAAAGGCTTAAAAACAATGACAAACTGTAAAGCAATGAGCATTTCTATTGCCTAGACTGGAATCTTTAAATACCCTTTCCCACTTAAAAATATTTTTCTTGGGGCTGGCCCCATGGCCAAGTGGTTAAGTTCGCGCACTCCGCTGCAGGCGGCCCAGTGTTTCCTTGGTTCGAATCCTGGGTGCGGACATGGCACTGCTCATCAAACCACGCTGAGGCAGCGTCCCACATGCCACAACTAGAAGGACCCACAACGAAGAATATACAACTATGTACTGGAGGGCTTTGGGGAGAAAAAGGAAAAAAATAAAATCTTTAAAAAATATATATATATATTTTTCTTAAACAGAAAGGCCTCTTAGAGAAATGGCTGATTTCAGTCCTGAAGTAGGAAATGTACAAAATGAGCCTGAAACATCTTGTCATACAAAATAGCAAGGAAGCTTTCAAAGACTACTAGAGTCATGTCAAAAGGGCCCAGGAGCCAAACTAAAGAGGTTCCCACAGGCCAAAGGAACAATTATGAGTTTCTAATAAGAATATGAATTGCGACAAACTGAAACTCACCAAAAATATTTAAATCCACAAGTTCGTAATAATAATAAACCGGTCATCATCTGAACTAATTATGTTGAAAACCAGTAAGTACAAGGATTTATCTTGTCTTTTCTATTTGAACTTTACCATTTGGGAAGCAAATAGTAGATGAGGGAACACATCTCCTTATAAAATTATTCCAGCTATTAAAGGAAAACAAAATGGTAGAACTGGAATATCTAGTCTAATACTTCACAAGTCTCAATGAATTCATGGATCGAGACATTGAGCATCAACAGCTGATAACAAAGAAGAGCAAAAACCAGACATAATGAACCTCCTGATGAAAGAATATACCACCACCTATAGCCTTGCCAAAGGGATCGAACCTGAGTCCTGTGAAGCCTCTGGATCCAGCTGTTAATTTGCAATAAATGAAGAGGACAGAGGAGTATGTTGAACTGCCCCATGAAAATGCAATTCTCAGAGTGTGGGAAACTCCACAGGTCAAAAGGCCTAATTTCTTCAACAGAAACTATGAAAAATACGTAAGAGACATATGAAGTTATTCTTTAAAAAAAGGAGGGAGACAAGATTCACATTTAAGTGACAAAACCATAAAGAAACCACAAGGAAGTGATTACTTTGGAAGGAAAGAGAGGGCCATAATTGGGATGGGGCACAGGGAGGGTTTTCTTGACGACTAGCAAAGTTATACTGCCAGTCCTGACAATATACCTGGTGGTTGACAAGAATGCTTACCTTATAATAATTCATTAAAGTATACATTTTTTTTGGTGTGTCTTTTTGAACCTGAGTTTTATTTCATAATAAAAAGGTTTTTAAAAAATCAATTAACAGCTAGAGCTGTCCATAGGGGAGTTTCTCCACTTAACTCCTAGCTTTGTCACACACATCTATACATACCTCACTTTCAGTTCAGATTCCCCCAGCAACACCCAACCCACCTCTATCATAGCCCTGCTCTTCGCACCCACACATTCTGCCCTACGTAGCTTGGATCCTACTGCTACTACCTTTAGGGCTAAACAGAAAAGTACTGAGATTTAGACACAGTGATAACGTTTCTCAACCATTTTTAAACCATACACCCTTTAGAGAAAAGTAAAACTACAGTGTGTGAGCAAATATGAGCACACACATACACACCCAAGGTGGTATGCCCTAGATCAAATCTTTTGCATATCACCATTAGCCGAGAAGATTGGGATGGATATGTAATTTCTATTGTGAAAATATGATTTTTTTTCATTTTCCAAATATAAAATGAAAATCCTGAATGTTTTTTTTGAAACTGAAACTCCCCCTCAATCTACCACTACCACACATGAGATTCTGATTCACCCTCCCTACAAGGGTGTGTCTCCATCAGCATCCTAGTGAAAATTATTGCACGTGAAGGACACATACAGATGAACACAGGATAATGATAATATTAATGGTAACAATTACTGAGCAATATGTATCAGACACTTTATATACATTTCTCTCTAATTCTTACGAAAACTGCAAGGTAGGTATTATCATCATCCCTATTTTATAGATGAGGAAAACTGACAGTCAGAGAAGTTAAGACATTTCAAAGTCCCTCAGCTAAATTAACATTATTGAATAAGATTAAAAAGCTCTTTGAATGGAAAATGGGTTACTTTTCTCACATAACCATTTAAAAATATGTACATTTGAAGAAAGGAAAGACCAGTATCAGGGATGTACCATTCTAGGCCAAAGTGAAAGGAGCATCTCATATACTGACTCAACACTCTGAGAGGTACGTGAGAAAGCATATGGCACAGTGGAAAGGGCACCACGTTGGGAGCCAGCAACTGAGCTTTCAGTCCTAGTTCCAACACAAAGAGGTTGTATTATACTGGGTAAGTCACTTTACAGTTTCCTCATCTTAAAATGGAGAAGACTGACAAGGAGCAGTCTAATGCCCAGTGTTATTATGACTCCATGACTCAAGAGTGATTTCTACAGCTGTTGACATGACAGGAATAATAAGGAAATGTAAATGGGAAAGGCTTCTCAGGCACAGTTAAGTGCTTTAGGTAGCTCAAAGGTTGGGAATTTGAGGGCAAGAGAGCCACTAAGTAGCCATGCTTAACCTAAATGAAGAAAGATGGATCTCCCCTTTAGGTTCACTGTAAGACAAAAATGGACAAATGCATATATAAAAATCAGTAAAGGGGAAAAATTCATGTTGATAGTAATAAATTCATGTAAGGAATATATGTGACTGCTGGACAAGCAATGCTCTTGCTATTGTTTTATGTAGCATGAGAATCATGAGTAGCAACTTGGAAAAAGAATAAGGAGCTTCATGCCAAGGCCAGGCTTCAATAAAACACGTAGGCAAATAAATCAGTCTCTCAAAGTCAATGCCGGACACACCCTCCACAAACTCTGCCACAGGATCTCGACACTTGTATGTTGCGGTGGCACACAGAATTCAATAAGGCTTACTTTCTCAAAGTCTCCACCATTATCAATAATTATTTTCTAAATACCTACTTGATGTAGAGTATTACACTGGGAGACATCAAAATGTAAAAAGAAATATAAGGCTAGTCCCCAACTACAGAGAAGCTAGTACAAAATGCGTGGGAAAATGAAATAACTGAAGACAGTGAGTGCATGCCTGTGTGCACATGCCTGTGCACCATTTGCTTTGGAATTTAAATCACATTTTCCCACAGAAACAACAACACAGAAAATGGTTAGACCTCTAGGTCATTCCTCAAACTTATTTAATTCATATTTAGGTAAGCCTCAGCAGTTTTCCTTAATTCTCAAAGTGATTCTCAACCAGTTTGAGGAGGTGACAGGAAATAGTGCTATATAGCTGGGAAAAGCAAATGCAATATTATAATTTTACCGTTAGAAAATTAAAACTCCTTTTCATGACACAAAACTCCACTATTTTCAATAACAAATTTAGAAGTAAATGATAGCTATAATTTATATACACAGTACTATGCACTAAGTACTGCTCCAATTACTTAACATATAATAACTTACTTATTATTTTACTCACTTTATTATTAAAACAACCCCAAGGAGGAGGTGCCTACAATATCCCCAGTTTTAGGGAGAGTAAACCAAGGCATAGGGTGATTAAGTAATTTGCCAGTCACAGAGCTCAACAAAGCTTCCTGGCTGGTCGAGATAGAGAAGATAATCTATTTTCTGAGTAACCTCATCACCCAACATTCTTCACTGGGGCTGAAAATAGGGCTGGAGGCATGAAGGCACACATATCCTTTATATTTACTTACAGTTTTATAAGCACTATTTTTGACCAATACACAGACCAAAATGAAATGATTCAGAGTAGTATGACCCCAAAGAATTCCATATTGTTTATACTACAGATGGGCTCACTTAAGGGCACAAGGATATACAAACATGGACGTTCACTACAGCAGTATTTGTGATGGTTAATGACTGAAAACAACCAAAACCTCCATCAATAGAGGACAGGCTAAATACATTTTGATATTTCTACAAGGGAATGCTGTATAGCCTTTTAAAAGAATGAGGTAGTTTTATACTTATGGGTATAGAAAAATACCTAATATATAGTATTGAGTGGCAAAAGAAAGGTATAAAATAGTATGTGTATTATGATTACACTTGTGTGAGAGAGAAAATGAGGGGGATAAATATATATGTGCTTGAATATGATCAGAAAGTTTCTTAAGAATAAACAAATTATTCACAGTGCCTACTCTTGGGAAGCGGGGAATGGGGAAAAGGGTCAGCAGACAGAGGAGAAAAAGATTTTTTTTTAATATTAAATCCTTTCGTATTGAATTTAATTTTGCCAAAAGCACATATTGCTGATTTTAAAATAGCTTAATTAAAAATAGAGTATTACAGAACCTAACATCCTTTTATATAGTGGTTCCTAACAATAGACTAGTATGTAATGACCAGTGGTGAGATACGTCTCAAATAATTTATTCCTAATAGTAGTGAACCTACATAAGTTTATGACTTACTTTTTATAAACAAGAGTAAAACCTATATCCCTTTAATTAATCCATTAACACAAAGGGTTAAAAAGAGAGGAGGCTTTTAAGAATCAAGCAAAGGAAAAAGGAATTTTCCCTTAAAGATGATTACTTTTAGGAGAGGCTGGATCCCAGGCCTCAGAGAAAAAAAAAAGAATGGAAGTTCCCCCCAGTCTGGAAGTCCTTAGAGATGCAAACAGACTTCTTGAAAAATAAGGAAACACCTTTACGTGATCTCCAAATTGGGTTGAGAGGGTCCCAGGGAATGGGCAAGAATTTCTTCTTTCATCTTTTTAAATGTTTTTGAATATTTTATAATATAAGTAATATATTTACAGGGCTATCATATATTATCCATAATTAAATATACAATATTTGGAGGATGTTTGCTCAAAACTGTTTTAGTCACAGGGTATGCAATTAAAAATATTTGGAAGCTACTAATGTAGTCAAATTTAACGCAGTGAAGAGGAAGGCATTAAACGGTCATTCCATGATCGAGAGATGAAGTAAAAGCTGTGAAACAGTCAGTTGACAATGTCTTGCAATTTTTTAGTTCTCTTCAACTTTTAACTGGACATCTAATTCCATAACTAAATCCTGTCACTTTCCAGAAGAACATTTCCTGATTTTGACCATTCGTAATCATTCTGATCATCCAAATTTAATTACTTCATGCTTCTGGAAAGGCCTCTTGCCTTTTTGCAGAGAATTCACTGCCATCTTGCACAGAAGGGTAAGATTCTTTAAAAGCTCATAAAGTTTCCAACTATCTTCAAAAGTAGTATTTATCTACCCAGCGATCTTAAATATCTCTGTCTCACTCTTAAGTCGTCCTCTCCCCACAGACCAGCTGGAACTCTTTAAATAAGTCAGACAAATATATTCCTCGTTCGTCAAGGGGCTGAACCTTCCCTTCACACTCCTACACACCACTCCCGTTATGCGGAATAAACATCCTGCACACCACCAAATCAAGTTCTTTTTCCTCCAGAACTTTCTTCAGGGCTCCCTTTCCTCTAACAGCCTGCCCACCTTATTCCTGGGATTTTAGTGTTGGTAGGATCGCAAGGATCATCCTTGTCTCCGAATCGCTCCAGAAACTCATTAGCAGAATCGTTCGACAGGCCCTCGTTGGCGTTAACAGCCCCAGTGTTTCTGTGATCTCCGCCCTCACGACCTTTGATTTGTTTGGGTCCCGCCTCCCCTTCCGGACACGAAGTTTGTTCCGGGCCTGAGCGCAGGGGCCCAGCAGGTTCTCTCCTACGTCAGCTGCTGCGAACCCAGGCCGGCACGAACAGGCCGCTCGGGGAGCAGGGCCCCGCGGACAGGACTGACCCGAGCGCCTTTCTCCGTCGCTTCCGGAGAAGAAACGTCCTGGGTGGGGGCCGACAGCACATATGTCCCCAAGGCCGCGCAGGGCGACCCCGAGGCCCTCTTGGAGGGGCGAGCTAGAGTTTGGGCGACTAGAACTAGGCCTGGTAGGTAAAGTGAAGCGGATGAAGGGCCGGATCCCGGACTGAATCAGGGAAAGGCGGGGCAGGGAGAGGACCCGAGTGTGGCTGCTTCGGCAGCCCCCGCGGCCCCTGTGGTGAGGGTGACTCTAGAAGGGAAGGAGTTGGGGAGCGTCCCCTCACTCACCTGGAAGAGGCTGCCACCGGGGGCTTTAGCTGCCCCGCCTCCCAAATTTAAGCCACGTCAGCTCGGGAATCCCAAACGCGACACCTACCGCCGCCGAACCCGGCCAAGGAACTCAACCCCTCGCAGTTGGGACGGAGATGGAATTAGGACAAGGACCAATCAGGGCTGTCGGCAGAGCGTTACCAGGGAGACCAGGCACGCCTTGTTTGTAACTACCCCATCAATAATGACAGAAACCAATCAACGTCAGGAAATGCTCCGCTTCCTCAAAGAAACAGCCAATGGGCTCTAGAGAGTGGTGGAGGGGCGGGGTCAGACGCTAGCGAGCGTTCCGGAAGAAAATCTGGGGGAGAGCCGGAAATGCCGGGAGGGCGGGCATTCTGGCAAAGGTCAGGTGTTTGCAGTGTGAGGTAGGTCGGCTGGCTTCCTCCAGTTCCTCCGCCACGTAGGCGGTGACTGCCCTAGGCTAAGGCTTCGGTTTTTGGGGAGACCCGGTACAGCGGGCACCAGCTACCCTTAGGATTGTTGAATGAGCTGTGAGAAGGGCGTGGGGATGTGGGTTTTGCTCTTAGAGTTATTAAATATTAGAGCCGGGAAGTAGGTCGTCTCATATGACCTTTTAGGGATGAAAAATGAGAACCGGATTAAAGTGACTCCCCCAAAGACAAATAGCGACTTAGTGATGGAACTCAGGCTAGAACCCGGCGTCTATATGAAAGTGGGTCAGAGATGTCTCTAAGGACACGAGCGAGAGATAATAGTAAATACTAGGAAAATGTCTCTCAAGAAGTAGTGGTGCTTGAGCTGGGCCTTAAGCAGACGGTGAAATTTGAGGGCTCCAGTCCTGAAATGGGAGTCAGTGAGGAACTCCAGTAACAGTCGCCGAAATCATGCATTATCTCCGGAAGCCCCTAAGGGAAGGGGCAAAAGCTCCCGTGATTTCAGGCACTCTTGACAAGAAGAGTATTAGTTTGAATTTATTGAGTCTTATTGTGTGCCAGGTATTCAGCTAGCCCACTATATGCATCCTCTCCCTAATGCTTACACACCCCTTTGAGGTTCAAACATCCACTCAGTAAGGCGTTTGCAGGCTACCCGTCTAAAATTGCAGTCCCCTGTGGTTAGTGTACACTGCTTTTGGATCTGGAGATAGAGCTGAGATCAAAAGAGACAAAAACTCCTGCCATTTTGGAGGTAATAATTTAGTAAGGAGAGAGAAAATAAAGATAAATGAAAATTATAATTTGGCAGATGGTGAAATGCTTAGGGAAAAAATAAGCCAAGAAGGGGTATAGTGCACTCAGGGGACAGCATTTTAGAAAAACTGAGACCAGGCCTGATGACTTGTTTCATGCTCTTGAACTTAAAAACTTGGAATGTGCAGGGCAGCCCTTCCAGAGCCCAACATGAGACATGAGCCAGGGCTTGGAACGTATTCTGCAGACTCTCCCATGAGCTTCTAATTGAGGTCGGGGGCAAGGGAATGTTGCTGAATATCAACTGCACCTGTTTAGGGCTGAGGCACCCAGCCCACTGCATCGACAGCTGAAATTGCTCCCTGATTTTGTGCAGACCTCTCACATAGCGGGTCTGAGTTATATTTTAAATATAGTTCTCGTTAAATAAAACACTCATTAGTCAGGATTCCCTAGGGGTGAAGAAAAGTCTAAATTATGAGATTTGGATTTTGTATGAAACTATCTGTGTATACTTGCCCTGCAGAGCTCTGGGTCCTTATCGCTTATATTCCCCTTTATCAGCAAAAGTCCCAGAAGAATCCAGAGTATCAAAAACCCCGTACTCAAAGCCTGAGAAAAGATCATTCTTCTGAACTCCCCAACCCTCATAGGTAGTAAGTCATGGATATCTCCTCTGGAAGCGTGGATACCTGTCTATACTTTGGTGCCCATTTCTTGACTAGAGCCTGCCTGCAGGATGCAGCTGTAGCAGATGGGAACTGGGGTCCCACCTATGCTGAGGACAGAGAGACTGCTGTTCTGTGAATTGTTTGAACCCTGTTCTGGTGTTCCAAGGGGGCCAATATGGCATGGGGTAGATTTCGGACCATTTGTCTCCATATCACAGTTGGTATTCATCCTTCATACCAATTGACTGCTAGAAACAG
Source organism: Equus asinus (assembly GCF_041296235.1). Classification (NCBI taxonomy): domain Eukaryota; kingdom Metazoa; phylum Chordata; class Mammalia; order Perissodactyla; family Equidae; genus Equus; species Equus asinus. Next base: position 22,494,779 of record NC_091794.1, read on the forward strand.
ATGCCAGAGGAGGCTTTCCACAATGATTGGGACTTTTGTTCTCCTGACTTTCCTCCTGGGAATGTTGATACTCCTGAGTAGGCACAGACCCATGGAGAGACTGGGCTGGCTTTAGGAAAACTGAGACTAGGTGTGGTAAAAGGTTTCATCCTTTTGTACTCCTTAAAATTTAGAATGTACCGCAGCCCTTGGTGTGTATTTTGTTGCCCAGCTCCAGGTTCCTGGTCTCCACAGGTCCCTGTATATAGTCTGTCTTTGAGGAGGGAAGAGACTGAGGTTTGGGGACCTAGTCTGTCTATGATGCCTCCTTGCCTCCTGCTGGATGAGTTTTGAGATGGGGATTAGGGGTGGCAGGTTGGTCTTGGGAGGGCTGTAAGTGTGGAATGGGCAGATGCCCTGGTTCCAGCCTTCTCAGAGGCATCAGAGATGCCTGAGGGATGCAGAAGCTTGCCGGTTTCTGCTCCTACTTTGATGTTAAGGCCCCAAGCTTGTCTTTCAGCTCTTGCTGAGCGTCTTCAAGCAGTAGCAGTTTTCCCAAAGGTGGACAGGGCCAAGTAGGGACTGTGGCACATGGGCGAGCAGGAGAGCTAAAGAAACAGACCAGGCATTCTAGCCTGGGGTTGATGGGGTTGTCTGAGAGCTGCTCCTCTGACAGCCAAAGAAGAGATTGCTGTTAAGACTCCCACCGTGCCTGCAGGAGCTAGAGATGCTAGAGCTGTTTGACTCGAAGGCCTGGAATAGGCTAGGCTCCAGGAGAATTGACTGAGGCCTCTTTTAAGTTCAAGAGTCTTCCCCACAGCATCAGCGGGCTCTGGGTACTTCATGGAGCATGTAGAGCCAGGCAGACAACCTTGGAAGCCATGGTAGGCAAAGGGTGGGGAATGGCTCAGACAAGTGGGCTTGTTTTCCACAGGGGATGAAGCCATGGTGTTTTGTAGAGGCTAACAGCATTCATGCCACAATAAATCTGATACTATTTCTATGTGAATCATTATTGAGCATTTATAATATATGAGGAAGTCATATGGGTGCATTAGTGACTTTCTCACCCTGAGGCACCTAGAGCCAAAGGAATGAGGAATCTGAAACCAAAGAGAAGAAAATTCCTAGGATGTGTAACCATAAAGCTCTTATTCAACGTTCATTTAACAAATACTTTCTAAGCACAGACCATGTGCCAGGCACTGGAGTGGCTTATTTTTGATCTAGGCTCTAAGAATAAATCCTAGGCCTCTAAGCAAGATTTGTGATGGGAGCTCCTCCAGCCCATCAGTTTGAAGGGTATTCTTATCATGAATCTTAGGCGATGTGGCAGGTCACTCTTTTGGAGAACTCCCAAGTACTATAAAATTTCCTCAGGATGCAGCTATATTTAATGACTTAATATACTAGCACAAAGAGGCCACTAGAACTCAAAGTATGTATCAAACTGACATCTCTGATATTCTTCATAGGTGCTTTCAAGGACTGCATCACTGAGCCTACCCTCACCGATATTCCTAGCAAAGAGCATCACCAGAATTAACCAAGTCACCCCACCATTGCTGATATAAGTAATAAATTTGGAGATTTGCATATAGAGCACATAATGTGGGCAAGTCTATGGACTTCCTAATTGTCTCTAATTTGTTCTAGGTGTGTCCTACTCAGTAAACTTCCTGTGATCTTTATCAGGAGATTTCTTTAACAATTAAGAGATTTTCTCCATTTACTGCTTTAGAGTGCTAAGCATGCTGTTTAGGAAGGTGTATTCAACCTAGAGTCAAAACCAAGTTATTAATAGGTTTTGTATAACCAGGAGTTAGCCTCCCTTCTGACCCCTGAAGGAAATGCAGCCCTAGCCTCTGTCTCCTGCCTAATCCCTCTCCACCCTCAAGATTAACAACCTTCTCATTCACTTGCTTTACATTTTAATTAGGCTAACAGGCACAAGAAATACAGACTGATTAATGAATGAAGGACTTGGCTGCATAATTTATAGATCTGGTAATAAGACACCTTATTGGACTCCTGTAAGGACATAGGTGTTGAGTCTCTGATCCCTGGAAGTCTCTTTTCCATAAAAATGTGTGACTTCTTTATGCCCGTGTAGTGCTGACGGTTGCACATTCAAGAGCCAGCCATCCAAGACCTTGCCTCAACTCTCTTGTCTTCTCTATGTCTTATGGGCATCCTATGAAGCCAATTTATTCATTCCATATTTATTATTTTATTTGTTTTTATTAATATTTTTATTCTGCTTATTATTTATTCTTGTGAGTGTATTACGTGAAAATCCAGAGCACTAAAAATTGCTTGGATCTCTTAACATCAGGGCAAGCCCACTTTTCCATGTGTGCTAGACAAATCCACACTCAACAAATAGTCGCTAAGTGCCTCTTCATAATAAATTGGTTGAATAGACATAGTACTTTTTTTCATTCCCTCTGACTGGAACACTTCTGCTCCTTCACCTGGTCAGTTCATTCTTCACTTCACTTCCTGGAGGGGCTTCTGTCCATCTCCCAGACTAAGTTAGTGATTCTCATGTATGTATCACTCCTTGCAAAATAACAGTCACAAGACTTTAAATCATTTACTTGTTTAGGGTCCAGCCTGATGGTGCAGCGGTTAAGTTCACACATTCCACTTTGGCAGCCCTTGGTTCGCCGGATTGGATCCCGGGTGCGGACATGGCATGGCTTCTCAAGCCATGGTGTGGCAGGCATCCCACATATAAAGTAGAGGAAGATGGGCACGGATGTTAGCTTAGGGTCAGTCTTCCTCAGCAAAAAGAGGAGGATTGGCAGCAGATGTTAGCTCAGGGCTAATCTTCCTCAAAAAAAAAATCATTTACTTGTTTAATATTTTTTCTTCCGCTGGAATGTAAACTCCATCAGCAGACACCATCTGTCTTCTGCATCTGGCACAGCATCTTTTATGTTATAAATGCTTATAGGTATCCATTGAATGAATAGCTGTATCTTAGAGCTTAACCTCTCTGACATAATAGACACTTGTTCAAATACTGAGAACTCAGTCATTCAACAGTTAATTGCATACCTCAAAGTGCATAATGCGTAATGGAGGGACTAAAAACAAATGTAGGGCATCATCCCAGCCCTCAAGAGGGCTCCCATGAAGCTGATGGACCATTTTCATGCAACTAATTAAATACCTACATAAATCCCGAGTACCAAAAGAGTGAGTCAGTGAATGATTAACTGAAATGAATGAGTAAGTGGTTCATTTTAGAGTTAAACTTGGGCAAGTTAGTAAGTGTCTCTCGGCTTCAGTTTTCACGTCTATAAAATTGAAATAATAAATGTTCCTATCTTGTAGGGTTGTTGTAATGATTAAATTAGATAATGACCATAAAATACTTAGCAGAGATGGGCACATATCACACAATAAATGTTATTATTTAGTGGTGGTAGTAGTAATATTATGTTCCTGAAAGGAGTCAAGGTGGGATGATTTGATGAAGGGTCAATGAATAGCATATCCTTACATTCTCAGATAGATTAGGTAAGGGACCAACTGTTAACGACTAGTGCTGAAATAATCATCCTAGATCAGTAGTTCTTAAACTTTTGGGTTTCAAGACCACTTTATATACTTAAATATTAATGAAGACCCTATATAAGGTTCTCCAGAAAAACAGAACTGATAGGATGTATATAGAGAGACAGAAGATATTTAGTATAGGAATTGGCTCACGCACTTATGAAGGATGAGAAGTCCCACAATCTGCCTTTGGCAAACTAGAGAACCAGGAAAGCCAGTGGTATAATCCAGTCCCAGTTGAAGGCCTGAGAACTGGGAGCTCCTATGTCTGAGGGCAGACATTCTAGCTCAAGAAGAGACAGCAAGAATTCACCATTCCTTCAACTTTCCTGTTCTATTAGGACCCTCAAGAGATTGGGTGATGCCCGCCCACATTGGTGAGGGTGGGTATTCCTTATTCAGTCTGTTAATTCAATGCTAATCTCTTCTAGAAACAGTCTCACAGACACACCCAGAAAAAGTGTTTTACCAGCTATCTGGGCATCCCTTAGCCTAGTCAAGTTGACACGTAAAATTAAGCATCATAAATCCCAAAGAACTTTTTTTTAGGTGGATTATATCCAGTAATGTGCTGGTAAATGTTTAACAACCAGGGGAAATGTTTCTCCAGGGGTGAAATTTTGGATATGTACCACTTACTGATTTCTGTGGTATGGGCACACCTAGCATGACTGATTTCAAGCTACCAGTGTGTCATAACTGAATATGCAGAGATGTTCAGGAACACACACACACGGTATCTTCTATATACAGGTACAGTAGACATATTAATTTTGTTTTAAAAAGGATTTATTTATAAGTTTATATAATTGATTTTTATTAATGCCTTTTTATTAATATTAGTATGTTTTTCAAATATGAATTAATATTAATATATTCAAGAATTGAGGTTTAATAAATTAATTTTTACTGCTTCATCAAGAGGATTTCTTTTTGTGTTGGTGTTTTTTGTTTTTTTTTTTTTTTTTTTTTTGCTGAGGAAGATTAGCCCTGAGCTAACATCTGTGCCAGTCTTCCTCTGTTTTATATGTGAGTTGCTGCCATTGCATGGCCATCAAGTGATGTAGGTCCATGCCTAGGACCCGAACCCATAAATCCAGGCCACTGAAGAGGAGCACACTGAACTTAACAACTAGGCCACAGGGCCAGCCCCAAGAAGATTCTTAAGTGAAAGTCGTCTTTTGGTTTCAATACTGTGACTGTGTGGCTGTGAAGAATACAATGGCTACTACAAGCGTTGGGTGCCCCTGCCTTGATTTGTGCCAGCAGTTTCACCCACCATTGCTTTTGTACTATCAGTGCAAATATCACCACAGTGTAAAAGGCAAATAACATCTTAGTAGTAGTATGAAAATAGTTTTGACCCTTCTATACTGAAAGGGTCCCTGGGACCCCTCTGACAGGGACCTTGGATCACACATTGAGAACCATTGTTCTATACTGTGGACTCTACAGGAAAAGATTGACTTTAATTTTTTTAAAAAAATTATGTTGCTTATGTTACCTAATTTGAAACTCATTTACCCCTCTACAATATGCAGATGAGCAACTCTCCAAGCCTTTCTAGTTTTACAGACGTTAGGTATGCATCAGTTAATTTTTTCCCATAGAACACAAGCTCTTCAGTTACTCCTCTATTTGGCTGACAACAAAACTGTAGAACCCCTCTTCAAAGAACCCTAAAAGTGAAGTAAGTAGAATTTTAAAAATTTTATTAAGAAATAGGGAACATAACTTTTTAGAAGGAAACTTTTTAACTTCTTTAATTCATGAGTACATTAGAACGGCTATATAAATGTAGTTCTGTTGCCATGAATGTCCTTGCCATTTTGGCAAAGAGAAATAGGCCTTTCAGAACATCATGTTTCCCTCATTTCTTTGAGACATTTAGAAACTGAATGTTTGCTTCATCTTGCTAAAATTTATTTCTTTATAATATTATGTTTAGTGAATAGACGCCTAAAAGACATTTAAAAACAAACTGGCCTAATATTTCCATGTGGTTGCTTTTATTTTAAATGTAAATGTGGTCTATGAGAACAATATAGATGCTTCTATTTTGAAGCATCTTATTTGATCTTATTTGAAATGTATAACTTTTTTGGCATCATTTGGGACTTTGAATATCCCCATTACATATGAATTATTTTGCAACAGTCCTAAGTAAGAAATGATTAAGAGGCTACGGAAAAACCACAGCCATGCATCCATATGTACGCTGAATCATCCAAATGGTTGATTCCATCTTCTCAGATGCTATTGTGTTCACTCAGATGCCTGCCACCACCTTTATTGAGATATTTATTTCTTTATATGGCTTTGAGTTACTGTCAAGTATCCTTTCATCTCACCCTATACGACTCCCATGAGCATTTCTTGCAGGGAAGGTCTAGTGGTAACCAACTCCCTCAGCTTTTGTTTATCTGGGAATGTCTTAATTTCTCCCACACTCTTTTGTTTGTTTGTTTGTTTTGAGGAACATTAGCCCTGAGCTAACATCTGCCACCAGTCCTCCTCTTTTTGCTGAGGAAGACTGGCCCTGAGCTAACATCTGTGCCCATCTTCCTCTATTTTATGTGGGATGCCTGCCACAGCATGGCTTGACAAGCAGTGCGTAGGTCTGCACCTGGTATCTGAACCAGTGAACCCCAGGCCGCTGAAGCAGAATGTGCAAACTTAACCACTGTGCCACTGGGCTGGCCCCTCTCCCACACTCTTGAAGGGTAGTTTTGCCGGATACAGGATTTTTGGGTGAGAGTTTTTTTCTTTTAGCACTTTGAATATATTGATCCACTGCCTTCTGGCCTCCAAAGTTTCTGATGACAAATGTGCTGATCTTATTGAGGATCTCTTGTATGTGACAAGTCACTTTTCTCTTGCTGCTTTCGAGATTCTTTATCTTTGGCTTTCAAAAGTTTGATTATAATGTGTCTCAATATGGGTCTCTGAGTTTATCTTACCTAGAATTCATTGAGCTTCTTGGATGTTTATATTTATGTCTTTCATCAAATTTGGAAGTTTCCAGCCATTATTTCTTCAAATATTCTCTCTGCCCGTGTCTCTCTCTTCTTCTGGGACTCCCACAATGTGTGTGTTGTTGGTCCACTTGATGGTGTCCCACAGGTCCCTTGGGCTCTGTTCACTTTTCCTCAATTTTTTTTCTTTCTTCAGACTCAATAATTTCCATACTGACTTTTTTCTGTCTGCTCAAATCTGCCTTTGAATCCCACTAGTGAATTTTTCATTTCAGTTGTTATACTTTTCAGCTGTGTAATTCTTTTTTGGTTTCTTTTTAGGTTTTCTGTCTCTTCACTGATTTTTTCATTTTGTTCATTCATCATTTCCCTGACTTTCTCTGCATCCTTTTTAGTTCTTTGAGCATCTTTAAGGCCATTGTTGTAACGTCTTAGTCTAGTAGATCTTCCGTCAGATCTTTTTCAGGAACTGTTTCTGTTGCTTTGGGTTTTTTCCTTGGTAGGGGCCATTCTTTCCTTTCTTTTATATGCCTTATGATTTTCTGTTGAAAACTGGATATTTGAATCTAATAGTGTGGTATCCCTAGAAATCAGATTCTCCCCCTTCCCCAGTGTTGGCAGTTTTTTGTTATTGTTTTTTTTTGATTGTTGCAGGTTGTCTCTGTGCCAAGGGTCAGCATAAAGTGTAGTAAACGTAAGATCTTCTCTGGTCTTTTCTGAGCCTTTGCCTTTCTCTGGGCATGTGTGGTCACTTTCTAATGTTTTCCATATATGCAGTTGCTTTTGAATGTCCTAGTCTTTTGAATGTCTGGCTCCCAAAAAGGGAAAGGAGAAAAATGAAGGGAGGGGAAAATGGCATACTAGTCCTTTCAATCTCATGTAAGTCACTTCAGCCAGAGGAGGAGTGGCTTGCAACAATGTGAGGAGGTGCAGCAATAACCACACTGTCCTTTGTCTGGACCTCTGTGATCAGAAGCAGCAATCATCCATCAGAGAAGAGATTGCCAGTATTTGGAGGACAGGGTTCTTTTTGTCCACCTTGGCTCCCATAAATTCTGCACAAGGTGCTCCAGGAACATGTGTAGAGCTGCCTGCTGTAGGGTGGGAGTGGGAGCTGCGAGTCAGGGGAATGGTAACTGCTATTGTGCCTAGAGCTGAAATTGAAATTAAATGCAATTTACTGTCCAAGTCTTCCCATGTAAGTTGCAAGCCTTCCATAGACTTCAGAGATCCAAAATAGCTACTTTAGACAGATTCTGCTGGTGCAATTGTTGTCTAAGTAGGGAGACAGATTCCTCGTGCTTCCTACTCCACCATCGTCCCAGAATCTTCTATATATAATTTACTTTTAATAAATAACTAGTTCATAATATTCCCGAAAAATTTAACAATTGGCTTTGGTAAAAACCAGTATGAGAAAACTCTAGCACACCACTACTTATTTGTATCTCTTGATATTTACCGTATTAGAATTAAAACAGAGAAATATTAAAAATATTTATTGATTGGGGCTGGCCCCGTGGCCGAGTGGTTAAGTTCGCGCGCTCCGCTGCAGGCGGCCCAGTGTTTCGTCGGTTCGAATCCTGGGCGCGGACATGGCACTGCTCGTCAGACCACGCTGAGGCAGCGTCCCACATGCCACAACTAGAGGAACCCACAACGAAGAATACACAACTATGTACCGGGGGGCTTTGGGGAGAAAAAGGAAAAAATAAAATCTTTAAAAAAAAAAAAAAAAAAAAGAAAATCTTCAACCTTTAAAAAAAAAAAAATATTTATTGATTAATTTACAAAGTAATAATAAGCTATTATGTGCTAACATAAAAAACATTTTTATGAAAAATAATTATGTTTTCCAAAACAAAAGTTTTAAAGGAAAAAGTGGCACTCTTTTGCATTTTTGCGAAGCTGTTTAGTATCTGGTGTAAGAGAAAAAAACTGGATTCTCATATCTGCTTCTGTATTCAATCTGTCGTGATATGTTGTTTTGTTTCAAGTATTTGAAGAAAATCCATCTTCACACAGCTGGGTGATTAGAAAATAAAGGAAGATTTTAATAGCCTTTTCAGAAAATTGTGGCTATTCTTTCCACACTAAAACTCAGCAAGTTGTAGTTTCTCAACACTGGCTGCAAATTAGAATCGCCTGAGGGGCTTTTAAAATGCACTGATGCTTGGTTCCCACCCTAAAGTAATAAAATTAGATGTAGGGCACAGCAGTTGAGCTTTTAAAAGCACCATAGGTCAGTGCATCTTAAATTTAATGTAAATATGAATCACCAAAGGATCTTATTCAAATGTAGATTCTGAATTAGGAGCGTCTGAGATTTGGCCTTTCCAACAGCCCCCAGGTGATGCTGGCACGGACCATGGACTGCACTTTCACTAGCAAGGCCCTGGAGGTTCTTATGGGCAATCAAAGTTGAGAACCCAAGCAAAGAAGGCCTTGCTAAAAGTTAATTATTGATGGATTAAGATTTGCAGTAGAAAGGTGCAAAATAATCAAGAGAAAAGTAGAGACTAAGAAGAGGAGAAAGCCTTGACAAATCTGGAGCTGTCACTAGTTAGTGCTGAAGAGTGACGGGTTGAGTCTATTTTATAATTAACAATGAGTTAAGAAAAGCAGAGTGTTCTCTCCCAAATTTTTAAATAAGAATTCGGAATCTCTGTCTACAACACTGGGGTGGATGTTCAGCTATGACATATGTGGGCCGATATGATATATGAGGGCAGAACCAGACTTTTGAAGCCAGTGGATCAAATTAAAAATAAGGCTATTTTAGAGGATATGAAGAGATTGGATTGTGTTACAGAATTTAACACTGCAAACATGTGAAGAAATCTTTTTGCCATATTCTGAATTAAACACTAAAGTATTACAAAACTTTTTCAGCCATTGAATTCTCAACTCTGAGTAACTTCTCCTGATCAAACTCTTTGTAGTTCTACAGGCTTTTACCCGGTATAACTTACACTTCCTCCACCATACTCCTATTCACATTCTTAGGCCCAGCCCCCAATTTTCCAATCCCTTTACTGACAGAAAGTTAATCATGCCTCCTCTCTGCTCTCTGAATCCCGAAACACTTCTTTTATACTGTTATCATGCTATGTTATTGTCATTCTCTCAAATCTTGTTCCTGCCTCCAGGCGAAGAGCTCTTGAGAGACCTCTGTTACTTTCTTTGAATCCCCAGCACCTGGCACAGTCACTGGAACATGATAGGTGCTCCAAAATATTTGAGGAATTATACTGAAATTAGGAAATATTGGAAAATCTACAGAGAACAGCCAATAAAAATGAAAACAGTATTCGTGAGAAAAGAAAAAAGAAGAGCTGGCACTTCTTAGCCTAAAGAAGAGAAATTAGTGAGGCATTTAACAGTCTTCAAATAGAGTTTATAATGAATTATAAATGAAAAGGTGCTGGCTCTGAAGGAGTTATTTTTACATATGCAAAAATTCACCCAACTGTGTACTAGTAGTGCACTTTATGCATGCTCTCTTAATCTAAAAGATCAAAGAAAGAAAGAAAGAGGAAGGGAAGGCAAGGAACGGGAGGGAAGGAAGAAAGGAAGGAAGGGGTGAATCAAAATAGTAGGAAATGGGGACATAATGGTAAAAGACTAGTAGTAAGTGTGGAATCTATCTCAATATAAAATGGAGATTGAACAACGTGGAGGGTAAAATAAGAGAACAGAACATGAATGTTATTAGAACAAAAAAATAGAACTAACAAAAACCTAAAGGAAGAAAGGAAGAAACCATGAACGTTTGCTAATTTCCTTATCTTCTATAGCAGAGAGTCAATAGATACTGTCTAAAGTTGGAACATGTAATTTAACAAAGATTCCAGGAAAAAAAAACAGTTGCTGTCCAGTTGTTTCCTCATCTACCCAAAAAATTAAACCAGAGAATGTACTTTGAATGCTATTGAATTCAGTTAGATATTAAGAACTACCTTCCTAAAGTCAAAATTAATTGAGGACTATCCTTTCTGTAAAATTAAGATAGGCAATAATCTCCACATTAGATGTTTTAAAGGTTAAATAACTGTCTGTCCGCAGTTTAGAAATGAGACCAGAGGAACTCTAAGGCTATTATAAGCTGTAAGTTCTTGGTGTGTGTTAGAAAGAAGAAGGGGAGTAACAGAAACCCAGACCCTCTCAGCTCCCCTGCAGCCCACCTCCTAACCTTAGGCTCTGGTGTTTACTGGACTCTGAGAGCAAATTAAATGGAAGACAGCGGAACTGGCCAGCCAGGATAGGCCCAGTGCTCAGGCAAGGGGGCTCAGGAAAGAGCAGGACAATGAGCCCAAACCCATCTTCACACCCAAAGGGTTAAGATCCAGAGAGAGCGGGCCAGCTTATGGCTGAGTGGTTAAGTTTGTGTGCTCCGCTCTGTTGACCTGGGGTTTCGCTGGTTCGGAAACTGGTGGACATAGCGCTGCTCATCAAGCCATGCTGAGGTAGCCTCCCACATGGTACAACCCGAAGGACCTACAACTAGAATATACAACTGTGTACTGTGTAACAGATGTTAGCTCTGTTGCCAATCTTTAAAAAAAAAACAAAGATCCAGAGAGAGAGAGTGACAGAGAGAGACTTTGGGAAAAGGGGATAGTAGTCTTTATAGATAGTAGCCCTACTGATTGAGGAAGAAGGTACAGGTATCCAAACATAAATTTCTGGGTCTACTTGCACATTTTTTGTCCGTCAGCAATAGGGACATTGAACACGATGAAGCAAGATGAAGAAGATGTTAATACATTCTTCCCACATATACACCCGCGATCTCTGCACACACGCAACCTCATGCACAGATAATCTAAGTATCCTAAGCCCTTCTCCTGCACAGAGACCTGCCCTTACCTATCTACCACCTGCCATTCATTCTTCTTCCTCCCTGTTTCTGGTTCTGTTACTCCAGCGTCTCTGCTTAGGCAAGAGCAAGACCCCTCTATCTCTGTCTCTTGACATCAACAGGCAGTCTGTAGCTTTGCTATCACCATAGAAACTTTGGGGCATTGGGAAGGAGGAGGAGGAGGAGAAAGGGTAGGGCAAACTTTGATTGGCTAGTGATTGTCAAGGCTTGAAGCAGAAAACAGCTGGGAAAAGAGTTAGGAGGCAGAGGGCACAAAACAGGAAAAAGGGGAAAGTTCCTGGGCATGTTGCTTTGGCTGGAGAATGTATTAGAAAGAGGGGAAATCTGAGCTTGTCATTGTCACTGCCCTGCTCCCTAGGATGTTGAGTTTAGGCCAAATCTCTGAGCACTTCGCTGTGTCTTTCCATTCGAACATTAATGTAACTGGAGTGACTGGAGCAAAAATCATCATGTCTCAGTGCCCCAGCTTCCTCATGAGTACAAAGGGCATAATCATAACTAGAAGGAGGATATATAAAACCATGGACAAGAATGCCTCTTAAGACATTCTAGAGAGATGCAGAGGACCACAGTATTACATGTGAAGCCCCTTACTTCTCTGAACAGATGAAGAAAATTTTTTTGTGCTATGCCACCAACTCCTCTAGGAATATGAAAGAAATGTGAGATGGAGGATATTTATAGTGCGAGTGTAGGAAATGAAGGAGAAGGCAGAACTTGGGAAAGACCCACCATGACCTGGATTATGATATTAAACTGTGGCAATCATTGGGTTTACATTATTTGTTTCCTGTAGAGACTTTCCCTCAGTGCTCAAAGTTCAGTGTCCTCAAACCTGTTGTTTCTATATTATTTGTTTGTTTTTGTGTTTTTCAGGTGGGAGGGTCAATATGGTTCCCATTATTCTATCTTGGATGAAATGGTTGTTTTAAATTACCAAGTTTTGGGGTAGTTTGTGATACAGTGATAAATGATACTGAAATTGATAGTTGGATATGATATGCTGCCATGAAAAATCTTGTAATATGTGGCACTAGCTTTGTGACCAGGCAGCGGGCATAGGCTAAAAAATTGCAAGGAAAGTGGAAAACTGGCAACTCATATTATGTAGTGGTGAAACTATTTGTAAACCTGCAGAAAATTGGCAGAGTGAAAATTTATCTGATGAACTTTTGCATATGACCAATGAAACTTTGGGGGAAAAAAATATCTTACTAGATGAGTATGGTAAGAAACTACAAGAAAATGAGCTAATGAAAGAATAGACCAGTTGGCAAGCATAATTTATGGGGAGCATGCAGGGGCCAGGTCAGGATTAGAAAACATAGCATGGCTCCCATCTCATGCCCCACCCTTTCTCCTCCTCTTCCTACTTGTTAGAAGATTCTTAAAGTCAAAATTTGGATGATTTATGTTTAATGTATCATTGATATAGGTGGGTTTGAATTTACCATTTTGCTAGTTGCCTTATGATTCCATTTTATCTGCACTGTCTTATAAGTTATACCTCTTCTTTTATTATTTCAGTGGTTGCTGTAGGATTTACAATGCACATGCACAACTCATCATAGTCTACCTAAAAATATCATACTTCTTCAGTTATAATTGAAAAACTTTAATAGTTCCATTTCCTTCTTTCAATTTTTTGGTCTATTGCTTCTACATATGTTATAAAACACAAATATGTTGTTACTACTTTGACACAACTTTTAAATTGATTAAAAATAAGAAAAAATCTTTTATATTTATTTTTATCATTTCCCTCACTCTTTATTTCTTTGTGTAGACCTAATTTCTATCTTGTATCCTACTCCTTCTGTCTGCAAAACTTCCTTTAGCATTTCTTATAATGCAGGTCAATGAATCTGATCACCTTCATTTTTCTTGAAAAATCTTTATTTTGCCTTCATTTTCTGAAAGATATTCTTGCTGTACATGGAATTCTGGTTTGATAATTTTTCATTTCAACATTGTAAAGATGTCATTCCATTGTCTTCTGGCTTGTATAGTTTCTGATGAAAAGTCTATTGAAATTCTGATCTTTGTTCCTTGGTATGTAATTTTTCTTTTTTCTCTGCTTTCACAATTTTCTCTTTATCTTTGATTTGAAGCAATGTGATCATGATGTTTTTAGGTGTGTTTTAAAATTTTTGGTATTATTTTCTGTTATTTATCCTGCTTGAGGTTCTCTGGGATTCTTGGATCTGTGGTTTCATTAATTTTCAAAAACCCTTGGCCACTTTTACTTCACATAGTTCTACCTCATTTCTCTTTCTTCCATTTCTGGGACTCAAATTACATGCATGTTATACTGTTTGATATTCTTTACTATTGTCTTACAGCTCATGGAGGCTCCATTGTACCCTCCTCCCTCCCCCCAATTCTTTTTCTTTTCTCTTAGTGTTTCCATTTGGAAAATTTCTATTGATCTACTGTCAAATTCACCTATTCTTTATTCAATTAAAGTCTGCTAATGCACTTGTCAAAGAAATTCTTAATCTCTGATATTGTGCCTTTTTTTTTTTAGCATTTCCACTGATCTCTTTTTTTTTTTATAGTTTCCATCCCTGTGAAATTCCCCATCTGTTTATGCATGTTGTCAACTTTTACATCATATCTTTTAACATATTAATCACAGTTATTAGAGTCTTTGTGAGTGCCAATATCTGAGTCATCTCTGAATCTAATTTTATTTATCTCCTGACAAAAGTTGGATTTTTCCCCCTAGCTTTTTTCTCTCAATTTTTCAAAGATTGGCACCTGAGCTAACATCTGTTGCCAATCTTTTCTTCTTCTTTCCCCAAAGCCCCCTAGAACATAGTTTTATATTATACTTGTAGGTCCTTCTGGTTGTGCTATGTGGGACACCACCTCAGCATGGCCTGATGAATGATGCCATGTCTGCACCGAGGATCTGAACCAGCGAAAACCCAGGCCACTGAAGTGGAGCACGCAAACCCAACCACTCGGCCACTGGGCCAGTGCCTGTGTGTCTCGATTTTTGACTAAATGTCAGACATGTAGAACAGAAAGACTGAGGTAGATGCTACTTATGCCCAGATATGGGTACACCTCTTTTTCTGTTAGACAGTTAGTGTTGAAGTGTTGTGTAGAACTTTTTTTATTTTGCCCCAAGTTCCTGGGATGGGAACTTCTAAATCCTTGGAATTTGCTGAGTGATAGGAGTGTCTTTGTTCTTAGTAGTGGGCTCTTGGACCACATCTGAGTTTATACTAAGGAGATGACTCAAGATGGGGGTGAGTCACATCAGAAAGATCAACTATGTGATTAGAGGTTGAGGCTTTGACCACCCAACCTCTGGGGAGGGAAGGGGGGCTGGAGATTGAGTTCAGCCACATGGCCAGTGATTCAATCAGTCATGCCTATGTAATGAAACTCCAATAAAAACTAAACATTAAGCCTCAGTGGAGCTTCCCAGTTGGTGAGCACATTGATGTGCCAGGAGGGTGATGCATCCTGATTCTATGGAGAGAGGGCATGGAGGCTCCATGTTTAGGACCCTCCAAGACCTTGCACTGGGTATTCTTTATTTGGCTGGTTCTGATTTGTATCTTTATTATAAAACTAATCAAAAGTATAGTGCTTTCCTGAGTTCTGTGGTTTGTTCTAGTGAATTATCAAACCTGATGGGGTTGTGGGAACTCCCAAATATGTAGTCAGTTTCTCAGAAGTGTGGGTGGCCTGGGGACATCTGAATTTATGGCTGGCATCTGAAGTAAGGGCAGTTTTGTTGTGGACTGTGCCCTTAACTTGTGGAATTTTCATTCACTTCAGTGGATAGCATCATATGCCAATGTAACTTGGCACAAATGGCCAATGAGTACATGAAAAGGTGCTCAGCATCACTAATCATCAGGGAAATGCAAATCAAAACCACAATGAGATATCACCTCACATCTGTTAGGATGGCTTTTATAAAAAAGACAAAAAAGATAAGCGTTGGCAAGGATGTGGACAAAAGGGAACACTTGTACAGCTTTGGTGGGAATGTAAATTGGTACAGCCATTATGGAACAGTATGGATTTCCTCACAAAGTTAAAAATAAAACTACCATATGATTCAGAAATCCTGTTTTCTGGGTATATATCTGAAGGAAATTAAATCAGTATCTCAAAGAGACATCTGCAGTCCCATGTTCATTGCAGCATTATTCACAATAGCCAACAAACATATGGAAACAACCTAAGTGTTTGTCAATGGATGAATGGATAAAGAAGATGCAAGATATATATATAGATATAATAGAATATTATTCAGCCACAAGAAAGTAGGAAATCCTGCCACTTGTGATGACATGGATGAACCTGGAGGACATAAGGCTAAGAGAAATAAACCAGACAGAGAAAAAAGTAAGAGCTCACTTATATGTGGAATCTAAGGAAAAAAAAAAAGGCACACTCATAGAAACAGAGTAGAATTGTGGTTACCAGGGAGGTGGGGGAAATGGGGAGAAGCTGGTCAAAGGATACAGACTTTCAGTTATAAGAATAAGTTTTGTGGATCTAATGTACAACATGGTGATTATAGTTAATAACACTGGATTGTATACTTGAAATTTGCTAAGAGTAGGTCCTAAGCATTCTCACCACACACACAAAAATGTAACTATGCGAGGTGATGGATGTGTTAATTAATCTGATTGTGGTAATCATTTCACAATGCATACATATATGAAATCATCACTTTATACACTTTATAAAGTTTTGTCAACTATCCTCAATAAAGCTGGGGAAAATTAAGTCTTCAAAATTTAATCCTTAAATTTCAGTCTAACAATCGTGCATTTGAATTCTTTTTTGCCGTAATTTGAAATTGACCAATGGATATGGAGATTCCCAAAATGAAAATTATATGGTAGAGAATGGCTTTTCTACAGAATTTCTATTAACTACAGAATTTTGTATTTCTAGGCAATCTATATGTTCATAACAATGAAATGTTAAGTGTTGTGCTTCTCATATTTGTATTATACCCTTTCCAGTATTTTATTCTCTACAGAAAAATGAGCTTTGATAATGTGAACAAGTCATCCAACAAAATTGTGACAAATTGATGAAATAATTGATAAAATCACTTTTTCCATGTCTTATTTTTCACTCTTATCTGAGTAAATGCAGAATTATGTTAATATAGTAAATATAACAGCATTTTAAGTCAGAAAGTAAGACAGCATTAAGTTAAAAATTAAAAGAAAAAAAGTGTATTGCAGTATTGCAAAGGGGTTGAGTTAAACTAGTCAGGAGTTTAGCTTTTTATCTTCAATGTAGACTTCAAGTTCTTTTATTTTTAGCTGCTCTTACCTTGTGCTTCGAGTGAAGTCTGGAAAGCTTGAAGGTTTTTCTGTGTTCCTACTCCACCCTCCACTTTCAGCCATCCCTGTATGTCTTTGGCACAGAGAGGGTCTCTCCATGCACTTTCTCCTAACCCAGTGGTCAACTGCTATTGCTTATTACTTGGTTCTAGCTAGCTGTTGGAACATGGTCGGTCTGTTGTCCTGATCTAGCCTGAATTTTAGGCTAGGTCTCTTCTTCCCGGGATTGGGGATGGGGCTTTCTCAGGGGTCCTATCCTTCTACCCTACAGCAGTCAAACTGCCTCATATCTGTGGTTGGTCTCTAGCGGGAAGTTCCCTCCCCAGCAACAGCAGACCTCTGTTTTGAATTGGTGTAGGATTTCTGGGCCCAAGATTTCCTGCCCCTCTTCAAGGAGTGGAAAGCGTTTGTTTCTATCCCTCCCTCAGCAATGCTGGATCTCCACTTGTGTCTGGGGCTAGAGTGTTTCCCATCCCTCCCCAGGGACCGATAAATTTTGTTTCTACTCCCTCCTCACACAAGATGGAATTTTGTCTCCACCTTTGAGGTAAGAGGGCTTTCCACCCCTGCTCTAGCAGCTTAAGGCTTTTAAGAGAAGGGTTTGGGAAAGCGGGTGAGGCTTTGGGCATGCCACCCAGTAGCAGCCTATCACTCATGTTTGCTTGTACCAGTAAGGGTGGCTGGCTCTTCAGGCCTCCTGTCTTGCTCAATGACAGGGATACATTCTGAGAAATGTGTCATTAGGTGATTTCATCATACAGAGTGTACTTACACAAACCTAGACCGTATAGCCTACTACACACCTAGGCTATATGGTATTGATCTTACGGGACCACCATCATACATGCAGTCTGTTGTCAACCGAAATGTCATTATGTGGCACAAGACTGTAACTGGTAGAATTCTAAATTCTCCCATCTGGGGCTCCTACGTATTCTAAACTGACGTGCTACCCCACACTTGGCCTTTAACAATTTAAACTTCTAGTTAATTTCTTCTTATCCAGCCACCTTTGTCTCTTGTGTTCTACTAAAGATGAAATAGTTCATTTCACAGATACTGAGTCCCATCTCAACTTACTTGGTTGTCCTGGGGCCTCAACTATCTGATAGGCTTGAGAAAAATTATTTTTGTAGATTACCTAGCATTTTTTTTGTTAAGCTGGGAGCAACAGTCTCCTGTAGCTTTCCACATTCTTAGTGAAACCAGAACTCTCATCTACTTATTCTTACAGATGAATACGTCTCTTTTCCAATTTTGAATAAAAATTACATTAGAATTTTCCTAAACTTAACTTTGGAGGAATGGACAACATTATACTATTTGGTCTTCCCATCTAGAAATACTGGTATTCCCACTCATTTATACAAAATGCATACTCCAGGTTCCTTATGATATAGAGTCCATGATTTGTTAGTTGACTTTAACTTAAATTCTATATTGTTACAAACACAAATAGAGGTGGCTTCTGGTATTAAAACACAATTAAAGATAAATAGGGAAATCAGAAATTATTAGGTTGGAACCAAATAATCATACAGGTATCTACAATCAAAACAGATATTAAGCATTATATTTAGCTCTGAGATTCCTAGGAGACAAGATAAAAAGGGAAACAGTGGATTATATAGGTCTCATAGTTTAACAGAAAGACTGCACTTTTATCTGGAGAAATATTTCTTGCATTGAACCCTAGGAAGATTTTTTAACGCAGTTCCTTTTAGAAATAACAAGATAGAAACTGAGTTCAAACACTGTTTTATAGAAAATAGTCAAATGTCCTTCAAATGACCATTTCTTTTCCTCACCTTAATAAAGGCCAGGAGCAAGCACATTTCCTATATTAACAGAAAAACAGGAATTCTAAATAATAAATGTGAAAAGTTGAAGAAATTCTGACAAGTTTTTCAGAACAATTGTTGAAAATATTTATTTAGAAAACATTTTTAGTTGGAAAATAGCAGAAGTGAAAAAAAAAGAAAGAAAATAAATATCACATTTCATATAAACAATGGAATGCCATGCTGAGTTTAGTTCCACACTAAAAGGCCCACCAATATGTGTGTGTGGCCAGGGATGGATGTGTGGAAAAAATAAAAGAGAACTAAGATAGAGGTAGAAGATAACTCTTTGCTTACTGCCTGCAAGTCTTGTTCAGAGAGGAACCTCTGGAAAACCATGAGTTAAGATAGCTCTAGTTTACCAGCAAGCCAGAGGCAGAACCAATATAATCTCCTAAAATACAGGCTATGTGTAACTTCTCAGGGTAACTTCTTAAGGGGGTTTGGTTCCACCAATGAATAAAGTTCCTAATTCCACACTAAGCTCATCCTTTGGGACATCGCTCTCATCTCCTGCTTCTTCCCCAAGCTTCTTCCACCAGGGTGCTTGTATATGCTTCAGGGTGGTGAGATGGGCCTGCTTGGCCTTGGCTGCCACAGGCCTGGATCTACTCAGGAAGAGCTCAGGTTCTTTCCCTTCTGCCTCCTTCAGACTTGGTGCCTCTGCAGTAAACAGAAAATAAAGAAGTGAGTGGAAGAGTTCTATACCAACAAGTAGGGACTTGGAAACTATAGAGTTGGACCTCTGCAATAGCAGGCAAGGACAGGGTTCCAACTCTGAATTTGTTATCACTGCTAGCTAAAGACGGCATGTGACTACTCACAAGTTGTAGCTGTGACTGGCATCAACTGCCCCTTCCCCCCAATTCTGTGTTTAAAAGAAAAGATGTAGATTTTCTTAGATGGTTTATTTTAAAAAAAGGGAATTTTAAAATAACAGGAGAACCCCATCTTATAGACGAGATGCTCAGTTATAGCCAGCTGTCCATTCAAAAATACAAAATTTGCAACTAATGGCATTAAAGAGAGAACCATGGCCCTTCTGTACTCCACATATACTGAAATTGTTTCAGAGGCTGACTGATGCACTGTGGCTTCATGGATGGAATCTGTCATTAAATGCACCAGAGGTTGTCAGGAGCAGATGAATTAATTTTTGTGAAAGCACTTCATTAAAAATTATAAAATGGCACTGTAACTACTGTCATCATCTACTTCTAAAATATGATCAAAAGCTTCTGAGACTACATAATAGAATATGGTTAGTAGGGCTCAGCATCTTTAAAATTAATAACTTTCAGTTGATAGATACGAATGATAGCAAGACTGGGGGAAGCAGTGGAGGAGGTTATGGGATCTGCATCATTGGAAAACATTGTGTGCTAGTATGATCTAGATGTAGAAATTTCCAACGACAGAAGATGGGCTAATAGACCATTAAAGGGTGTTTTCCTTCTGAAGATTCTGGATGTCACAAAATCTTGCATAGGTTGTTCCTTTTAGGAAACAAAAATGGAATGAGCACATACTCAGTAACTGTTCAATGTTGGTGCTGATCTGAGCCATCAGCGCCTCCCTGTGCTGCTGGGCTCTCTCCTCCAGGACCCTGCCCATGAAGTAGTGCTGCAGTCGTTCTTGTGCTTGGGCGTGAAGCTCCCTGCTGGTCACATCTAACATCGGAGAGCCCTGGGAATAGAGGACAGAAAAAACTGTCACAGGAAGTACATACATATCAAAGTTTGTTTCACCCAACCACTTGGCATAGAGGCTCCAGAATGCTTAGCTGTCTTTCATCTTTTCAACTGAATATTATGACTGATGTCTACTTTGTACTCTCATGCAAGCAATAAACAGCCTCTTAAATGCAGCTTTAGATGAAAATGCAGGTGGGGAAGTTTCTTTTTGGTGTGCTCCCATACCTCACTTCCCCACAGTATGGTATTCTGGGAGAAGAGATAAGATTGAGAGATCATAGTGAAAACTACAAATGGTTTGGTAAAGACTCTGGCCTGGAAGAGGAGTAACAAGGCCAACTCTTTTGTTCTGGACTCCATCTGATAGAGTATCTTACTTCTCATTCTATCCCTGCTCTCAAACTTATCTAATGTTATATGTTATCTAATGTTTATAATGTTTTAACTGCTTCTGATTTCATAGAACAAGGGGAAAAAATCAGCCAAAGGATCATCTTCTTTTGGCCAGTCAGCTACTTTAAAGGGAACTTAAGAAATTAGTTCGGACAAAGGATGAAATAATCTAAACTTTGAAGCTGATAAAGCTTCTGACACCACAGCTTTCTCAAATATTCCACTTCCTAGATCTTGCAGACAGACCTATTCCAGCTAACACCTTACTTTTCAGCCACAGAATTTTAAACAGCTGCACTAGAGTATGGCTGAAGCAACACTTCTTTTATTTTTGGTGAGGAGGATTGGCCCTGAGCTAACATCTGTTGCCAATCATCTTCTTTTTGCTTGAGGAAGATGGTTCCTGAGCTAACATCTGTGCCAATCTTCCTCTATTTTGTATATGGGATGCTGCCACAACATGGCTTGATCAGTGGTGCATAGGTCTGCACCCAGGATCTGAACCCATGAACTCCAGGCCACTGAAATAGAGCATGTGAATTTAACCACTACGCCACTGAGCCAGCCCCAAGCACTTCTTTATTAAATATGCATCAGAATAACACATAATGCATTAGAAAAAAATAGAGATCAAACATCTAAATGTTAAGAGCTAAAACTATAAAACCCTTAGAAGAAAAGATAGAGGGAAAAACTTCATGACATTGGATTTGACAATGATTTCTTGGATATGACACTGAAAGCACAGGCAACAAAAGAAAGAACAACTTGGATTTCATCAAATTAAAAACTTTTGTGCATCAAAGGACACTATCAATAGAGTAAACAGGCGGCCCACAGAATGGGAGAAAATATTTGCAAATCATATATCTGATAAGGGATTAATATCCAGAATACATAAAGAACCCTTAAAACTCAACAACAAAAAACAAACAACCTGATTTAAAAATGGGCAAAGGACTAGACTAGATGTTTCTCCAGAAAAGATATATAACCGGCCAATAAACACAGGGAAAGATGCTCAAAATCAGTAATCATTAGGGAAATGCAAATCCAAATCACACCACCACTTCACACCCATTAGGACGTAAAAATAAAAAATGCTGGTGAGGATGTGAAGACAGTCTTGCTGATGCAGTAGGGAAAATAACTGACTTGAAGCAAAGTCTTTACTACTGACTATATTTCTATGGCCCATGTAATTATAAGAAGACTCCAAATCCATGAACTCTATGGTAAAGCAACTGCATCGCCTTATACCAACAATAAATGTACATATACATCTGAGACACTGCTTTGTTGGTGAATATCATGCACTGAAATAATGTGACACTGATATCATGGCCCACATACTGGATGTCTTCTGACATAGTCATCTACTTGTTGCTTCAGCTCAACTCTGCGTGCATCCGTGAGTTCTCTGAGTCCTTGCCAAGGAGCAAATACTTTCTTTTTCTTACGGCACTTTGCCAGGAATTTAAGAGCCTGAAAAAAAAAGAGAAGATTAGTGATTTTTCTTCCCTAATAGAACTATTTTCTTCTTACAACAACATATGGTAGCAACAACACTGTAACAGTTAACTCTGAGTGTGTATGGGGAGAGGGATGAGATTGCCCAGGGGTGAGGGAGGACAATGACTTTTTTGTTTTGGTGAGGAAGACTGGCCCTGAGGTAACGTCTGTTGCCAATCTTCCTCTTTTTGCTTGACGAAGATTGTTACTGAGCTAATATCTGTGCCAATCTTCCTCTATTTTTTGTATGTGGGACACCACCACAGCATGGCTTAATGAATGGTGTGTAGGTCCACACCCAGGATCCAAACCTGTGAACCCCAGGCCACCAAAGTGGAGTGTGCAAACTTAACCACTATGCCACTGGGCCAGCCCTGATAAAGACTTTTTAATTATATTCTTCTGTAGTGTTTTAATATTTTACAGGGGTATAGTCATGTACTATTTGTACAGTAAGCAGTAAAGAGGAAAAAGTAAGAAGTAAGCATTGGAGTCTAGTCTCTTATAAACTGTATGATTTTGGGCAAGTCATTTGATATCTATAGGACAGGTTCTACGTCTACAGACAACAGGGACCCTAATGCTACTTAGCCTACAGGATTGCAAAGATCAAACAGACAGTATATAAGAAAAAGCTTGGTAAATGACTGTTCTTCCTCATGTCCCTCAGAATGGACTTGGTAAAACAAGAAATTTTGTAACAGGCAATATTTGAGACAAATTTGAAATTATTCTGCCAACTTTTTTCCATTCTTCTCCCTTGGTAGTTTTTATTTTTATCAAAGTTTCATGCTCACATTATTTAAGGCAAGGGCTGGCAAATTATGGCCCACGAGCCAAATCTGCCTACTGCATGTTTTTGAATGACCTGAGAGTTAAGAATGGTTTTTTACATTTTATATGGTTACTAAGTTCAAAAGGAAAAGAATATTTTATGATGTGTAAATTATATGAAATTTAAAATTCAGTGTCTACAAATAACGTTTTATAGAAACACAGTCATGCTCATTTGTTTACGCATCGTCTACAGCTTCCTTTGTGCTACAACTGTAGAGCTGAATAGTTGCAATAGACCGCATGGCCTGCAAAGCCTAAAGCATTTCATTGTTGAACACCTTCCGAAAAAGTTTGTTGATGTAATTCTATTGTTTAAAGTGTCAGTTTTACAAGAATTCTTAACAAAGAAGCTATACAGTTCTCTGCCGACTTATCCTATCCCCTCCCCCAAAGAAAACAACTTTTAATTCTTTAGGTTTTTCTTTTGATGCTTATCTCCATCTACTTTTCTGTAATTTTTCAGATTATAGTTATTTTCTATTGACTTTCTTGTATGGAAGGTAAGCATTTAGCTCTCTTTCACCACTAGCACTCTTACATACTTGCCATATCTTCAAACACCCAATATTATATCACAATTTTAGTTAATGTTATGTTTACATAATTATGGCTACATAAAGGCCATTCATTTTTGAACCATATAGTATACGATGATTACTTTTCCTTCCTTGTACATTTTTTATTTTCACTTCAATTAATAAATCTATTGTTTTCCTGTGCTTAGTTTTCTATGTACTTATCACTGATTATATATCACAAACGCTGCCCTAATTGTCAATACATTAAAACACATCAGGCATTCTATCAAATTAATTTTCCTGAACACACATTTTCTAGAGCTTTCTGACCTCTCCAATCTGGATTGACTGTTCTCTATGACTGGTGCATAGGTGTCATCCTGAGATCTCCATTCACCATCATCTTGATGACTCCTTTTCATCTTTCCTTTCTGTTTCCTGGATTCCATGTTGTCTCTTTCTTGGGTTATTCCTTTGTTTCAGTGACTTTGTGATGCATAAAAATCTCTTTAGTTTATCTTTACTTTTAACTGATGGTTTGGTTGGGTACAGAATTCCAGCTGGAAATCATTTTCCCCTCAAACATGTGACAGCCTTACTCCAAAACCTTTTAGTTTCCAATGATGATATTGAGAAGTACTTTTGTCCCCAGTTTATTTCACAGTAATGTGAAGTAAATGTGGGTGTGTTTCTGTCATTGTATTGGACACATAGTCAGTCCTTTTCTTTTTTTTTTTTTGAGGAAGATTAGCCCTGAACTAACATCCGTGCCCATCTTACTCTACTTTATATGTGGGACGCCCGCCAAAGCATGGCTTGATAAGCAGTATGTAGGTCTGCACCCAGGATCCAAACTGGCAAACCCTGGGCTGCCGAAGCAGAGCACATGAATTTAACCCCTTAACCACCAGCTATCCCCTGGTCGGTCCTTTTAATCTACAACTCATGACATTCAGTTCCGGGAAATCTTGAATTATTTGATTTCCTTTCCTCAGGTTTTTTGTTGCTGTTCTTTGTTTCAAACGTTTGGATGTTTGACCTCCTGGACTGGTTATCTTTTCTTTTCCTAGGAGATTTCCCAACCCTTCTTTCCTAGCCCTTTTATTATGTCTTTTATTTTTTCTGTTAAATTTTATTCTATTTGTTACCTCTTATGTAGCATCTTAGTTTTGTTTCATGTATTATTTTCTCTTAAGTCTGTAAGGAATTAATAGACTTTTAAAAGTTTTCTCATTCCTACAATGAATTTCTACCAAGTAGTTTGTTGGTTTTGGCCTTAACTTTCCTCAGATGTCCAGTGATACTTTCAGCTGATATTTAAGAGTAGGCACTAAAAAGCTGTTTAGAAATTCTGAGCAGGTGTGTAGAGTTTAGCTACTGTGTACTTCAATGTAGGGCTGCTGAACGGGGCTGTGTCGTTGGGGTGCCCCATCGTGAGTATACTTATGACTTTTCTCTTGGGCTGTTCAGATTTCTCAGAGAAAACGCTTTCAGTCTACTGTTTGCAGGATATAAGCCTCACTGACAGCACTCTGTGAGCTGAGAAGAAAAAAGGGCTGGAGGTCTTCACATTCAGTATATAAAATTTCCCTAATACTCTTGTTTTCAGTATGGTACCTGAGCTTTCAATTATGCCTGCATCCTCCTGTTGATAGACCCTCTCCTTTCCTTCTCTTCTTCTCTTTACTTGATTTTTCTTCCTTGCTTCTCCTCTCTTCTCTACCTCCTATTTTTATTATCACCCTAGGCTTATGATGTTATGCTGGGAACTTCAGAGTAAAAGTTCCAGAACAGAGGAATCTCTGCTCCTATATCAGAAAATCTTAGCTTGAATTCTCTCTCTTTTCCTCATTCTTTGTCATTTCAGGATTCTCTGAAATTGTATTTATCTGCCAGGTTCTTTTTTGTTTTTTCTATTTTATTTTTTTATTGAGGTTATGATAGTTTACAACCTTGTGAAATTTCAGATGTACATTATTGTCAGTAATATTGTAGGTGCACCACTTCACCCTTTATGCCAACCACCGCACTCCTCCTTTCCCCTGGTAACCACTAATCTGTTCTCTTTGTCTACAGGTTTAACTTCCACATATGAGTAGAGTCATACAGAGATTGTCTTTCTCTATCTGGCTTATTTCACTTAACATAATACCCTCAAGGTCCATCCATGTTGTTGTGAATGGGACGATTTTTATCCTTTTTTATGGCTGAGTAGTATTTCATTGTATATATATACCATATCTTCTTTATCCAATCATCAGTTGATGGGCACTTAGGTTGCTTCCACGCCTTGGCTATTGTGAATAATGCTGCAATGAACATAGGTGTGCATGGGACTTCCGGAATTGCTGATTTCAAGTTCTACGGATAGATACCCAGTAGTGGGATGGCTGGGTCACGCAGTGTTTCTATTTTTAATTTTTTGAGAAATCTCCATACTGTTTTCCATAGTGGCTGCACCAGTCTGCACTCCTACCAGCAGAGCATGAGGGTTCCTTTTTCTCCACAACCTCCAACATTTGTTATTTTTTGTTTTGGTTATTTTAGCCATTCTAACAGGTGTAAGATGATATCTTAGTATAGTTTTAATTTGCATTTCCCTGATGATCAGTGATGATGAGCATCTTTTCATGTGCCTATTGGCCATCCATATATCTTTTTCGGAGAAATGTCTATTCATGTCCCCTGCCCATTTTTTGATCGGGTTGTTTTTTGTTGTTGAGTTGTGTGAGTTCTTTATATAGTATAGAGATTAATGCTTTGTTGGATATATGACTTGCAAATATTTTTTCCCAATTGTTGAGTCATGTTTTTGTTTGAATACTGTTTTCCCTTGCCTTGTAGACGCTCTATAGTCTGAAGAAGTCCCATTTGTTTTTTCTTTCTGTTTCCATTTTCTGAGAAGATATGGTGTCCAAAAAGATCCTTTTAAGACTGATGTCAAAGAGTATACTGTCTATATTTTCTTCTAGAAATCTCAGGGTTTCAGATCTTACCTTTAAGTCTTTGATCCATTTTGAGTTTATTTTTGTGAAGGGTGCAAAAGAATGGTCAATTTTCATTCTTTTACATGTGGCTTTCCAGTTTTCCCAACACCATTTGATGAAGAGACTTTCTTTTCTCCATTGTATTTCTCAGCTCCTTTGTCAAAGATTAGCTTTCCACAGATGTGTGGTTTTATTTCTGCGCTTTCAATTCTGTTCCATTGATCTGTGCATCTGTTTTTGTACCAGTACCATGCTGTTTTGATTGCTATAGCTTTGTAGTATATTTTGAAGTCAGGGATTGTGATGCCTCCAGCTTTGTCCTTTTTTCTCAGGATTGCTTTAGCAATTCAGGGTCTTTTGTTGCCCCATATGAATTTTAGGATTCTCTGTTCTATTTCTGCGAAGATTGTCACTGGGATTCTGATTGGGATTGCACTGAATCTGTAGATTGCTTTAGGCAGTATGGACATTTTAATGATGTTTATTCTTCCAATCCGTGTGCATGGAATGTCTTACCATCTCTTTATGTCGTCATCAATTTCTTTCAGGAAAGTCTTATAGTTTTCATTGTATAGGTTATCTCCCAGTTTTTATTTATTTTCTCAACTGCCAATGGTTTGTTTCACTAAGTGCTTTTGTGGCTGGCTGTGATGGATATGTATAATAGTGCAATAGTACTTTTCTTCTAGAATCAAATAGCAAGAATTAGCCATCATTCTGGTTCTAGAGACCAGACACTGGCAACCATCAGCTTCCTTCTGAGCTTCTTAAGAGATGAGGAAGCAAGAGAAGAAAATCCTGGAGCATTAAAAGGGAAAAGGCAGCTAACTTTTACTTCAAATTTAATTCCAACACTAAATCAGCTACAGAGAACTCCAACTTGTCTATGTGAGTAAGGATGTGTAATTTGAAATTAGCAAGTTTACATAAGATTTTCTCTGTTCTTAGCTATCTGAGAAACAGTGCCTCTGCTTTTGCAAAAAGTAAGGGAGAGACAGAAGGTAAACAGTTCTGGCCTTTCTCTACCACGGACATTAATAACCAGTTCCTCCTGAGGGGACAAGCTCATTGAAATGATATTCCTATTCCTTTCTGTTAAACTGATGAATTAGTATTTCCTTTTCTCTCTTACCAAGGTCAAGTACAGTGTTAATAGAAATATAATGCAAGTCACATATGCAATTTTAAACTTTCTAGCAGGCACATTAAAAAAATCTTAGAAATAGGTGAAATTAATATTTTGCATATACTGAGTTATGTAAATATATTATAACTCAACATATGTAAAATATTAGCATTTCAACATGCTGATATAAAAAATTGTTAATGAGATATTTCACACCTTTTTTCCATGCTAAGTCTTCAAAATCTGGTGGGTATTTTACATTTACAACACATCTCAATTTGGACTAGCTTACGAGTCAATTACTCAACAGCCACATGTGGTTAGTGACTCATGTATCAGACAGTGCAAGTCTATAGGACATCTTAGAAATGGATGCTTCAAAAATGTGGTAGAATGTGTCCTTACTGACCATTGCCCTGTTCTAATTTTCTCTACTACACTCTTTTTTCTCCTCTCTGTACTTTGTCATTTTTCTTTTTCCTCTTTGAAAGTAATCCTCTTCTTTCTTTTTCTATTTTCTATATTTCTACTTTTGACGTCTAGCTTTGCTTTGATTTCAATGTTAGTTTTAGTAGTGAGCTGCAAAGACTATAAACGTGATCTTGACCCATCTCTTTTTATTCTTACTTCAACGGAGACCCCATATTCCTTTTTTTGGGTAGGGAAGCCATGAGGCAGATGTGACTTCTTTTCCTCTTATGCCAAGGGAAAGCATGAAAGCCCAACAACTATGCCTTCAAGTCCCTCAGATATCATCCTAGGATGACCCCTGCTTCTCTCTCTAGGGAATGGTGGACAAATTGGGGTATCTCACTTTAGAGTAGAGGACCCTTTTACAAACTAGTGGGCTTATCTAAATCAGGCAAGGTAGTAAGTCAACTTCATAAGGGCCCAGGTGATTCTCTGACAGGGAAGAGTTTAAAAAGCCATGAGGTACAAGTCTTAGAAAAGACCCAAGGTTCCTCTAATGGAAGTGTCTCCAACTGATAGCCATGCCTTAATCCTTAGACTGTCTAGCAGGGGGTAAACAGCAGGTGTGGGTGTGATTCAGTGATGGTGCAGGACTGTTGCAGATACAGCCTGAGATCCCTAGAAAAGTTTGAGGCAAAAGGAGGTGGCAGACATCTCCTTCTATTTCCCTAGTACTTACTCTACTCTATTTTTAAATCACTTGAAAGAAATCTTTGTAAAACGTTAATCACAGAAAATTCAACAGATTGTTCAAAATCTATTACTGTGAAAAACTGAAAGTGACCTGAAGTTCAACAATAAGGAATTGTAAAACTAAATGCTATAGGAACTGAAGTCCTAATATGAAAGTTAACCATGTGTAAGTGAATAACTGGATATTAGGAAAACTGGCCATTAAATGAAATAAACAGTTGGTGCTATACTCTTCCAAGGCAATAAAATATTACTATGTTCCAGATAAATCCTAGGAAAATTATCATTTAAGAACTAGATTCTATAATTCAGGAATTATAATGATCTAATTATATCTAATGTATTAGCTGTGCATTAAAAAAACATCAAATATGATATGCTGCACTTGCATAGGACTTAGCAATTTACATAAATTAGATCACCTGAGCCACATAACAACTGAGTGAAAAAGGTAGGGCAGACATCCATTCACACATCAAGCACATGCTGAGAGCTGGCAACAATAAATACGACTTAGTTCCTTATCCTTGAGATGCTCACCGCACAAGTAAGAAAGAAAAAACATTAACAACATTGCACTATGGTAAATGTCCAAGAGTCTACGGAAGTGCTCAGGACTAAGTGTCTAAATCAGTTTGGTCAGTGGTAAGGAGGTTCTTATTTTATAGAGGAAGAAACAATAGCTCAAGAAAGCGAAGTGACCTGACGAAGACTTCACAGCAGGTAAATAGCAAAGTCAGGTTTGAACCCATGTTTTTGCCTCCTAATCCAGTACTCTTTTTACTACATCAGACTCACTGCTCTCTGAAGTGTGACAGCTGCTTTATGCTCCGTGAGAGATGGCTTCTGTTGGTGAAAATTTTTCCTTTCCCTGTACCCTCTCCAATGTTTCTGGATAATTAATGCTGATTTATCTTCTATTTCCCGATTATATTTTTCCACCTGACCTAAAAAGATGACAGACACTATTACAACATATTCACTTCTATGCTTTCTCAAGTTCTGGAACCAGGACAATGATAGTAACAATCTCACAGAATTTTTATTTTTTTCAATATTGTTCACTGATTTTCCCAATTCTATTATTTTACAATGGTTCTACATTTTAGCAACAAAGAGCTCCAAAAAATTTATCAGATTATGGAGCTTCTTTAGAGCAAAGACTCATACAATTTTTTGTGTCAGAGGAATGAAAAAGGGCCAAAAGTACAATAGCAAGAACACTTAGAAAAAAGAATCACAAGAACATGGTTAGGAAGTCATTCAGTACCATCAGAAGGAAAGGGCAAAACACGTGTATGTCTTATCTACTCTGTGTGCTTCTAAACTTCTCTTCGGTCACTCACTCAGTTCTACAGATGACTTTTTTTATTACTTTCTAGGCGTTGGTCAGCATACAGCCCAGGGTTCACAGTAGCTAAGTGATAAAATAAGGAAGTGGAAGGTAATAATAAAAAGGGATGTATTTGAGAGAAAGTACAAAAAACTGATAGGATTTAATGATCAACTGGATGTGAAGGTGAGAGAGGGAAGAATTTTAGGATGTCTCAAAGATGGGAAACTGAGTAGACTGTTGGTGCAATCATCTGAGATGAAGAAGACAGGGATAGGAAATTCTGACGGGGAGATAATGACTAGTTCCTGGGATGCCTGTGGATATCTAAGTAAAGCTACCCAATAGGCAGCTGGCTACCAAGCTATGTTGTCCAATACACTAGAAACTAGCCACAAATGGCTACTTAAATTTAAATAAAGTAAAATTAAAAATTCAGGTCCTCAAGTGCACTAGCCACATTTCAAGTACTCAACAGTCACTCTAGACAGTGGCTACCGTATTGGACAGTGCAAATAAAGAACATTTCGTTTTGTAGAAAGTTCTATCAGGCAGCGCTGGTCTAGAGCTTAGGAGAGAGTATGAGGATGCAGACAAGATTTCAGAGTGCTAAGCACTCAGTTGGTAGCTAAAGCTACAGTTATGGATGGGATACCCTAGGAAAAGCAACATGAGAATAATGGGTGAGAATGGAACCCTTGGGAACATCTCTATTTAAGGGAAAGAGAAATAAGAGGCTAGTAAAGGACACTGGGAATAAGGAGTAGCAGAGGAAGGGGAAGAATGAAAAAAGAATCTTGAAACCATGCAGATTTCCCAGACCACACTTTAAATTCAGCTAGTGTCAAAGGTGGCACGAAGGCGTTACAAGGTTTGTGCTGCAGTATAAGTAAAGTTCTGATGGCAGAATGTAGCAATATTCTAACTCCTTACTTAAGTTCAAGGGGATTCTTTATGTCACTGACAGCTATCTTTAGGCATAAATTTTTATGTTCACTAATTTCTCTGAAAGGTAAGAAAAGAAAAACCAGTATAGAGATTGCTCATCATCAATTAATAGACCTTAATCAGAAAAAATAGTAACTTTGATTTTGACTTGAGATTTAATAAGGTTTATCTGAAAAAGGAGAAACAGAGAAAAGGTCCAAATTAAAAAAAATAAATAATCAGGCAGCTGGACAATTTAGTTTATTAAATGATATCCTAAACATTCTTATTACATTTATAAAATTGATACTGCCATCTACCTGGATGAACTATTTCAAGCATATTCAGCTGTAATTCTCGTGAAAGTCTCATGGCTCTCCGTCTTTGAAGTTGCAATTGTAATCTCTGGTCCTCTTCTTCCTTCTGCCTATTTAGCTTCAGTAGCATCTTTGTTCGTTTAGATCTGTGATGGAAACATTAAAAACCTTACACACAATTTTTATAAATATGTCCACTCAAGAAGTATATGAAAAAATGCTTAACCTCACTAATAATCACATAAATACGACAAATAAAAAGTTTTTTTAAGATAATTCCTACTGTTGTTAGAGTATGATAAAGTAGGTTTTCATGTGCTGCTGCTGTACAACTCTTCTGGAGAAATACTTGGAGATATGCATTACAAGTCTGAGAAATATTTAACAAATGAATCAAAAGCCTTAAAAATGTCAACCAATAATTCCATTTCTACTAATTTTCTTAAAAACATCTGATATGTATGTAAAACTTTATGTTCATGGATGTTCTCTATAGCATTACAACAGTAACAAGTTGACAACAAACCGTATGTCCTACGATAGTGAAGTGGATAAATAAATACTGGTTCATTCACTGGATGAGATGCTATGAACTATGAAAAAATAATTTCAAAGAATATTTAGTAAGATGAGAATATACTCCCAATCTAATGTCAAGTGAAAATAAAATCAGGACATAGAACAGATCCAAATTGTGTAAAAATATATGTATTTACTTATATTGAAAAATAAGGGGCCAGCCTGGTGGCACAGCGGTTAAGTGCGCACGTTCTGCTTTGGTGGCCCGGGGTTCACCGGTTCGGATCCTGGATGTAGACACGGCACTGCTTGGCAAGCCATACTGTGGTAGGCGTCCCACATATAAAGTAGAGGAAGATGGGCACGGATGTTAGCTCAGGGCCAGTCCTCCTCAGCAAAAAGAGGAGGATTGGCAGCAGATGTTAGCTCAGGGCTAATCTTCCTCAAAAAAAAAAGAAAAGAAATTATGAAAAAAACCTAAAATTTCAATAGAGATTTTCATTGCATAGTATGATTATGGATGATCTTAATTTTATTCATATGTTTATCTACTTCTCAACTATTGACTAATAAATATTGTTTTTATAACTGATTATAAAAATTTTCATGTGGCCACAAAAATTTTATTTAACTAGCATTTCTGTATTATCTGCTTTTATTCACAAAAATTTTCCTTAGCCATTTCTACCCATTTTTGCTTCCTACATCACTATATAAGGAGATCATAAGTGTGTCTATAGTAAATATACTCAAAATGCCTGCAGATACACATAGAAAAAGAAACCAAAGAGGATAAGAAGAAAAGCAGAATGCATTATTTATTTTCTCTCTATGGACTTACTTTGCATGTGTCTCACTCAAGAGCATTTGCTTTCTCTTATATTCTTTTCTTAAAATTAAACTGCCAGCAAATGTGGTACCTTAGCTACAGCTTTGTAGTGTTAACAGGCAGGCTTCATAATTGTGTAGTTAGAGAGGGTTATAACAACTTTTAACTCAATTTCTTTGAAAAAGCAAAAACAATTAAGCATAAGACAACTTTGAAAGGAAATATTTTAAAGCAGAGAAGGAAAACTCACAAAATTATTTTGATAAAATTTTGTGTAGGTGTGTGTGAGCAGTTTTTGTTTCTTTTCTTACAATTTCTTAACTGCTACCAATTACAATTTAAGTTTTCTTTGGATTTCCATGTAGGCCAGAGTTGAGGATTTCATAGTTTCAAAACATCTTTCTTAACCCTATTTTCATAGGTAGAGAAGACCTCAAGTATATGTAAGTGCCAAAAGGAGAAGGGGTTTGAGAGAGGATGTGCAGTGAGTTGAATAGTTTCTAAGTATCTCTTGCTCCTCCTGAGACAGAGATGAAGTAAGTAAGGGCCTTTCTCTTCCCAAAGAATGACTGGTGGAAACTTGCCTCACCTACAGAACTCCCCCTCCAAAACTTTTGGGATGTACAGCATGTTGATAAGAACGTTTTGCCATTTACCTACTTATGGAGGATAAAAGAGAACGTATCCTAAACAGAATCTCCTTTCAAATTGACTAACAAGAAAACAAGACAAAAAAACCACCTCTGTTTCTAACTTCTGTTTGATCACAGATTAACATCTAATTACCAATATTTTTAATATACTATTAGTATGAGAAACATAGTAATCATTACAACTACACTGCTAGGACCTTTAATCTGTCAGAAAACTGGGCTTGGGAAACAGCTTAGGCATGCAAGCTCTAATATGTGGCAAAACTGCGAAGACTTATGGAGCATGCATGTGGAAGTAAAATACAAACCAGGAAGACAGTAGATAAGTGAGGTTCAGTAACTGAAATGACCACTACAAAGTGGAAATACACATGTTTCTGGATTCATATGCTTTAATTTCATGTTTGAAAACAATAGGAATTAATGTGACTTTAAATGCTTTTCCCCTTCCTTAGGAACATTCTAGTTATTCTGTGGATAAAAGTTCCTATAATCATCAAAAATTAAAAGATTATTTATTTTCACTGGTTTCTTTGTAAGAAAGAGTAGGCATTTGGCCATCTGGCATTTGTACTGCACTTCTGAAAAGGAAAAGACTGATCAGATATCATCGTCTCAAAATACCTTACATAAGTACATTCCTGAGTTACATTTAATTAATGTGAATCTTTACCATCAAAGGGGGAGTTAACCAAACTATCTGCTGCCAAGACATCAAGAATTCTCCAGGAATGCCTCTGTTGTAGAATAATAAGTATGAACAGGGATAGTCCCATGAGTTCATGGTCAAAGTTGTTGACAGGCTCTGTTCCTTAACTTAACAAACACTTATCTGAGTGATTGCTGCCTGCTTGGTACTGTCCCTCAGACAAACATTTATCATTAACTCAACAAACATTTATTTGAGTAACTGCTGCCTGCTTGCTACTGTCCCTCAGGCAACAGAGAAGAGATCCAGTTCTGCCCTTAAGGAGCCGTTTTAAGGGGAAGTTGAAGAGTAGCGGAATATGCTACTTTGGCATAAAGATTATTCTGAGCTGGAGGGAAGTAAGAATCAACAAATGCAGAAAGCCTTCATGGGAGCTTCTCTTATCTAACTAAAAACAGAAATGTCTGAGAAATGAGGAGTGCCATAAATCCCCCCTCCCAAGGAAGTTTTGATGAAGAAGATAGAAAAGTTGGTGTCAAGATGAACCTGCACAAATAACCCATATCTTCCATTAGTTTCCCCAACATATTTGCCTTCCTACAATTTGCTACCCTTGGAAGCCTAAAAGCCTTTTCTTTTCACTTGTCACTTCTCTACAAATTTATTATTCTTTGCTAAGATCTATACAAATATAAGCCCAAGTTCTAACCACCTCTTTGAGTTAACTCATCACATGAAGTTTCTTCTGCATGATGTGTGCTGCACACATTAATAAATTGTTTTTCTCTTGTTAATCTGATCTTTTTGTCAGTCTAATTTTCAGGGCCCCAGCCAATGAACCTAAGGTGGGTAGAGGAAAAAACGGTTTTCTTCTACAAAGTCAAGCCAAGTATAATTACAACACCTAAACATCAACACCATGCTAGAGGCAAATAATTTGTGAGGTTTCCCAAAGATAATTGGAGCAGCTGATAGCTGCTACAGAAAACCTTGCTGAGGTAAAGAGTACTTAACAGAAAATAAAGTTTCTGACCATGAAAAATAATTAAATAAAAAAGAAACTCCCAAGAAAGTGCTTTAGCAAGGGTGTGACTATAAAAGACTGCCTCTTGCTGAATCTAAAGAGCACTGATGAATCTGAGCCCATAATTATGAGTGATGCAGTCCTTCCCCCAAAAAAACATGGGAGGGGGAAATTACTCTGAGAGAATTATCTGACCACAAAGAGACAGAAATAACCTTTGCAGAAAGCCCAGCTATAAAGGAAGCAAGAGAAATTTGCATAAACTGTCGCAACTAATAGTAGACGAAAGGTGCTGAAGCCTGGAACAAACTTGAAATTAAAAAAATTAAATAGAACCTAAAGGTTAAAGACATACTTCAGTCTGTCCTGAAACTTCAAACTCAAAATATTGAAAAGGAAACAAACTCATTCTAATGTGAGGTTTAAATCAGTTTGTCTTCACAGCTAATCTCTTTTAATAGAAATATTTATAATAGATCTGGTTTTGTTACATAAAGCAATGGAATTTCTATTTTAAAATAGTAGAATATTAGTTAGATTCCATAGATATACTTCTAAGTGGACAAAATCTGTAATCCTGGGATACTTTTTTTTTTTTGGCGAGGAAGATTGGCCCTGAGCTAACATCTGTTGCCAATCTTCCTTTTTGCTTGAGGAAGACTGTCCCTAAGCTAATGTCTATGCCAATCTTCTATTTTGCATGTGGAATGCCTCCACAGCATGGCTTGATGAGTAGTGTGTAGATCTGTGCCCAGGATCCAAACCTGTGAACCCCAGGCCACCAAAGTAGAGCACATAATCTTAACCACTACACCACCAGGCTGGCCCCCTGGGATTCTTTTAAATAAAGATTTACATATTGCAAGAGAAAGTAAACTGACAAATTTGACAACTGTTGTGAGACTAAACATTAAAGGTCTGAATCCACAGGATAGGAGTACCTTTTAATGTAAGACGACAGACAGCTGAGAATGACAGCAAGTAGAATCCATAAGTAGTAACTACTCTGAGTTCACAACAGAAGGCAAGGCTATCCCAAGAACATCTCACACTCTTGAATAGAAGAATGTATACTGTGACTCTCAAAGTATTCATTTCCCAAATTTATTTGACCAAAGGAATCCTTTTTTAATGTTTTTTAAGAAATAGCTTGTAGGATAGACAATAAACTTTTGAGCAATGCTGGAATGGATTATACTTACCTCTCATGTCAGATCTAACTAGATTTGTAAATCAAAGGCAAAAAATGTGCCATATGCATTTCACCTCACCATGTTCTAAGTGCCAGGTAATATGCTAAAAAGCTTTATACTATTTTAATCTTGTGAGGTACATAGAAAACTATCCCCATTTTATATAGACGGGAAATCTGAGGCTGAGAGAGGTAGGGCAACTTGTCCAAGGTCATTCAGCCCATAAATTGCTGAGGTGGGATACAAACTCAAGTCTGTTCAACTCTCCCAGTGCAGAGCATAGCGTCTGGCATATATCAGCCACTTGAAACATGTTTAAAAAATTAATGCTTTTTTTGCTACCAACAAAACTCATTCCAAATAATATTAATAACCTATCCTTAAGTCTTCTCTGAAGGAAACTTTCATCAATGAAAAGGATGTCCATTAAGGGACATAGTTAGCCAGAGGGGCTCAATATCCACCACTAACCCATCCAGATTCTTAGAGGCAATGGAAAGCAACACACACACTCACACACACATGACTTAGCTCTTAGGTCATTTATAATAGAGTAGAGCCATCTCAGAGGTGAGTTCTCATGCAGTCCAACTTAAAGCTAAATTTTAGTCCACTACTTTAAAACATTCTTATAACTGAGAAATGCAGCTGCAGTTATTAAAATAGTTTCAGTTTTTGTAAAAAAAGCAACACTGACTTCTGAAATAAGCAAGTTTCACTTTAGTGAACTAAAATCAGTCATATCAAAAACTGGGCCATGTCTTTAGTATTTCATTTTTAGTCTACTTGAAATAGAGATGAATGATAAACTATGTTGTATCTCAAAGACCGTATCTATCCATGCCATATTTACTGAGGAAAATCAGGTTAATATACTTAAACTTTTACATATTCATACATGTTTTTACCATAACTACATATGAACAATTACGGCAATTTTTTGTTTTAAGGGTTTAATAAGATAATTACTATCACTGGCTCCCTCTGAAGGTTTGGCCCACAAGAAAATCCTATTAAATGAATAGAACTGTGTATTTCTTACAGTAGATTCCTGTCTTACTTTATCTCCTTTGCTGTGAAAGTGCATCTGGTTACTGGAGTGCTGGTACTCAGAAATGTATGGAATAAGAATGAAAGAGTAACAAAAACTGATTAAAAAATTGGAAAAAAACCCCAAAACAAAAACCTTAAGTTTTCACTCAGCTGTACTCTAGTAAGACATATCTAGCCCTCTCTGATCATCATTCCTCTCACTAAAATTTTTTACCTGAAACTCCTCTGCAAAGTAATCACAGCGGATGGAAGCTTCTTTAGTCTCTTTCTAGTTTGGAAACCCTTCCAATAAGCTTGAATCAAGCAAGCTGCTTGATGTAGTTTCTGAAATTAAAAGCCAGAATTAATTTAGAGACATCACTAGGAAAGTCTTTTTTAGAAGTTTACCTCTTAAAATATCAAGACTGGGCAAGTATTAATCTCCATCTCTAATAAGTCAGGCAAGAGGCAACATTTTCATAGTCCTAGGACACAGAAGGCCTAAGGATGTTAAACCTGACCTCCCAGAGGAGGCACACTAGTTAGGCAACATCTAGAACATATCCAAGATATAGTTTGGTTATCTCCAAATTCTCCCTGACTAATCTTTTACTCCCTTTACAAGACTTTTATAGTTCTGCTTATTTAATGCTTTAAATGCTTGACTTCTTATGCCTGGCCTCACTTCTTCAAGGATTCAAACTTATGAAGAACTCTTTGTGCCAGCTGAAAAAAAAAAGGCTCTGGAGTTAAAAATTCAGTCCATAAACAACGCCTTCCCCCATCAAACTATGGCTGCTCTGGATCTTAGGGGGAAGTAAGTAAAGACAGGGGGAGAGAGAGCAAATAAGATTCAACAGACTACCACTCTCCAATATTTTGAAACTAAAATGTTTACTGAACTGTTAGCAAATACTGTGCAAATTATTTTTGTAATTTAATACCTGCTCTTCTACTTCCTGATAGACCTTAGGGCTTAAAAGGCCAATGAGCTGTCTAAGTTCTTGACTAAACTCTGTCCCAGGCTCTTGTTTATTTAGTAGACTTCTGAGACCTGAAATGGAATAACAAAAGTATAACTATTAATAAAAAAATATGATTTTGTTATCTAATCAGTATTAATTTGAGGTTAAAATGTCTGGTTTAGAAACAAATGAACACAACAAGATTAATCATATGATTTTTCTTTTTCCTATTCTCAAAGACTTCTGCATTGAGGTCTTTAAGACATTCCCTTGTCCTAAGAGTTCTTATGTGCCTACTTGTAAGATCTGATGCAAAATCTCTAGTCAATCACTTTAATTAAGAAAAGGGGAGTAGAGTCATTATGGTAAGTCAAAGAGCAGAGATACATAATTTTTTTTCTGTTTGAACATAAACACCTTAAACCAAAACATTTTTAAAAAGGTAATGAATACATACTGAGTAAATGCCTACCCTGTAGAAGCACTGAAGCAGGTTATCATTAGTCATTATTCATTAAAGAAAGTTATTATTAAATTAAAATATACAGTAATATATGTAATCTTGGGTAAATCAATAGTGTTATAACATTAAAATACTGCATTTTCATCCCAAAACAAAACAGTAGCAGGATAAGGTATAAAGTAAGTACTATTTCCAGGGCATGTTGGAATGATGTATTATAATGTATGTATGCAATACAAATAAGTAAAGTCAAATAGCCTTGGAGTGTACAACTGGGGAAGCCACTATCTGGATCTTTCTGTGCCTTATACGCTCTTCAAGACTCAAGTTCTCAGCTGTATTAATAACTGTAAAGCTAGTCTTGGTAAGGTCACCAATCTTTTTGGCCATTATTTTTAACATACTATATGGTATATTCAAGACACAACCTTTCTGTCAGAGAGGGAGTAAATATTCATTGTAACCTCATCAACAAAGTACCATATGCCATCTGCTGGGACATGAGGATAGCTTGATTACCTAAAAACTTTTTCCTGAATTGGTATCTGTTATGATCAGGTTTTATCTACACACTTCAGTTACTGACTTTTTCAAAACACAGAAATTCTGTTTTCCATAAACTATCAACAAAAATGTCCTTTTTGAGAATCTCAAGAAAAGAAGGAATACATGTACTACCTTTGTAGCAGGCACTTAGTCTCAGTAAAATCAAAATTTCCTGATGCGATTCAGCCATCAACAGTAGCAGCTTCGTAGCAGTGTGTCTTATGACTGGACTAGGAGTTGATAAAAGCTTGAAAACAACTTCATCTAAAATTGAATGCAGGGTTTTTCCTTCTATTCTCAGTAAATCACCACTAACAGAACAAAAAAAAAATTAAATAATTAAAAATGTACCATTACTAATTGATGCATAGGTATCACAACAAATTAAACATAAAAGGTTCAGCAACTTGATGCCTGACTGTGGCCTGATCCAAGAAGATAACCAATTTTTTAAACCCATAGCTTAGTTCCAAGAATACATCACATTAAATCAATTTATTGAATTCTTACTGTACGTAAAGCACCATGTTGGGTAAAATAGCAAATACAAAGTATCCAGAGGCCCTCTCCTCAGAGAAACTGCAATCAAATTGTAGCGGAAAGACAAATGCGCAAAATACTAAACAGATGATTCAAAAGCTTCAAGGCAACATTAAGAGGGAAATCACAAGACAGAACATGTTTCATTGCTTAATGATGTACAAAGACAAAAATGCTATAGGAATTCAATTATTGTGTACTTAACATAGGAGGAACTTTCTCTTTCCTTTGGTATTTCCTTCATTATAACTAACAAGCTCATCTTAACTTATGTCATAAAAAATTATCTGAAACTTACAAATAACTAAAAAGAGATTACTGGGTGTCCTTTTACTCACCCCACTTAAGGAGTATGTGATTTTCTAGGGGTGTGTACCTTTGTTTGACTATTTCCTATTGATTAGGATATTTTGCAATTCTGTAAAAGTAGAGGTTGTCTTGCAGAAAATGAGTAACAGCAATGACTCAGAGCAATGCAAATAGATTCTTATTTGACAACAATATAAACGACTTTTGTCCAGTAAAAAAAGTAACTGTAAAAGTTGTACCTGATACTCTCTACCTGAATTATTCAGCTTCTGAGATACTATGTTCATCTGGTCCCCCTCAACCCTCCACCTACAGATTTCTGACCATTCTTTCTCAGTCTTCTTCATTAGCTCCTCTTTTCCAGCATACCCCTTTAAAGGTTATTCCTCAGGATTCCATTTCAGCCCACTTCCTTTCTCACTCGTATTTCCCACTGAGCTCATCTTCTCTCATATTTTTAACTATCATTTCTAGGCTGACGATTCATAAATCTCTAACTCTAGTCAAGATCTCTTCTAGAAATAATAGTTTATCTATTCATCTGTTGATGGACACTTGAGGCACCTTGTCTTTAGCTATTAAAAATAAAGCTGCTTATGAATATTTATGTACAAGTCTTTGCATGGACTCTTATTTCACTGCCTGCTGAATATATCCACCTATGTTCAACATAACCAACACTGAATTCATCATCTGTCTCCCCAACAAAGTAATTCTATATGCTTTATTTTGGTTATACCACTGTCTATCTAATTACCCAATATTGATCACTTGGTGTCATGCCTGAATGCATCCTTTATCCTATCCCATATCAAAATGCTCACCAAGGCCTGATGATTTTTTATTTTTAATAGATTCATTAAAATATAATTTATACAAAACAAATACACATATTTAATGTGTACAATTTGATAAGTTTTGATGTTTCACCACTACAATCAAGATAATGAACATATCCACCACTCCACAAAGTTTCCTTGTGCTTCAGCGTAGTCCCTCCCTCCTTGCTCTCCTTGGCACCCAGGGAACCACTGATCTGCTTTCTCTAACTATAAATTAGTTTACATTTTCTAGAATGTTATACAAACGGAATCATACAGTATGTCCTTTTTTTTGCCTGCCTTCTTTCACTCAGCACAATTATCTTGATTTTATCTGTGTTGCTACATGTATGAGTAGTTCATTCCTGTTTACTGCTGAGTAGTACTCTATTATATTTACCACAGTTTATCCATCAGTTGATGGACATTTGAGTTGTTTCTAGTCTTCGGCTATTACTAATAAAAGCTGGTATGAATACTTGTGCACAAGTCTTTGTAAGAACATATGCTTTCACTTTCCTTGGGCAAATACCTAGGAGTAGAATGGATGGATAACATGGTAGGTGTATGTTTGCTTGTTAAGAAACTGCCAAACTATTTTTCAAAGTGATTGTACTATTTACCACTCCAACCAGCAGTGTATGAGTTTCTCCATATCCTTGTCAACATTTGGGTCAGTCAGTGTTTTAAATCTTAGCCTTTTAACAAGTGTGTAGCAGTATCTCCCTAATGACTCATGGCGCTCAACATCTTTTCATGTGCTTGTCCACCATCTATATATCTTCTTTCACAAAGTGTCTGTTCAGATCTTGTGCCCATTTTTCAAACTGAGGTTTTTTTTATTTTTAAATTTTGACAGTTCTTTATTCATTCTGGATACAAATACTTAAGATATGTGCTTTGCAAATATTTTCTGCCAGTCTGTGCCTCGTCTTTTTCATTTTCTTAAACAGTATCTTTTGAACAGCAGACTTAAAATTTTGATCAAGTCTAATTTATCAATTTCTTCTTTTCTGGATTTTCCCTTGGTGTTAATCTAAGAATCTAAGCAATTTTGCACAATCCAAGGTCATAATGGTTTTCTACTATTTTTTTATAAGTTTTATAGTTTAGGTTTTACATTTAGGTCTATTATCCATTTTGAATTAATTTTTGTATATGGTAAGCGTTACAGATCAAAGATAAGAGTTACAGATCAAAATCCTTTTATTTACATATTGAAAGCCAATTGTTCCATGATCCTTTCCTCCTGAATGACCTTTACATTTTCTCTTGAAAATCAACTGTTCATATATGTATGAGTCTATTTCTGGATTCCATTCTGTTCCATTGATATATTTGTATATCTTTGCACCAAAATCTCATTGTCTTAATTATGTTAGCTTTATTAAAAAAAGGTCTTAAAATTAGGTAGTGTTAGCTCTCCAACTTTATTCTTCATTTTCAAAGCTAGTTAGGCTATTTTATATTTTAGGTCCTTTGATTTTCATAGAATTATAGAAATGGGCTTGTCAATTTCTGCAAAAATGGTATTTTGATTAGGATTGTGTTTAAGGTATGTATCAATTTGGAAAGAACTGAGATCTTAACAATATTGCATCATTGATCAACACGGTTTACCTTTCCATTTATTTACCTATTCTTTAATTCCTCTCAGCAATATATAGTTTTAAGTAAATACATCTTTCACATCTTTCATCAGATTTAACCCTACGCATTTCATATTTTTTGTGCTGTTGTAAATTGCAATATTTTCAATTTCAGAGTATTAATTGATGGATATAAGAATTCAATTTATATTTTTATATTGATTTTGTATCCTACTACCCTTGCTATACTCACTTATAATTTTAGTGGCTTTGCACATTCTGTTGGATTTTATGTATAGATTACAGTGTCATCTCCAAACACAGAAAGTTTTAGTTCTTCCTTTCTGTATGGATCACTTTTCTTTTTCTTGCTTGACTGTACTGTAGGCAAGAAAGTCCAATGTAACGTTGAATAAAAGTGATCAGAGTGGACATTCTTATCTTATTCATGATCTTATAGGGAAAATATTTATTATTTTACCATTAAGTATCTTAGCTGTAGGTTTTTCATAGATGTTCTTCATCAGGCTGAGGAAGTTCTACCTTCTATTAATACTCTGTTGGGAGTTTTTTTTTAAACCAGAAATGGATGTTGAATTTTGTCAAATGCCTTTTCTGCATCTATTGATATGATGATATGTTTTTCCTTTTTTGGTTTGTTAATATGATGAATCGTATTGATTGACTAGAATATTACACCATTTGTGTATTTCTGGGATAAACCCAACTTATTCAAGATGTATTAACTAGCATTTTTGCATCTACGTTCATTAGTATATTACTGAGTAGTTTTCTTATAATGTCTTTGTCTAGTTTTGGTATCAGGGTAATGCTGACCCCATCAATGAGTGGGGAAGTAATTCCTTCTCCTCAATTTTCTGGAGGAGTTTGTTTAGGATTATTTCTTCCTCAAATGTTTAGTAGAATTTATCAGTGAAGAAGTTGTCTGGTCCTGGAGTTTTCTTTGTGGGAAGTGTTTTAACTACAAATTCAATTTATAGTTATAGGGCTATTCAGGTTATCTATTGCTTCTTGAATGAGTTTTGGTAGTTTGTGTCTTTCAAAGAACTTACCCATTTAATCTAGACAAACATAAAGTTGTTCATATTATTCTCTTATGATATTTTAAATTTCGATAGACTCTATTGTGTTGTCTCCTTTCTAATTCCTGATATTGGCAGTTTTCACTCTCTTTTTTTCCTGATCAGTCTTGTTATAGGTTTAATTTCATCAGTCTTCTCAAAGAACCAGCTTATGGTTTCACTGATTTTTCTTTATTGTTTTTGTATACTATTTTATTGATCTCTGCTTTGATCTTTATGATTTCTTCTGCTTAGTTTAATTCTCTCTTCTTAGTTTCTTAAAGTGGATGCTGATGTCAATGATTTTTTTCTTTTCTAATATAGGCATTTAGTGATGTAAATTTTCCTATAAGTACTGCTTTAATTTAGATGTATCCCAGAAATATGGATATGTTGTCATTTCCATTCACTTAAAAATAATTTATAACTTAATTTTTTATTTCTTCTTCATCCTTTGGGTTAGATACGCATTACTATTTGCCAGATATCTGGAGATTCTTCAGAGATCTTCTTGGTATTAATTTCCAGTTTAACTTCACTGAGGCCAGAGAACATACTTTGTATGACAAAATCCTTCTAAGTTTATTCAGACTTGTTATACGGCCCAGAAAATGGTCTCTTCGTAAATATTCCATTTGCATTTGGAAAGAATGTGCATTCTGCCATTGTTTGATAGATCGTTCTAAAAATGTCAATCAGATCAAACTGATATTGCTGTTCAAATCTTCTGTAGTCATACTAATTTTTTGCCTACCTATTCTATCAATTATCAAGCAAGGGATATTGACATCTTTCACTTTAATTGCAGATTCGTCTATTTCTCCTTGTAGTTCTATCAATTTTTGAAGCTCTGCTATTGGGTCAATAAACATGTTTTCTTGGTGAATTGACTTCTTTATTATTATGAAATAACTTTATCACTGGTAATATTCTTTGCTCTGAAGTTT
Organism: Equus asinus; assembly: GCF_041296235.1. Lineage (NCBI taxonomy): Eukaryota > Metazoa > Chordata > Mammalia > Perissodactyla > Equidae > Equus > Equus asinus. Next base: position 22,539,325 of record NC_091794.1, read on the forward strand.
ACTTTTTCTGATATTAATATAGGCACTCCAGCTTTCTTTTGACTAGTGTTAGCATGGCATATCTTTTTTCATGCTTTTACTTTTAAGCATACAATAGTATGCTTCCATTTCTCTCCTCCCAGTCTTTATACTATTGTTGTAATACATTTTACTAATACACGTTTTAAAACCCCCTTATCTTTGTATAAGCAAATGTTATATTACATATAATACTGTCATAATAAGAAAAATAATTTTATACAGTTACCTATATAATTATCATTTCTAATCATCATTCCTTTGTGTAGATCTACTTTCCTTCTGGCTAAAGAACTTCCTTAAACATTTCTTGTAGTGTGGCTCTGCTGGTGATTTCTGAAAAAGTTATTTTGCCTTTGTTTTTCCAACATATTTCTGCTAGGTATAAAATTCTAGTTTGACAGTTGTTTTCTTTCAGTATTTTAAGGATATTGCTCAACTATCTTTTTGCTTGTGTTGTTTCTGATGAGAAAGTTGCTGTCATCCTTATCTTCATCCTCTGTATGTATATAATGTCTTTTCTCCCCCTTGGCTGCTTTTAAGATTTTCTCTTTATCACTGGTTTGAGCACTTTGATTACAACGTGCCTTGGTGTAGAATTTTCTTCATATTTATTGTCCTTGGGGTTTAATGAGCTTTTTTAATCTGTAAGATTATAGTTTTTATCAAATTTGGGGGAGCCGGCTCCGTGGCCGAGTGGTTAAGTTCGCGGGCTCCGCTGTGGTGGCCCAGGGTTCGGATCCTGGGCATGGACATGGCACCGCTCATCAGGCCATGTTGAGGCAGTGTCCCATATCCCACAACTAGAAGGACCTGCAACTAAGATATACAACTGTGTATGGGGGGGGTGGGGGTGGGGGGAGGTTGGGGAAATAAAGCAGGAAAAAAAAATTTGGAAAATTTTCAGCCACTATTTCTTCAAATATTTTCTTCTGATTTTACTACCTCTTTTAGATACTCTGATTATACCTATATAAAGCTGTTTGAAACAGTTATCCAGATCACTGATTCACTGATGTGCTTTTCTTTCTTTCTCTCTTCCCTCTCTCTCTCTTTTTCATTCCTTTTCTCTGTTCATTTCATTTTGGATAGTTTCTATTGCTATGTCTTCAAGTTGACTAATCTTCTGCAATATTAATCCTGCCCGGTGTATTTTTCATCTCAGAGATTGTAGTTTACATGTCTACATGAAAGTTCAGTTTGAGTCTTATGTCATATATGCCTCTATTCAACTTTTCGAACATATGAAATAATAACTGTCCTAATGTTGTTGTCTATTAATTCTAACATACTTGATCTTGATCAACTGATTCTTCTCATTATGGGTCCTGTTTTCCTGCTTGTTTGCATGCTTAGCACTTGCATGAATTTTATCTCGTTGGGTGCTGGATATTTTTGTATTCCTAAAAACATTTTTGAGTTTTCTTCTGGCTAGAGATTTTCAAGTGCCATATACAAATCATGTGCAACCAAGGCTTTAGCAAAACTGGTATCAAATTGATAATGCTTCTAAGCAAAAGTAGTAACATTTTGTAAAACCAAGTCGATCTGCAGAATGTTCTATAGCATAGTTATGATTGTAGATTCTATCTGAACACTGTCAGTTTGTAGTAACTGCAAGAAATGATCACTTTGTATTACTAAAGGAAGAGAAAAAAGAGATCAAAGCAAAGATTCTTTGATGGCACAAGTGGGATTTTCTCATCCTTTTAAAGCCAAATCAAAGCATGACCATTTCTGCTAAACTTCCTGCCTGTGTATACTTTATAACAAAGATTTTAAGATGTAGGCAGTTTCAATAACTAGATGCAGTTAAGTTACTCAGATATAACTTGATCCTCTCAGGTCTTGCTTTTATTTTGTTTGGATGGTCCAGAATAGTGCTCAGTTTAGTGCTAATTATCCCCTCGTTACCAAGGAGAAACCTTCCTGAATACTATACGCAATGTGCCACTATTCATGAGGCTTTCCAGTTTGGCTGTTGGAATCAGGCAGTATTCTTGGCTCTGTGTGAGGTTCCGGTACTCTTCCTTTTAATTCTTTGGACTACTGTCTGGGTGGTTTCCTCACACGTATGTGTTGATGAGTACTCTACTGAATACTTGAAGGGGACCCTCTGCAGATCTCTGGCGTTCTGCATGTACCTCTTTCTTCTGTGGTATTCTATCTTGCGAACTCTTGCCATTTGTTCTCCCCAGACTCTCAGCAATATCTCTTCAACTCAGTCTCGCTAGGTTACCCCTAACACAGCTTGAAAACTCTCTCAATGCTATAAGTTAGGAAAACTGTTAGGTTCACCCTGTTCATTCCTTTTTCTCAGGACTCATGTTCTTTCATTGACTGAAGTCCAGTTTCATGTTTTGCCTGGTGTTTATTTTTTTCAGGTGGTAGGGTAAATCCATTTCTATTATTCTATCTCAATCACAAGTGGAACTGAAGTCCTGATGATTTTAATTCACTATTTTATAAAATCCATTCTCCTGGAACCAATGCCCAAGGCTAAGATTTTATTACTTCACTTGGATAACTATGGTTGCCAGCATCCTCTAACTGCCTTCTTTGTCTAGAGTTTTGTCCCCCTTAAATCTTTCCTCCATGCAGTGACCAGGGTGACATAAGTGAAATGTAATCTGACCATTTTCATCCACTTTAAAAATCTTTCAATGGCCCCCAATGCCTATGGGATAAGACTTAGTTTCCTTAACACAGCACATAAACTCTTCATAACTAAGTCTCTGCAAACCTTGCTAGCCACCTCCACATACCAAACTTTAAACACTAGCAACAACAAATTGTATCTACTTTTCACCCTCAGCATGTTGTTTCTTATGTCTGTGCATTTGTTCATGTTGTTACCTCTCCCTAGAAATACTGCCTCCTTCTTCCCTGGCTAATTTCTCATCCTTAAAGTTTCATTTCAGCTGTTAACTTCTCCAGGAAGTGTTCCTTGTAAGTTTGAGGTACTCTTGCACACACCTTTAACATCCTAAGTTAATATACTATAACAGAATTATGTTCGTGTGTCATTGTCTTCCATTATACGCTAAGCTATTTAAAGACAAGGTTTATATCTTAACTTTGTAAACTGAGTGACAGACACATACTTGGCATATAGTAGATGCTTAATAAATCCATATTGAACTGAAAAAATCAATTATTTCAACTGTTTGTACTCTGCCCTTCCATTTTAACCTGGGGAAACTTCCTATTACTACTTTTATGCCCTTCTACAGCACCTGGCACGACAGTGAGTTTGCTAAATAAATATATGATTAAGCATTTTTTACTGTGATCCCAATGGTTTTCTTGAGATGTCACAGTAATTTTTCTTCTCTAAGCCTGAGATTTGGTCTAAAATCTTCTTAAGCTCTCAGATAAGATAGGAACCAGATAATAAATTTCCAGTCTTTTGTGGTGTTTTATATTCTTTTTTTCCCTTAAAGACAAAGTTAATAATAGAGCTTTGTAAGTGTCACATACAACCATATGCAATTGATGATGTCAGCAAAACTGGAATAAAATTGGTAATGCTTCTGATCAAAAATTAAAAATTATATTTTGTAAAACCAAGTCACCTGTTGATCTGTAGTATGCTCTGTAGCATAGTCATGACTGTAGATCCTATTTGAACATTGTCAGTTTGCAGTAAGTGCAAGAAATGATCACTTTGTAGTACTAAAGGAAGAGGAAAAAAAAGAAAGATTAAAACAAAGATTCTATGATGATACAATTGGGATTCATTTGTGCTTTCAAACCCAAATCAAAGCATGACAATTTCTGCTAAACTTCCTGCCTTTGTATACTTTACAATAAATGATTTTATTATAAATACAATGCACAAAAAAAATGATTTTAGGATAGGCAGTTTCAATAACCATAAATAGGCATTCCATTTTTATAAACAGTTATAAATGGAAAGCATCCACAAATACCAACCTAAGAAAATCTATTATCTCCCCTTAAATTAAAAATAAAATATAACATATGCTAAATCTGAAACTCTTTTTCTAGCAGTGAATTTAGTAAATAAAATCAAATTTCCTGTGAAGAAGAGAGAATATAAAGGAATGGAAATGGTACAGATGACTGTAATCAGTGGCCTATGTCCTTAGAAAACTTGCTATATATCATGTTTGCTAATATCTTAAATAATAATGAAATCATTAACTATAGAACATTTGTTTTCACTGGTTTATAATTTTTAGGCTCTGAGCAGCCAGTTATAAAGACTTGGCATTGGATGCTTATGCAAGTTGCTTAACCTCTCAGAACATCCATTTCTTCATCTGTAAAACCATAAATAATAGCTCTGTCACAGGCTACTACTGCACAATGTCCTAGAACAGAGCAGGTTCCCAGTAAATGTCGGTTTCTATTCCCTGCTCTGCTAACTGACCAGAATTTTAATTAAAGTGGGCTCAGGTATGCTGGCATGGCAGCTGTATGAACACTACCCTAGCTTCTACAGAACAACTTCACTATTCTCCTCTTTCTATCTCCCGAGGGAACATATTTGATTTCTTTCACATACTAACTATTGTTCTTCATTTCTATCTACATAGTCCAATATTTCAGTATTTTGCCAGACACCAATTCTTTTAAAATGTTTAACAACTTCAAAAACAATTCCACGGGCTGGCCCCGTGGCTAAGTGGTTAAAGTTCCGTGTGCTCTGCTTCAGCAGCCCCAGGTTTGTGGGTTCAGACCCGTGTGCAGACCTACTCTACTCATCAGCCATGCTGTGGAGGCATCCCACATACAAAGTAGAGAAAGACTGGCACAGATGTTAGCTCAGGGCAAATCTTCCTTGCAAAAAAAAACCAATTCAACTACTATTAAATATTTCTATGGCTTATTTTTTATTAACTCAATATTAAAAACTTCTCTCCTGTAGCTGGGATAAGTATATTATTCCATTTTGTCCATTTCCATTCATTAATAACTATTTCATTAACTTTGAATTCACTGAAATCATGTAATAAGTAGTGTGTTTATAAGTTTATCTTTTTTCCACATTGAAAAAATTAATAATTTATTAAATAGTCATTCCATTTTATTTTTATACTCTTTGTCTTGTATTATTATATAATTTATTTTTGGAGCCCTATTCTATTTTTCAAGTGTAGTCAGATAATTATGTGGTTCTCCAAATAAGAACTGAGACTTTTACCCATTTCTTTGTTTAAACTTTTTATAGTAAAAATTTCAAACCTACATAAGAGCAGAGAGAAGAGTATAATGACTCTGTATGTACCAGTCATTCAACTTTAACAACGATCAACTTTTATAGCCAATTTTGTTTCACCTATTCCATCCACTTCGTGCCTATTTTATTTTGAGGCAAATCCAAGACATCAAGTCATTTTACCCGCAAATATTTCAATATATATTCCCAAAAGATATGAATAATTGAAAAATAAAACATAACCAATATCTAACCTAAATAATCATGATTCCTTAATTTTATCAAATATCCAGTACATGTTCCAATTTCCAACTGTTCTGAGAATTTTCAAAAGTTAGTTTTGAGTCAAGATCCAAATACGACTCACACAGTGTAATTGGTTATCTTTCAAATTTCTTTTAATCTATGGATTCCTCTTCTACTTTTTTTTTCCCTCTTGCAATTTATCTGTTGACGAAACTATGTCAATTGTCCTATAAGCTTCCCACAGTCTCGTTTTGCTAACTGCATTCCTGGAGTGTAATTTAATATGTTTCTCTGACCTTTTATAAATTGGCAGTTGGAGCTAGAGGATCAAAATGGCTTGGGTCTGAATTTTTGGCACATAAATTTCATATGTGAGGTTATGATGAGCCATTAGGAGGCACTTAACATCTGGTTGTCTCTCTTTTTGATATGTTGACAGTGATGGATGATTAATTCCTAAATCTGTTAATTCATTCACTAAGGGATGCAAAATGTAACTATTTTATCATACCTTTTTCACATACTAGTTGGAATATTTTTATAAAAAGAAATTTCTCCTCATCAATATGTAAGAAAAGAGAGGATAAATGCTGGATCCTTCATTTACCAGTTTTCAAAATGAAGTGGTTCTCTAGCAGACTCTAATGATAATTTTTTAAGAGTCTCACTATATTTGAGATGTTTCAATCCACTATATTTATTATCTTTATTACTGTTCCAGCTTCCCAGTTTTGGCTGGAAGAAGCCTCCTTATGTTGCCTTTTGAGTCCTTTTCACAGAATCCTAATAGACTTTGATTGCTTCCCTCATATCTGGTATTCAAGATTTCTCCAAGGAGCTAATTCTTTTAGAGAGAAAAAAGGTTGTTGGAGAACCCAATTTTGTACCCATTTATTTTTTGCATATGGATTTTAAAATTGTTTAACTTAGTTTTAATATCTACTTTATTGACATTTTAAATCTCAGATTGACCTGAGGAACATTGTCATTTGTTATAGTTACTATTTTCGAAAAGGAATATGACATATTTTTAAAATTATTCAAGTATTCTCTCTCTTGCTGTCTCTCTCTTTACTAGGCCTTTTACATCCCACTACAGTGAGACTAAGTACTTCATATTTTTTGTAAAACAGTTCTTTAAATTGGGAACTTTATAATATTTGTCCCATAATGGGAAATGAATAGACAATGCTTAAAAAGAAAAGGGAAGGATCTAAGCATGTTACTTAGCTCTATATGGATATAGTTGCCAAAAGTATTAGTTGTCCTAATTGAAAGTAGCTGCCTTTGGAAAATGGGAAATGGAGTGAGGCAGCCAGGGATTGTGGTTTGTTAAAAACAATCCTTACAGAACTATTTGACTTTTTATGTGCATGCATAATCCTGAGAGAAAAAAATTAAGTAAAAAATAAAAATTCAGTTCAACTTTTATTTTCTAAAAAAAAAATCAAACACTGTTCTTATATTGTTCTTATATAGTTACATTTATGTTAGATTAAATCTTTCAAGAGGATAGGAATGTTGCCATGATTATCATTAAGGATTACTTTATGAGTCTTAAAAAAACATAATATAAAACTAACATATATTTATACTTCTCAATCTAAGTGTAGAAATACCCAAAAAATCACTTTTAAGTTCAGTAAGATGTCATTATATAAAAGCTTACTCTTACATGAATACTTACACTAGGAGTTAAATCATATCTACTCTGTACATAGAGATTTCTCTCACACTGTCTAAAATACAACTTTAATCATTGAAACTTAAAAATTTTTTTCCATAGACTAAATTGTTAAAATTATCAACTATTATCTTGGATTTGCTAAATAGAAAAAGCTAAGGACAAAGTTATATCTTAGCAATTTTCCTCTAAAAAATAATATTCACACTGCCAATGTTGGCTATTTAAAGCTAGAACATCCAAATGGGCTTTTATTTTTTAGTTTGGGGGGGTTATTTCAAGGTGGTTTCATTTAACTATGGTTATCTGTATAGTCAAGAAGGTATTTATTTTTAGGAAAAAAGATGAAACTGTTAGAAGTGACTCTACAATGACTATCAGTTACATTAAAAATCTTATCTCTTACCACTTTGGATGAGTTGAACATGGTCTCCCAAAAGCCAGAAGAGAGAATCAGTCACAATTTGGAAAAAGTGTAGTAATTCATCTTTTTCTTCACCCTTCACACACACACAAAAATTCAATTTACTTTTCTGTAATTGTTTGATTGAAAAAAAAGAGACTTCTTTCTGGGGAGTCAGAGGACCTGGTTTCTGGATCTAATTTAGCTACTTATGAGGTGCATGATCTTGTAGCCTTCAGTTTCTTAATTTATAAAAAATTAATGTGTCGTTATAGGCTAGTAATACTCTACTTATTAGAAATGGTTGTTATCCAGAGGTCAAATGAGACAATATAAGTAGTATAAGACCTACCAGCTGATGCACTAGCATTTCTCAACACTGGCCATGCATCAGAATCACCTGAGAAGCTTTTTATAAAATACCCATGCACAGGCTTTAGTCCAAACATAAGGACTCTGAATCTCCAAAGTTAAAGTCTGGACATGCGTATTTTTACAAAGTTAGGTGGGTGATTTGGTTACGCAGCCAGGGTTGAAAATCACTGCACTATGGAAAAGTAGGTATCAGTATGTAAAGCACTACTATTAGTGCACTTCCGTTGCAGCTTCTACTCCATGACTCCATGAGACCTAAAAGGCCATGTCATTTAGCTCTCCACCATACACTCAGTGTCTAAAACAGCTCTGACACACAGTAAATGTTCAATAAATATTTATTCAATAAATAAATGACAATTTTTTCTGCTTCCTCCTTTCTGGAAAGTAGGGTGAGAAATTATTCTAGATTAGGGTACGTACCACAATGAGAAATAAGAAACAGATTCCATTCACATTCTGTCATTTACTGGCCATGAAACTTAAGCAAAAAGTTGTATAAAGGCCACTAATCTTATCCATGCCCTGAATGTTTGTACTGTAGCACAAAAGTAACGATGGCAACAGCAAAAACATTATGATCACTATGATTATTCTCCACAACAATGAATGTATTTTCTATTATTCTAGCATAGATTTAGATAGGTGCCTAAATAGATATGTGCTAACTTAAATATAATAATCAAAAACAAAAAACAGAATTGTCACATTAGATCAAGAATCTTTTTAGTCCAATAAACTGCCTTTGCCAGTTTCACCAAAAGACACAGCAGAAAGGGCATGATAATCCTCATTACTGTCAATCTCAAAGGAAAGTGCTGGGCTCCTATACTTCCTACTTTCCTTAAAAACTCACTAGATAATGTCACCCATAAATTCATAGCTCCCAAGACTGATTAATAAAATTCACCCTTAAATCACTTCAAAATTCTTGCATAGGTGATTTTCTATTCTTTTTTTTTTTTTTAAAGATTGGCACCTGAGCTAACAACTGTTGCCAATCTTTTTTCCCCCAAATCTCCCCAGTATATAGTTGTACATTTTTTTAGTTGTGGGTCCTTCTAGTTGTGGCATGGTGTTTTTCTATTCTTATATATAAAACATATATATATGTATGTGCATACATACATATGTATGTGTATATATGTCTATGTGTGTGTATATTTTAACCAGTTTGCAGTTTAGGCCAGACCATCCTGTGTATGTCCCGCTATGTGATCTACTACCTATATGCTGGCTAATTAAAAAAAAAAAATTGATTGGGAATCACCTAGGTAGATAGAACTATTAAATAAATTCAGTTTTCTTGTTGTCTCCTTTTTATCCCATTTTAACTTTGCCCTGTGATCAAATGGCCCTCTTTTTCTATAGATGATTTATTTCTCTTGACATATGTACTAAAGAATTTTTTATCTCTATACAAACCCCATTATAAAGAATAGGAAAGTATTATGAAAAGTATTAAAGTATTTAAACAGAAAGAATACATTATTGCCCTTAAAGGAGGAATATTAAAGCACTTTGAAGAAAATGCAAAGCTTTCATAATGGTCTGAGCTATTCATGAGATAGAAATCACTTTACAAAGGAAGAAACTGAGTAGAATGAAATCAAGTGATTTGCCTAAGAACCCAGAGTAAGTCTGCAGCAGAGCCTGAAGAAGAAATCAAGTCCAACACAATTTCCATAGTTCATGCCACTTTAACTGACCTGAATTAAATTAAATCTAGCAAATATACAAATATTTATTTAGTGCTAGCATCCCTCAAAATGCCACTGGAAATGCTACAAGTAGAATTTGTGACCTATTACACAGAAAGCATATACTCCACCACTTAAATTCTCTGCCAACAATGCCTCTTATATCCAAACCACTATGCTGTCCATATTATTGTACATCTCATTCAATCTCACTCATAATTTTTTTATTTATTGTTTTTTTGAATTAAAAATACATCTGTCAGTTTTCTATAAGAAGCAGCTAAAACTGCTGTCTACTTTATTAGCCTGGGAGTTCTTTAAGTGCAAGACTGTGTCTATTCCTTATATACTCAAAGCATCTCAAATGGAAGTGAACATCCCATGGTGACTTAGTTATACACAACTGCAGACTTCACATTCAAGTATACAGAGTCCTTGCTTTTGCATGGTACCATGTTAAATGAAACTTGTGCATATCAAAACCTTTACATGGTTCTGATATGTGTGAGTTTCAGTTAAGACAGCACTGCACAAAGCAAGGACTGCTTGTAGTGAAACATTCACCAAGATAAAACACACAGAGGGCCATGAAACAAGTCTGAAAATATTTCAAAGGATTGAAATGATACTGAGTATGCTACCTCACCACGATAGAATTAAATTAGAAATCCCTAATAAAACATGAAGAGAATCCTCAAACATTTGGAAATTAAACATCATACTTCTAAACAACCCATGTGTCCAAAAAAGAAAGAGTATATACAGCATGTAACACAATTCACCCAAGAAATATTGTTGTATTGAAATGACCCTTACGTTTGAGTTGAAATATTTTGGTTAGAGAAGATTTAAAAGATCAAACAGAAAGTTCACCTTTATTCTTCACCACTGGAGCTACCGGGAAAAGCCTTGGGCCTAGAGAACAATACTTGACTGTTCGTTTAAGTAAAAGGTATGTTTTAGGAAGATGCTATGAAAATAAATGTCTGTGAGTGCACCTCAAAGTTGAGTAGTAAGGCAAATCCTTCAAAATGTCATACAGTATGCTTCAGCCAGCACTTTAAAATTTTCAAAACCAGAGATTTTTTGGGGACGAGGGGAGTTGTAACTAAAAATGTTTGAATCCACTACTCTAATTGTACTTTCAGCCAAATACTGCAACATTTGAAAAAAATATGGAACATCTTCTCAAGAATTAAACTGTTTTGGCTAAAAAACACTAATGAAACACATATACCTTAGCTGCATTGATGAAGCATGTTTGCAATCGCCTCCCCAAAACCAGAAAATTTTCTGCAGCTGAGGGAAGTAATTCACTGTAAAATTCCTCTGCATCTTCTCCTGGCTCCAAGCCCACACAGCAATGGCTGAAATAAGAGCACAAGTTTGTGACTCAGTTTGTGTTAATTATAAATTTCAGTTGAATGCTAAAGCTTCTACAGACACTGTACCTTTAATGAGAACTTTTAGTATCTTTCTTTTGTTCCCAAGACAATAAGAACTTCTGCTGGAAAATTAGTATAACAACTTTCTCGAAAAGTAAACAGTGGTGTGGGCTTTACCAGGACTCATATGTCCTAACAACCTATTTGTCAACCCTTCAGGAAACAAAATACACTTGGCTCATAATAAAGAAAAATGAGGCAAGTTTTCAGTGAATGAGCTACACTCTAAAAGCAATACGATATCTTGAGCCCATAATTCATTTGTGTTAACTGATACATTTGAGACATCTGATAGCTGAAAAATACCCAGGGTAGCATTAGTCTGCAAGGGACAGATTAGGAAATCAAACATTCTAATTTTATATCAATTCTACTTTCCAATAAATCTACTTTCCTAAAATCTACAAAGTATCTGACTGCATATTCCTTACATCAGAAGGAGAAAGAGCAAAAACCTAACTCTAGGAGGAACACTTTACAAGAAGAGAAAGTCATTTAGAGAAACGGACCCTCTTGAAACTGCAAATAAAAGTCACTCTCTGGAAATAAAATGAGTAATTCAGAAGTCTCAATAATAAAAGGTATTTATGTAGACTAATACCATAAAAAGGCTCCAATCCAAAATGGTCTCTATGTGTATATTCTAATAAGTAAGTACTGCTGTTTGAGGCTTCTCCACAAAATGTGCAGACACTGATAAGCAATAGTAACTACCTACTGAGTATGCTAAAAATTTAACTGGCTAATGCTCAGTGTATCACGTTTTGGTTTTTTTTTTCACATCAATTCCTAAAGTTAATGGACTAATGCTCACATCTATTAGTTTCTCTTTTCTCTTTGGTTCCTAAAGTTAACTATTTAAGAGTACCGATTTTTTTTTTGCTGAGGAAGATTCACCCTGAGCTAACATCTGTGCCAATCTTCCTCTATTCTGTATGTGGTTCGCTGCCACAGCATGGCCATCAACAAGTGGTGTAGGTCTGCACCTGGGAACTGAACCTGGGCCACTGAAGTGGAGAGCACCAAACTTAATCACTAGGCCACAGGGCCAGCCCCAAGAGTACCTATTCTGATTGAGATCATTAATAAATGAAATGTTTTTTGTGCATTCACAATCACGGGGATTTCTTAAGACTTGGATTCCACCCCCCGAGACCTTATCTCAAGCAATATTTTCAAGAGCTAACATATTTAATCAAAACAAAGACACAAGATTTTATTTACTTAAGGTAAAATAATCTTGAAAATTAAAGTATAAAAAAGAATATTATGTACATTTGTTGTTTTTTCTACTGTATACCTTGAATCTGGCCTTTATCAGGAGTAAGTAGTTTTGAAAGCTAAGATCTAATTAATAATGCACGCTTTCTGTTACTTAATTAGGAAGTGGCTTCTGAGACACTGAGAACATCTGGTTTATTTTATTGCCTCCTTTAAAAAAAAGATTCTGATCTCTTTTCTCTTAATTTCTACCACAGCAGTAGATCAGTAAATGCTACTTCTAAATTTTATATATATATATAGTTGAGATATATATATAGTTGAGATAGCTAAACCAATACAAAATGAAACAAACTGTTTCTGTTCTCCTATAGTACTTTGCTACGCTTTTCATTTCAGCACCTAGTTCATTCTGCCTTGTATGATATCTTCATTTCTATCTTAATATCTTCATTTCTTCATATATTCCTTAGTCAATAAAGAGTCTGTTAGGTACTTGGGATTTCGTAGTGAGCAAAGACATGATCACTATCTTCATAGAGCTTATGGAGTGAAATTTTAGATAGTGAAATATTCACAAATACAGAGTTATGAATAATAATATATAGTATGAAGGAAAAGTACAACCATAAACCTACCACAGGATGTTGCCACTGCTTGTTAGGCAGATGAATAAAAAGGAGCAAATGTTGAAAGTAAGAATCTACTACTACATTCCTCAAGAACAAGCTCACTTACTGCTTCATTTTACCTTAATATCTGTGTAAGCTGGGAAATTGTAGTCCAACCACCCTGGATCCGAGAACAATCTTGACTGAGGACCAAGAGGCAATATTGAATGAGGTCATAACAATATATATCTTGTTTGATTTTCTTCAACTCTGAGCTTCCTAAAGGTGTGTTGTTTATTATTTCTAAGGCAAAAGGAAATAAGATATACTTACTTTTGTTCAATAATCCAAGAGCTATCTGTATTTCTGTAGGTTGAATAATAACTAAAAATTTGTTAAAAAAGAAAAAGAATCACTGTTTTATCACAATCCTAAGACTTCTCTGTACAAATCAGAAACAAATGCTAAAATTGTACCCATGATGGAACTGTTTTGTTACTTAAATAGTGTTAGCCAATCACTAAAAGATTTTCTTACCTTTTAACTTCAACAGTATAACAGGGACATTCTGCTCAGGACTTTTTGCAACTTCAGCAGCTAGAGATAAGATCCTTGGGTCTGTACCTATTGGCTTCATTTCTCATATCACCTATATTTTAACAGATTCAGAAAAATAAAGGTCAAACGGCCCTAAAATATTCATTCCCTAGGTAATGTTTGAAGTATAGTTTCAACATAAATGAAAACTTAGCTTTGCCTGCTTTGTTTGAGAAGTTAAGGATAGATTTTTCCATTTCTTCCTTATAGAAAACTCTGGTTTTTCTAATTAGTGTACCTCTAAAAGAGCTAGAGACCCTTATACCTTACTATAACAGCTACTGTGGGTGTTGTTTATTGTGCACTAAGAGTCAGGAACTGTGCTTGGTGCTTCACATTCACTCTGTAATCTGCACAACAATCCTAGAATAGGAATTTTCTTTTATCATAAAAGAGAAACTGTGCAGAAAAGAGCTAACACAAGCCTGAGACTGCTATCCTTTCAAAGGCTGGCCCTTGGCTGGTGTCTAGGAAATTGGATTTCAGGAGGGTTTCCACCGTTCTCTAATAAGAGTGGTTTACTGTGCTTAAACTGTTTGTAAAAACAATGTGGTTTAAGCTGAATACCTGCTTTCCTTCCTAAAATTTGGAATTCTGGTACGTAACAGCAGAGGATGACTACATGGCTATCTTCCAATAAAGACTCTGGTCACTGAGTCTCCAGTGCACTTCCCTGGTAGACAACACTTCAATGTTGTCATAACTCACTGCAGGAGGAATTAAGTATGTCTTAAGTGATCCCATGGGGAGAGGACCCTTGGAAGTTGCACCTCCTTTCCTCTGGATTTCACCCAATGTGCGACATCCCTTTGCTGATTTTGCTTTGTATTCTTTCACTATAATAAATCATAGCCATGAATATGACTATACATCCTGAAAACTGTGAGCCCTCCTAGCAAATCACTGAAACTGGAGTTGATCTTGGGGATCCCCAACATGCAACTCAGAAATGTTAAGTAATTATAAGATAACCAAAGATTGTTAATAAACAGCACAGTGAATAAAATCAATTATGTTAAAATTTTTAAAAATTCCATATCCCAATTCAATTTGTTTCTAAAACTTTTCTTTATAAAAAGTTTTAATTTAAGGCATTCAAAGCTCAAAGATATCATCATTTAAAAAAAGCATAATGTTTATTACAATTAATAAAAGCTAACATATATTAAGTGTTTACTATGAGCTAAGCACTGTGCTAAGTGCTTTTATGTGCATTATCTTATTTAATCCTAACAGGACTGTGAGGTAGAGCCTGCAGTCATCTCCATTTAACAGGTAAGAAAAATAAAGCTTGAAGAAGAAATTTGTCATGGTTACACCAGCATGTGGTGGAGTCAGTATTCAAACTCAGATCAGTCTGACTTCAAAGTCTGTGGTTTTAATTACAATGTTCATTATATTCTCTCCCAAGTAAAACAGTAAAAATACAAAACATATTCCCAAATAACCTACTTCTCACTCACTTTTTTAGCTATTACTCTTCATAACTGGCACCACAATCTATCCTTTATATTGAAGATTTGGCCTAAAACAAAAATCATCCCTTATTAGGTAAAATATAAATCACGAAAAAACAAGTTTTCTGGGGGCTGGCCCAGGGCCAACCAGTTACGTTCACACGCTCCGCTTTGGTGGCCCAGGGTTCACTGGTTTGGATCTGGGCGCAGACCTGCATACGGCTTATCAGCCATGCTGTGGCAGGCGTCCTACATATAAAGTAGAGGAAGATGGGCACATATGTTAGCTCAGGGCCAATATTTCTCAACAAAAAGAGGAGGACTGGCAGCAGACATTAAAAAAAACGTTTCATGGAAATATTTTAAAGAAAGCCCAGAACAAGTCCTGGCACAGAGTAGGCATACAACTTTCTAAGAGAGTAAACATAGAGTTATCTCATTCTTTCCAATGGCTGCATTATGTTATGCTTCCTTTGTAAGTGTACATCAAAGTATATTTAAACATCCTGTCTACTGGAAGTTATTCAGAGTGTATGCTATTACAAGCAATGCTGCAATGAATATCGACGTACATGTCTTTATGCACTCATGCTAGTACTTTTAGGGTGAATTTCCCTTGAAGTTGGATGACTGGGTTGCAGGACACATATTTTTTAAATTTTGATTAGGTGGGGGCCGGCCCGGTGGCACAGCGGTTAAGTTTGCACATTCTGCTTCTCAGTGGCCCGGGGTTCACCAGTTTGGATCCCGGGTGTGGACATGGCACCACTTGGCACACCATGCTGTGGTAGGCATCCCACATATAAAGTAGAGGCAGATAGGCACAGATGCTAGCTCAGGGCCAGGCTTCCTAAGCAAAAAGAGGAGGACTGGCAGTAGTTGGCTCAGGGCTAATCTTCCTCAAAAACAAAAAAATTTTGATTAGATGCCAAATTTTTCTCCAAAATGGGTGTTCTAACTTATACTTCCACCAACAACATATGCAGGTGCTCATTTTACTATGCCTTTAACTAATACATAATGTTCTCATTTACATTTTTGCTAACCTGTTAGATGAAAAATGGCATCTTGTTTTAATTTGTATTTCTCTGATTATTAGGGAGGTTAGGTACATTTCATGTTCACTGGCCATTTCTTCTCTTATATATTTTCTATTCATATCCGTTAACAATTTTTCTACTGGCTTGTCTTATTCTTTCGTGGAAGCTTTAAGCTTTTCATACATGGATATGAACCTTTATCCTTTATATTTGCTGTAAACACTTTCTCCTTGTCTGCCATTTATTATTTTAAGTTTGATTATGGTGTCTTTACCATAGTTTTACAATTTTTATATAGTCAAGTATAACAATCTTTATCCCTATGGCTTCTGCTTTTGTGTCATGCTTAGAAGGGTTCTACCTACCCTAAGTGGTAACATAGATTCTCCTAATTTTTTCTAGTGTTTTTATAGTTTTATTTTACTTATCTTCATCTACTTATATCTTTATTTATATCTTCAGTACACATGTAAGTTATTTTTGTGAATGGTGTAAGAAAGGAATCTAAATTTTATTTATTTATTGTTGTTGAGGAAGACTGGCCCTGAGCTAACATCTCTGCCATCTTGCTCTATTTCGTATGTGGGTTACCACCACAGCATGGCTTGATAGCGGTGTGTGGGTCCATGTCCAGGATCCAAACCAGCAAATCACAGGCCACCAAGTAGAGCACACGAACTTAATCACCACACCACCAGGCTAGCCCAAAATCTAAATTTTTTAAGTTAGATGACATCACAGATTGGTGAAAAAAGAACAAATGCACATAGCTGTCATAAATTCCTGAGGCAACCTGTCATGAAGAGATATAACAGAAGCAGTCTGAAACGTCACTTGGATATATTTTTAGAATCTATTTAGTTCATTAATCTACTTATTTATTTCTGGGCTAGTACAACAGAATTCACTTTAATCTATGTTTGGAGAAAATTCACAATAGAAAGTAAGCTTCACGAGGGCAATACTCATACCATCCTTGGTGGCTGCCTTCTTATCTCTCTGGTTCCCCACTACGTTCCCGGAGGCTAGACTAGCGCCTGGCATGTGGCAGGTACTTAAATACATGTTGGAAGAATGAATAAATGCACAAACTTTGGGCATTCCAGAACACCATTTCTTGACCCTGTGCTTTTCTCCTTGTCACAAAATGGAAACTCAGACTTCTGATTGGAAGTCTTTTTTAGGTAAAACAGGCTTAAAACACTGTTCTTGCTCTCTGGTTAACATAATAAAACATCACTGAAACGTTACTATTATCACCAAATGTGTGTAGGGCACTATGTTAGATGAAAGGGTCACAAAAATTTTATACAGGACAGATTCCCTGCTCATGTTCTGGGTGGGAAAGAAAAGTATACACACACACACACACACACACACAAGCACGTAAAATAATTATATATAAGTGCCAAATAGATGATACAGACGATAATAATACAGACCACAGTCAGAAGACAAGTTTCCCTATCTGTAAAGAAAACAGCAATTCCTACCTCCTAGAGTAATTCACGATTTAGAAGAGAAGGCAGCCACCAAGGATGCTCCTAAAACATTGCATGATAGCAGAGTTAAGCCTCAATAAAAACAACCTTTTGGACAACTTTTACTATATGCCGCGAATTCTTTTAAATGCTTTCATGTATTAACTCATTTAACCCTCTCAACAACTCTAAGGTCTAAGTACTATTATTTTTTCCCCAGTTTTAGCGAGGAGCACACATAACTTCGGTTTGCACAAAGTCACACTGTAGAGTTCGAAGCTGGGGTTCCAACCCAAAATTTCTTGGCTCCAGAACCTGAGCACTTTCCCACATGAAACAGACTTACAGGCCTTAAGAGAGTAGAATTTAGACAGACAGACAGGCTGAGGAAGACGCGTTCATCTACGCGCCTGGAACAATAAACGGGCAGATTTGGCTGATGCAGAAGTGAAGGCGTAGAGTTTGATTATGTAATTACCCTGAACGACCACCACCTCACAGGGCAACGATTTGTAAACTTTCACGTAGGTACTTCTCCTCGAATACCGTGCTTCTCTCATCTTTCCCATTAAACTCACGAACTTTTGACAGAGAAAACAATTATTTTTCAACTATTTATGCTCTTACTCTGAGCCAGAGCAGGAGCTCGGGCCTGGATCCTCTGGGAACCGCGTCTTGCCGGCCGCGCCGTCACTGCCTCCACCGATCACTGTGGAGGAAATCAATGAAAACAGGCCGACCGATGCAATCGAGTTGCAACCGATCCTAAACATGCGCAGTTCCTAATTCCCAAGCTTTTTCCCTCTCCCTCCACGTCCCCTGTGCCGGTCCTAACACCACCGGGAACTTCCTCTGGGACAGAAGGTCAGAAAACGATTGCCGAGGTAACGGCGTCGCCGCCAGGCAGGGCCAGGCACCGAGCCTCTGAGGCCGCGGACTCTCTACTCCGGATTCTAGACCAAGCTACGGTGGCGTTACCACGCCTGGGGCAAGACGCCCGGCCTTGTGCCCAGACTCCGCCCCCCCCCCCCCCCCCCCGGGCCTCAGTTTCCACACCAGACCTCCACATAAAAGAGCGTGGAGCAGGCCGAGTCTCCCCTGAAGAGTCCCTACGCGCTGGGTCTGTTGGCCCAGAAGCCTGGGGTGCTGGGGCTCTCTCCTTCCCCAGCCGCCACCTTGGGACGGTTACCTCATCCTCGCCTGCCGTTCCTCCAGCAAAGGACCCCGCTCCCACCACGCACCTCACTTGCGCGGCTTCCCGGGGCGCCCTGCGTCGCAACACTGCAAGAAGCCTGGAGGCGGGACCAGGATCCTCCGAGCCAAGGGGCGGGGCGCCCCTCGCCAGGCAACCAATCAGCATGCAAGAGACGCCCGGTGGGGCGGTGCGCGTCGGGCGCGGGGCGGAGTCTGAGGTGGCTGCGCCGGCCGCAACAAGTGCAGCTGATTCGGGCTGAGGTGGCAGATGTTAGCGAGCGCCGCGAGCAGAGGTGAAGTCGGAGCCCGAGGATGATGAATGGAGCAGCGGGACGCTCGCACAATGACAGACGCGAGCGGGTCCTCAAGTTAGGCGAGAGTTTCGAGAAACATCCGCGCTGCGCCTTCCACACTGTGCGCTGTGAGTGAGGATGACCCCGGGGAAAACGGGGAGCTCTGGGTATGGGGGTGTGTGGAGGCGCAAACCTCTCCAAGTTGTGTTCCCACAGACCCCCTTACTCTGCGGGAGAATGGGGTGCCCAGCGCGAGCCGCTGCCCTCCCTGGAGTCCTTGGGGTCAGTGGAAGGAGCCGGAGTCGAGCAGATGTGGGTAAACCCTGGGCAGAGAGATATAAGTGAGACGAGCGGGCAAAAGGGGAAACTTTGTGGACCAGGTCTGCAGGGGTGACTCTGGAGACAGATGTGACTGGTGGATGATGCAGAAGTGGAAAGAAAAATAAAGTGGCAAATGGAAGAGAGCAAAGTACAAAACTACTACACAGGGGGAAGGGAATGCCTTGAGGCTCATGGGGAAATAATCTCTCTTTTTTTCTCTTTTTCTGTGTCTGGCTGATGAGGGTTCTTATTTAATGTGTACCTTGGGAGAAATTTTGAACCATTCTCATGATCTGTATCTCCTTTGGACCTCCGATTTCGTTCATTCAGTTATCTAATACTGATTATTAAAGTTTTGGAGGGTGTGTTATTAATTTCTTTATTAGAAAGATATTTACTCCCCTATGATTTCTTTTGATTTCCTTTTGCTTGTCCTCTGGAAGTAGTTTTGATAAATTTTTCTTTTTTCATGTTGTTGAGGTGGAAAAGGCAGCTCTTTTGCTTTGATATGTTGGATGCTGTTGATTCCAGGAGGGAAAATATAGCATATTATGATTTGGTATGTAAAACATTCATTCTTTGCATAATAGCCGTCACACAACTATAGAGCGGAAAGGAAACTTTGAGGTCATTGAATCATAACCTCTTATTTTTCTGTGGCAAAATTGTGAAGTAGGTAGTTTTTCACTTCCTTCCCCCAACCCTGGCCTTCCTTAGTGTCTCATCATTCCATCTTCCTCAGTCACGCTGCCCTTAGACTGTCCAGAGACCTCTGTGGTTTTTACTCTGGAGTGTTCCATGTCTCAATTAAAACACCCAGTTAAAACTCACATTCTCCAAAAGTTTACTTATGTTGTAGGCAATCTGATGGTAGTAACTCACAGTAAAGGTATGAAGAACCAATAGGTCAAACTCTCCAAGGATATATTTATATTTTATAAAAGGGTTTTATTAAGCAAAATTAATATCTAGTTGGTAGAATAAATGGAGGAGGTATTTGCAGAAGACCTTCAACAGTGTCTCTGGTTTATTCTTCTTTATCATACTCTGTTGTCAAAGGCTCCCCACAGTGGGACAGCTAGTGCTGGCTGTGCAGATTCTCTCCTTTGTCAGTCCCATTTTTCAAAAGTATGACATAGTTCTTGTCTGGTTTCTCCATGCCTTTCTCTCAAATAGTATCTCCTCTCTCCTTTCCTCTTCTTTCTCAGGTATGCAGTAGTCTTAGAATTAATTTTTCAAATCACAAAGTTTAGGATTATAAAAATTTTCTCAAGAATATATTTTCATATAACTTGGATATAGATATTCTCTTTTTAAGGGCGTGAACCCCAAATTCAGTGAATAAAAAATAGCCTTTGAAAAACTCTTTGCAGGTACTTAAAAACCTTTCATTTGTGGAAGTTCTCAAAATGCTGGAATTGTGTCTTCAGAGTCAGAGAATCAGATGATCCAGCTACAAGAATGAAAATAAACAAAAATAAGCAAAACAACAACAGTAATAACAACCACAATAAACCCAGATGTTTGAATACACTCTTAGTCCTGTGGAAGACATTAGGAAGGTTTTCAGCCGTTAGTTTTATTCTTCTTGAAGCAGAGAGACTCTTGCTAGATTTATTTAAATAAAACCAGTCATTATCCTTGAGGATAGGTTAATTTTCCATATGATCCTCACTCTTAAGGACTCAGAGTGAGGGATAGAAACTGTAGAATAGGAAATCTGACTTTCATCCAGGGCAGATGGACCTAATTTATCACAAACACTGAAGTCACTGTAATGTGGGAGAAAGTAAAATTCTATCTTTATGTACAGAGCTAATTATGCCGGTCCAGTATGCTGAGGCTTTGGAAAAACCTGGGTGTGTATTCTGGCCTCCACCACCTATATATCTAATGTAACTTTGGAAACATTCTCTAAGCTCTCAACCTCAGTTTTCTTATATGTAAAACGGTAATAATAATATGTACATTTCAGAGTTTTTAAGGATTAAATAACATAGCATAAACAATTTAGCACAGTATTTGGTGCATGGTAGACAATAAGTAGTAGTTACCATTATTCTCAAAGGGTTATAGTCATGTGTATATGAGGAATGCCCATGAATGTAATTTACTTAGACTTTCAGAAAGCACTTATCAGGGCTCGGCAATAAAACCTATCAAAAGATAGACTGGCATGTGGTAGGGAAGACATGGGATGTTCTATACTTGATAAGCTAAATGCTTAGCAGCAAATGCTTCACTTCATAGAAGAGTTTGAGTAACGGGATCCACTAGAATAAATTTTGGATTTGGGCTAGTGCTAGTTTCACAATTTATATCCAGATAAAGGAATAAATATTGAAATCCCAAGTTTGTAAATGACACCACTTTTTGCTGTCATGAAATGATGAGCTTATGGGCAGTGACAACAGGAAGACTGTCTGAGGCATCAAGTGGCGCCACTCCCAAAAGGGTGGTTATTAAACTTTGGTGTGAGCAAATATTGGAAAGTACACAAATGAAAAATAGAATTGAAATTGTATTTACAGTTAATATAGTCTGATCAGTGTAGTATATGGGTAAGGGTGTGGGTTTTGGAGTTAGTTGAATTAGTTTAAATCCCAGGAAGTAAATTTATGATAGTAACTTTGGATTCTTTTATGAAGATATTGACATTATGTGATGCTACAGCCAAAATAGTCAGAAAAGTGATCAACATTGACAGAAAAAGTATTAAGTACAAAATACGAAATGTTTTTCTACTCTTCATGTAATATAAGTAATTGTACTATAAACATGAAGAAAATAACATAGATGAAGGATATCCAGAGAGAATAAGTGAGTGGTAAAACTGGTGATGAGGTTTCCAAACCAAGGATAACCAAAAGAAAGAAGCTACAGTAGTCCCTCTTTATCAGAGATTTCACCTTCCTCAGTTTTAGTTACCTGCACTCAACCATGGCCTGAAAATATTAATTGGAAAATTCTAGAAATAAAGAATTTGTAAGTTTTAAATTGTGTACCTTTCTGAGTAGCATGATGAAATCTCACCCTGTCCAACTGCATCCTGCCTGGGACGTGAATCATCCCTTTGCCCTGCGTATACATTGCTGTATATGCTACCCGCCTATTAGTCACTTAGTAGCCCTCGTGATTATGAGATCGACTGTCGCAGGATAGCAGTGTTTAGGTAACCCTTATTTTACTTAGCAATGGCCCCAAAGCACAGGAGTAGTGATGCTGGCAATTCAGATATGTCAAAGAGAAGCCATAAAGTGTTTGCTTTAAGGGAAAAGGTGAAAGTTCTGGACTTAATTAGGGGAGGAAAAAAATCGTATGCTGAGGTTGCTAAGATCTACAGTAATTTTTATTATAGTATGTTGTTATAATTGTTCTATATTATTATTATTGTTGTTAATCTCGTACTGTGCCTAATTTATAAATTAAACTATATCACAGTGGTATGTGTGTATGGATAAAAACATAGTATGTATAAGGTTTGGTACTATCTGAGGTTTCAGGCATCCACTAGGGGTCTAGGAATGTATCTGCCAGATAAGGGGAAAAGACTGTATTTAGCCTGGAATCGTAACACCTTAGAAAAGAATACATTTGATATTTGGAAGCATATAGAAAGCATGAACATGAAATTATTCAGCAGATTCTATAATTCTAGAACTAGGCATAACCCTTTGAAACTCAAACACTTTATACTTTAAAAAAAACTTGTTTGAAGGTAAATAAAACACTGTTTAATAAAATAAGTAATAAAAAGGTGGAATTTATTAATTTTATCAGTAGAATAATTAGAAATGTAAATAAGATCAGAATAGTTTTGATAGACTTATTGATTATAAATTAATGCTTATCATTAAGTAAAGCTACAGATATTTTGAGTACATTTCTGTCCCTTATAGTTATCTCATATGCTGTAGGCATGGATCAGCTTCAGGGGCTTGTGAATCCCTTGCAATTATACAGTATTTGATATGTATCCTCATGTATGCATTTTTCTGTGGAGAGGATCTATGGCTGGTCTGTGATTTTCATCAGATTCCCATAGAGGCTTATTGCTATTCCTCATCTCCTAATACTCCCCCCTCCCCCGACATACACAGAAGTTAGGAACTGTGGCTATAAGGCAAGGAAGCTATATAATATGAGTGGATAGAGTATGTGACTTGAATTCCTGACTTCATCTTTTATTGGCTTAATTACTTTAGAGGAGTTCCTCATTGGTAAAATATGTATGAGAATATTCAGTTCAAACAGTTGTTGTAGAGATCAAAAGTGATGATATAAAGAAAAAGAATCAGCTTTTAAATACTGAAACAGATTAGCTGTAGATTAACAGCATACTGGCTGAGTTTGACTTTAGTGATGCTTTGTTTGACCCACACAGTTGTAGTTTTAACATGAGTCAGTTGTAAATACCTAAAAATCAAGATCTTTTATACAAAAATCTGGATTACCAGTTTCTCTTTAAAAAATCAGAAGATAACCTGGCAATACTGAGCCATATAATTCATGGCAGAAGTTGGCTGAAGCTGATTTGTGGTTGTCCTCTTGAGATTGGGTTTATTCATTCTTTAGGTCACTGTGGTTCCTGCTGGTCAGCTTCACTGCCTTGGGTTACCTGTCTGGCCTCTCTTCTAAAGCATTATTTAGTTGTCATTAAATGACAGTCATATCTCTGAATATTGTCCTTTGTGTCACTGTCAGAAAAATATGGGAGGTCAGAGAGCCATGGTTTTACTCTAGTATGTCATTTATAATGTTTTACCTATTTATCTTAGGAACTCTTTATTGTCAAATATTAAGTGATGGGTGCCCTCTATGAGAAGAGAAGTGTACTAGTGAAAAGTACAAAAGGAATATGGCAATATCCACCCTAAAGAAATCAGAGTCTTGAAGTAGAGATGAATCTGGTCTTCAGGAAACAATTAGAAAACAAGGCTTTTACACATAATTTAGCTTAAGTTTATACTTAAAATAAGTTTAGAAGTGGTTCAGGGAAGGGTAAACAATATGAACTTTTTATCAATTGATGTCAACACTTATTTCCCTAAGTCCAAAACCTCTTTCAAGCATCTAAAACTTAACACCTTAATTATCTTTTATCTTTCTCATTACCTTGTGATACTAACAAACTCCCCAATTTATTTTCAGTGTAGTCTTTATCCTCAGTTGTACTACCTAGGGATACGTTATGAATCAAACTCTTTCACATTTTTCATATTGCTTATGTTATTTTTTCATGTTTCTTAAAATCTGGGAATAAGCATCAAGATTTTAAGAGACAGTTATTGCATGTATTCAGTTTTGAATTAAAGTAGCATGAAGAATAAACCATATTATAAAGAATATTTTGTGTGAATTGTTTATATTCATATGTGTTTAAGGAATAGAGGGATGGATTTCATTTATTTCCATAGAACTGTTATGAAAATGAACTATGAAATGTTAAGCAAGGTGCCTGGCACATTGTAAGTGTTCCGTGTTAGCTGTTATAATTGTCTTGAGAAGCAGGGCCAGCCTTTGTTTATTGACAGAGTGATGGTTTGATGAGCACTGGAAGATTCTCTCCCAAGATCTGCCTATTACAGTTCCCTAAATTCCACTAATAAATATTCATTGCTTTGGATTTAGACTTTTTGCCTTTGGGGCTTCCCTGTTAATATAAAGATAAATCTCTTGGGGTAGGGGTAATTGGGAGGGGACTCTCAGGAGCTGTTAATGTTCTATTTCTTGATCTAGTTGCTGATTACACACGTGTCGCTTTGTGAAAATGCATCAGGCTTATGATTTATGTTCCATTTTGCATGTATGCTATGTTTTAATAAAGAGTTAACCTAGAAAAAATAAATATAACTGGAGGAATTCTATATATCAGTTCTAATATCAGAATTATCATCAGTCATTGATACATATTTATGTGAATTCTTTTTCAGTGACTTTCATATCTTAGAGGTTTTTAAGTTTATTCAGCAATATCTTAGCACCGTAATAAATTCCTTCTAGGTAATATATTTTAATGACATCATTTGAATTATGATTTAACTCAAAATGAAAATTGATTTTGAGTTCTTCTGAAGTGGCAGATCTGGGTAAATTTGCACATTCTTTAGTGGTACATATCCATGAAAAATTCAAGCTTTAAACTAAATAAGATTGCTTTCTCTTAAATTTTTCCATGAATATGTATTTGGTGTGTATTCATTCATTTTGTTTTTCTAGGACAGCAGACAAGTGGTAGTAGGCACCCAAGGTGGTTTAAGAAAAATTCGTGGGAGCAAGAGACTGAAAATTGAAGATATTCTACTGATAATGGTTTTTAGCAAATTGTGAAAACACTGACATTATTTAGTTTTTAGCAGTGGAACATCTTAGTCTAGTTAACCTTGATCTAAATAGGATTCTGAGGGAGCATGGTTTGAGGAATACTATTTTAGTTTTTTCTTTCCTCAGAATTATACACACAGCAACCAACTGGATTATGTTTCGTTTGTTTTTTTGTAATATGAAGACTCTTCTAATTACTGGCTGTTGAAAAATGATTTATCACTCTGAAACATGCTCAAACTTTTGATATACAGGTATCCAGGTATTGTTCCATTTTATGAAAATCCACATCTGTGTCTATTTTTAGATGACTTCAAACCCGCTTCTATTGACACCTCTTGTGAAGGAGAGCTTGAGGTCGGCAAAGGTGAACAGGTGACAATAACTCTGCCAAATATAGAAGTGAGTATTTTTATATATTTAGACTAAAGGCATCTTTTTGCAGGATTTCCACTAAATTTAAATGAAAATAATTGCACAATTTATGTAGTGGTAATAGTCAGGTAAAATAATTAATAAACATATCAAAGCAGAAAAAACCTTGTTTTAAACTATTTTTGGTAAAATAATCTTAAAATACTTTATTTAATAAATTTCAAGAACTATCATATCAAATGATTTGAAACAATTGGACGTCTAAACAAATATTTGTTAAATTACCATTATGAGCTGGATTTTGTACTTCGAACTAGGAGTAATAACGTATCCCATGTCTTCTAGTCCTAGTCTGTTACAGCAGATAGACATGTAAAGATCTAGTGCTATAAGTTAGAGCATGTATAAAATTCTGTGCAAGCACGTAAGTGGAATCAAATAATCTTCCTGGTGGAGTCTTGAAAGGCTTCCCAAAGCAGATGCTTTTTGAGCTGAGCCTTAAAGGACAAGTAGAATTTCATCTAGTAGAAATGGAGTAGAATATTCTAGGCAGAAGGAACAGTGTATGAAAGGCGCTAATGGAGAAAGAACAAGAATTTGTGGAATAAATGAGTTAGTGTAGTAAATTACAGAATAATGAAAAATGATTGATAGAAATAGAGACTGGAAAGGTAGATTGGGATCAGATTATGAAGAATCTTTTATGTTGTAATGTAGAATTTGGACTTTATCTCATAGGTATTAGAGAACCATTAGAATGTTTAAGCAGAGAGCTAACATTGTTAGATTTGTGCTTTTGGAGTGGTTTGGGGAATGGATGGGAAAAGAAAGAGACTAGGTCAGGGAGGCCTTAACCAAAAGTTTTGTCCATCTTTTAAATTTCCAGGTGTATCCAAGTAACACTGTCAACTACTATTTACATAAATATACAAGTTCTTTGTTCTATTCTCTAGTTTTTTTCCTTGAGTTAGAAATTTCTTAGCATTCAACTTTTATTTTTTTTCTTTTATATTGGCTTGATGGAAGAGAACACCAAGACTGTAAATTTATACTTTAATATATAAAGAAAACACTGGAGTTGTTGAGATTTTTTTGTTTAATTTTTATAATAGGAATGGTTTTGTGCTGGTTCATCCATGTTCTCTTGTATGCATTTATGAGATGGCTTGTCATGGTTAGAGGTGTAGCAAGCAAGCTGTCTATCCTCTAGTCTTCTATCTTTTTCTTATTTTTATCAGTCAACACTATTTATTAAGATCCCACTGTTATGTTAGACTGTATTTGTTGCTGCCTCTGAAGGTTTTCCTAAAGTTAAGTAAATTTGTGGGGGCTTTTTATTGTATATTTCTCATTTCTTCCCTTAGAAACTGAAGGAAATGAAAAATCAATTCAGTATGAGAAGTTGTAGATAAGTAAAACTTTGTATTACTCTGTTATGAAAAGATGTTCAGATTCTGGCATCTCTAAAATAGTTCGGAAATGTAGTACCCAATAACCTAAGGCTTTCTTACTTTATGATATTAAAGAAACCTGAACCATCTACTTAATTTTAAAAGTTGTTGAAAAGATATAAATTGATGACAAGCATCATTAGCCTGGTCTCAGATTGTAATATTATCGATGCATGATGATTGGTTTGCAGAAAAACTTTAGTTCAGTTCTTCTTTGCCATGTAGAATGTTTTCTCAAATTGCACTCTTCCCATCCTCATTCTTCACATTGCTTTTCTACTCCAAGCAGATGGGGATTCTTATAGTTATTAATAAACCTTTTTCATTCATACATACCCTGCTTTAATCAAGAATTACAATCCACCATGTGTTTGGTTATGGTCTCAATTGAAATACCTCTTGAAGGAATGACAGCTATAGGAGGAAATTTTCAAACAGCAAAGAAATCCTGTGGGAAAAAGTAACTCCCTCCACCAGGCCACCAGAAATATATCCATAAAGAGTATGCCTCAGTGTTTTTGTGTGTGTATATGTGGGCATGAGAAACAGGGAGACAGATGGACAAATGAACAGACTGACCATATAAATATGTACCTTCTGTGTGGTAAGTCCTGTTTTAGGTGGTTAATGGGAATACAGAGGTAGACTAGATGTGGTCACTATTCTAAAAAATACTGCCATTTAGTGAGGAAGACAGAAAATAACTGATTAAAATGTAAAGACTATCGTACAGGTATACACAGAATATTATGGGAGTATAAAAGAGAGGTAACTCAGCCAGGGGAGGGAGAGGAGACATCAGGACACGCTATCTTGAAGATGAGTTGAAGTTACCCAGGTGAAGGAAAGAGGGAAGGACATTTAGGCAGAGAAAAGAGAAAGACATGTTAGATTTGGCGAACTACATGTAAGCCACTGTGGCGAAGTCAGAAGGGGTGAAGATGGGGACGTATGGGAAGGTAGAAGGGTATTTAGGATCAGATAATAAAGGGCCTAATGTGTAATGAGAAAGAATTTGAACTCTATCCTGTAACCCTTTTAGACATCTGGAATGAAAGAGAATTGTTAAAATTACCACCTGTCGAGAGCATATTTTTTTTCTGCTGGGCATACAGTCCTGGAACAATTGTGAATAAGAATAGAAATTACATTCTCAAATAAACTTTGTGGGTTTTTCCCCCTTTGTTAAAGAACTTCTTTATACCAGTAAGAGGTTTATGGTTCTTCAGAGTTTGTGTGTATTTTGTGGAAATGTAATGATTATTAGTTTGAGGCATTTAGATTCTCTGATTTTCTTTATAAACTTGCTTTCATCAACCTGGTAAAAATGCCTAGAAGCTTGGAGCCATCCCATAAAATAGAATTTTTATTGTACTGTACTTTGAGGAGTGCCTTCAGGTTCTGGTGGTTCTTTGATAGGTTAGATTTTCTAATTCCATTCCTGGAAGTTTTCTTTGGTAGTATCACACAGAAGAAACTAATAAAATAAAGACTTAGGCTGGTTAATATTGGGCATTGACCAATCTCTTTTCCTTACAAACAGTTCTCTATGACTGACTGCTATAAAATTTCAAAATGTTGACTTTTGAAAGGAAAAGACTTACTTGTCTATTATGATTTGTCATTGATGCTGTCCAAGTTTAGCATATTTTTAGTGCTGACTCTTTATCTTATGGGGTACTTTTGTGGGCCTTGATGAAATAGCCCACTGGAAACTTCAACTAGACTTTCTGTTATGCAGGAAATACATCTCTGTTGGTTACTTATGATGTTAGCCCTCAAACCCAGGACTTAGGAGAGTTCTGTATGTCTGATAGGCTACTCTGTCACCCCGGATGACTCTTGTGGGCAAAGTCCCTTCCAGAATGAACCTGATCTGATTACTTCCCTTGAGTTTACTTAGCTCACATGGGAAAATAGCCCATCACGTTCTTGGGACCTCAGCCTGTTTTAGGACCAGAGTCCTATTTTAACATCATATTACACTTATATTTTTAAATGAATTCTATCTTTTAACATTACAAAGCAAACCTTTTTTATACTGTTTTTGTGGTTTTAAGCTTAAATACCACCTTGTCTAATATTAATAATACCACGTTTTCTTTTTTTAAATTTGTATGTTCATGGAATCTTGGCGTCCCTTACTTTTATTTAGCTGACATTTTAAGTATATCTTTTATTAACAGAATATTCTGTGTTTGATTTTTAAACCCAGTTTGACAGTTCCTATTTTTATTAGGGAATTCTATCCATATTTAGTTCCAAGTTGATATACTTGATTTTTATTTCTATCATTTTATATTATGTTTATTAGTTATTTTAATTTGTTTCCCTTTTTTCACTCTTTACTAGTTTCGTGAAGTATCTCTTCTTTCTTTTCTTTTTCTTTTCCCTTGTGTTACTTTGGGAGCACTATTGTACTTTCCCATTCCATTACTGATTACTTTCCTTTCCTGGTATTCATAATCAGGCATGATCAGATTTGCCTGTCAGAAGAATGGGGAACAAAACTTGAAGGGAAAATAGGGAGGAGGAAAGCAGTAATCTAAGTGAGATGATGATTGGGTTCTGAAGTTGGATAAGAACAGTAAACATGGAGATGGTATCACGTATTCAGTAGTTATTTAGAGGCAAGGATAGTTCATAGGCTTAGGATTTTCCTAGTACTTTAATACCCCTTTCTTGGGGTATGAAATAAGGGACTGGGCAGAAATTAAAGTTTAAAATAGGAAATGTGCTCAATTTAATGAGGAAAAGTTTAATTTTAAAAAACTTGCTCAAAGTGTAGAAGGCAGATATAGATATTATGAAAAACTTGTTACTTGTGATCAAAAAATGTTCATATTGTTTGTATTCGACATTCACTGAGTATCTGTGAAGGGCTTGGTACTTTAGGTACCAGGAGCCAGAAAAAAATATTAATGATCTAGTGCTTATTTTTCAGGAACTCAGAGTACAATAATGTAATGTAATTTTAAGATGTATTCTGTTCTAAGTAAGAATGCAAGTATCTTTAAGAAGAATATATTGCACAAATCTCTGATCAACTGTAATTTGAAGTCCTTGGGTTGCTATTTTGGGGTATCTTACTCTGTTGTTTTCAACCGGAACATCTGAAAAATATACTTATGAGCCACGTAGTCCCAGTTTGTTTTGTCACGATTATGCTCCTGGCTCTGCACCTTACCAGGGCTTCAGCTAAGTGCTCTCCATCTCATCCCTCTAGGTCCACTGCAGACATGTCCGCATTTGTGTGCTTTGCATGCTTGATTTCCTGTAGATCACATTAGTTTTAGAGGTGAGGTAAAAAGCTGGTCCTTTCTTTTGGTTTCATCATTTTCTTGCCCTACCTCTTGGAAGTCTCTAACCTACTCCCCTTTTATGGCATCCTCAGTCACAAAATTTATCTCCTACTCCTCCTTGTGGTCATGTGTTAAATCTCTGATGATTGTTAACTTTTTAAATATGATAATGCCCTTTATTCTTTTTAGTAGTCACTCTTTTCTTCTAAGCTGATCTAATGTTATTGTACTTGACAAGATTATTATAATCAGTGCTTTAAAAGTTTAATAGACTTTTATAAAGTTCAAAAACAAGCAAATATTGCACTGTATTATTTAAGTATACATATATATGAGATAAAGTAAGAGAATGATAAAATTCCTTCAGGGTTGAGGGAGGCGGGGACAAAGGATACAGGAGGAGCTTGTAGGTAGTTGTAGGTTACTAGTAATGATCTAGGTTTAACCTTTTATTATAGAAAATAGGATAGTATAATGAACCCCTCTGTACATATTACTGAGCTTCAACACTTACAGTGTTGTGCTAATCTTTTTTATATATTCCCCTACCACTTTTTTTTCTTGGCATATTTGAAAGCAATCTCAGACATTATACCAGTTTATAAATGCTTATGTATGCATCTCTAACTGATAAGGATATTTTTATTTTTACCTAACTACCATGCTATTATCACATGTAGCAGAATTAATTATAATACCTGGTCCATATTCACATTTTCATGATGGCCTCAAAAATGTCTTTTTACAGTTTTTTCACCTAGGAATCCAAATAAGATTCTTATATTGTATTTTGGTATTATGTTAATCTTAAGTCTCTTTTGTTCTACAGAAGTCTTTTCCCCTTTTTATGCCATTAGCTTGTTGGAGAAACCAGGTGATTTGTCCTAAAGAATATACCCATATTCCGGGTTTCAAATTACTTCTGCCTGGTATTGTTTAACTTGTTCCTCTATTCCTCGTATTTCCTGTAAACTGGTAGTTATATCTAAAGGCTTGATGAGAGTTAGATTCTTTGTGGGCTTTTCTTTTTAAGGCAAGAGTACTTTATAGGTGATGCTGCATACTTGCTTTTTTATCATATCATGAAGCAATTAATGTCTAGTTGTCCCACTTTTTTTTTTTTGTAGGAAAAGATTCGCCCTGAGCTAACATCTGTTGCCAATCTTCCTCTTTTTTTTTCTACCCAAAGCCCCAGTGCATGGTTGTATATCCTAGTTGTAAGTCCTTCTAGTTCTTCTTTGTGAGCCGCTGCCGCAGCATGGCAGCTGACAGACAGGTGGTGTGGTTCTGCCACCAGGAAATGAACCTAGGCCGCTGAAGTCGTGAGAGCACTGTACTTTAACCACTAGGTCATCAGGGCTAGCTCAGTCCCACTTTTAATGCTAAAATTAATCAGTAGATTTAGTGTGATATTGTTCCTCAATACATTCGTTTTCTTTAATCTGCGTAGGGAAGCACCACTTTAAGAGAATACCAGATTTAAAAAACTAAACTTACGAAGGAAGAAGAAGAGGGTAGTAAATATGATTTGGAACTTCTGTTCCCTTATCTGTAAACTATACTGGTTGTGTTAGAATTGAATCCCCATCGCCTGTTGTAGACCAAGGAAACAAATCTTCACTGGCTCAGGGCAAGCATTTTCTCTATTCTTTCCTCAATGATAGAAGCTTTGAGATCACAGCCTCTGTTCATCTCTATCGTTTTTCTACTACTCTCCTTGTTGTTAGAGTAGTAAATTTAGGTGGTTAGGTGACTTGAAGTGTAACATAGATTGAGAAACACAGAGGATCTCAGAAGCCCTCCTAACTGAATTTCTATGATAAATTTCAAGTAATGATAATTAACTTTTTAAACAGGGTTCCACTCCACCAGTAACTGTTTTCAAAGGTTCAAAGAAACCTTACTTAAAAGAATGTATTTTGATTATTAACCATGACACTGGAGAATGTCGACTAGAAAAACTCAGCAGCAACATCACTGTAAAAAAAACAAGGTATGTGGTTAATGAAATAAATTACTTTATTGACACAAAAATTGCTAAGGAAATGCCAGTGGGAAAAAAGTTACTGGATTAAGTCACATTATATAAGGGTTATTTCTCTGTGGTATAAAAATGTTTTAAGCTTTTTCCAAGTTTAAATTTGGTGGAGATCCTTAGCCAAAAGCTTTCACCATTTCTCCCTATGTTGTATTTCTGAATGTCTTTTATATATGTAGGTATACATTTTTTTTTATTGTAGATGCTTTCGTAGAACTGGACTGAAAGGAGCCATTATACACTCTACAAAATAATTTCATCTTTATTAGTAAAAATTTATTGAGCACCTAGAATATGTAAAGCACTAGAAAAAGGAAAGTTTCCTATACAAATACCAACCTCAAAACTAATGCATTTTAGTTGGATTAACAGATAATTCTATTTAAAAAGTCGGTAAGAGAATACAGCCATCCCAAATTCTTTTTTGGAAATAGGTGGTACATTAAAATATAAGGGACTTTCTCTAAAGGCCATACAAATAGTATAGACAGAAATTGTTCCAGGAATTAAAGGAAAGGGGAGGTTATGGTTGATTGGAGCATTCAGGGAGCCCTATTGATGTACCTTGAGAGGAGGTTAAGATTTAGGGCTTTTTTTTCCCCAATAATACTTGATGATAAGAATTACCTTGGGTGCTTGTTAAATATATGAGTTCCCAAATCCAACTTCAGATGAGGAAGGGGCCTAGGAAGCTCTATTTTTCGTCCCCTCCCTGCTGATGATTTTTATTACTAGGAAAGTTGGGAAAACACTGATTTAACTTTTTTTTTTTGAGGAAGATTAGCCCTCAGCTAACTTCTGCAGCAAATCCTCTTCTTTTTGCTGAGGAAGACTGGCCCTGAGCTAACATCTGTGCCCATCTTCTTCTACTTTGTATGTGGGACGCCTACCACAGCGTGGCTTGACAAGCAGTGTGTAGGTCCATACCCAGGATCCGAACTGGTGAACCCTGGGCCACTGAAGCAGAACATGTGAACTTAACTGCTGCACCACCGCACTGGCACCAAAAATACTGATTTAATTGATCAGAGAACACATGAGGATGTAAGCAAGGCTTGAAGGCAGGAATATATCTGATTTATGTTGAGCCAATGAAAAAGACCCATTTGAATAGAGCAGAGATTTGTCTCTGTGCCTGTGTATAAGCATTGGAAAGTGTGGAGTGAGGTGGATAGTGGATTAGAGGTAAGGTTGTAAAGGTAGATTGAGGCTAATGCCTTCAGTATTAGCTATGAAATTAGGATGTCGTCTTAATGGCAGTGGTTACATATTAATGTTTTTTTAACCAGGGATTGACATGCTTACGTTTTTGTTTTGAAACATTAGTCCACCAAACAGTAAAATGAAACAATGTAAGAAACAGAAAAGTACATTAACCGCGGTTTTTGAGAGTCAGGATGAAGAGAAAAATGAGGTTCTAAATACTTTTGTGAAGGAAGAACTGAGTATTTGGTGACGAAATGGGAGAGGCAGAAGTCAAGCATAATTGTGTTATATACTCTTCTTAAAAGTATTGAAAGGAAAATATATGAATCTCCTTTGTAACGTCTTAAAGTTATGAATGAAAAATGTAGAAGTGATTTAGTTTTAACAGAAATGATAATTTTAGAATTCAGGGAATACATTGTGCCTGTTATATACATGCATAATTTCATTTTATTTTAGTCATTTGTGTATGTCTTATCTCTTCAGTTTTGAGCAGTGATTTTGTTTTTATTCGCATTTGTATCCCTCAGTGGACCTGTATGTATGCCATGCATATAGCAGGGCTCAATAAATATTTGTTATATAATGAATTAAAT
This sequence comes from Equus asinus, assembly GCF_041296235.1. Lineage (NCBI taxonomy): Eukaryota > Metazoa > Chordata > Mammalia > Perissodactyla > Equidae > Equus > Equus asinus. Next base: position 22,573,888 of record NC_091794.1, read on the forward strand.
TAGTATTTTTATTCTTGAATATCATTTTAAAGATCTCTAGGGAAAAGAGTAAGTGGTCAATTTTAGTAACTTTGTAAGTTGAAATTGTTGTCACATTGCTGTCATACTTGTTTTGACCTTTGATATTCTTAATTGCAGAGTTGAAGGAAGCAGTAAAATTCACTATCGTATAGAGCAACAGCAGCAACAAATGCGGAATTTGCCTAGGACTCCCAATCTTGTGAAACAGTCTCCATCCGAAGACAAGCTGTCCCCAGCATCTCCGATGGATGATATTGAGCGAGGTAAAATTGAAGTGTATATACTGTCCCTTTACAAGAAATTATTAAGAAACAGTAAGTGAAAATTTTCATTTTAAGTAACAAGGGAACTAACTATAAACTTTTATTGAAAGTTTGTATATATATATATGTTGTTATGGGTTTTTCTAGGGGAGAGAGTGTAGTTTGTGATTTAGGGTATTATGTAATTAAAACTATATAAGAGAATTTTTTTTATTATTCAGGGGAAAACATTGATCGTTAGATTGTGACTGGAGTTTTCTTTCTGACAGTTGTAATGATTCTAATTCAGTTCTTTTTCTTTTTTTTAAAGATTGGCACCTGAGCTAACATCTGTTGCTAATCTTTTTTTTTTCCTTCTTATTCTTCTCTCCAAAGCCCCCCAGTACGTAGTTGTATATTCTAGTTGTGAGTGCATCTGGTTGTGCTATGTGGGATGCCACCTCAGCATGGCCTGATGAGTGGTGCCATGTCCGTGCCTGGGATCCTAACCGGTGAAACCCTGGGCTCCAAAGCGGAGCATGAACACTTAACCACTCAGCCACGGGGCCAGCCCCTCAAATTCAATTCTTCACAGCATCTTCCTGTCGAAGTTCTTTATGTATAGCCAGACTATAGATGTGTAAGATGTCACCAAACTAAAAGCGAAGTGAGGCTATGTAGTAAGCCCAAGCAGCAGGCGAGTTCTGAATTGCTGCTCACTTCTCAGCAGGAAGGTATTTCTAGGGAGGCACAGTTCTTTTGAAAGTAAGGAAACTTAAATCTCCATTTTTTTCTAGCTGCAATTCGGATGTTGGTATTATAGTAATTGTGGTAGGAATAAGTCCCTGATCACCAAAGTGTATTTGCTTCCACACTTTTCCTTCATAACTTGCATGTAGCGCTCCAATGCCACTTGCTGCCTTTTAAGCCCGGTATAGTATTAGTTTCCTAACATATTAGCATTCCCTTTACAAATAGTAAGGAAGATATAAGCTCAGAACCCTTGTTGCTACAAGAGATCTTGAATTTTATTTTATTATTATGTCATATCCGCTTCCAAAATGTATTTGAATCATGATGTCATTATATACATGTACACAAAATACTGGAACAGAAAATCAAAATATTGAAGGGGAAGAGGAAGCAAATTTGTTAATTATTAAAATATTAAATTTAGATCTGAACTTCCTAGCCACTAAGACAAAAAGGAAAACCTAAGTATCATATTTTGTATTATCTAAGAGAGGTTCCAAAGAATCACTCTTTCCTTTTACTAAATTCTAAAAGGAATTCATCATATGGAACCTGTTCTTTTTGTTGTTAGTGCCATTGAGTCGATTCCAACTCCTAGCGACCCTCTGTACAGCAGAGCAGAACCCTGCCTAGTCTTTTTGTGAGCCATCCTCTCACCTCCTGGCACTGTATCAGACAATGCTCTGTTGTTATTCATAGGGTTTTCATGGCCAATTGTTTCAGAAGTGGGTGGCCAGGTCCTTCTTCCTAGTCTGTCTTAGTCTGGAAGCTCTGCTGACACCTGTCCACCACGGAAGACCCTACTGGTATTTGAAATGCTGGTGGCATAGCTTTCAGCATCACAGCAACATGCAGCCACCATAGTATGACAACTGACAGATGGGTGATGTGATTTCCTAACTGGGAAACAAACCTGGGCTGCAGTGGTGAGAGTGCTGAATCTTAACCCCTAGCCCACCAGGTACCTGTTCTAGGGAGCATTAAATTATATAGTATCATCAAGAATAATTTTACAGTACAAGAAGTTCCTCTATGTGGCAGTTTTTTAGCAGAGACCTTAATAAAAGCATTGTATTGAAGCATTATATTGTAGAGGGTAAGTTAACATGATCCAAGCATAAGCTCTAACTTTATATACGAATTTACTTTGAGATGTTTATATAGCATGTTCCTTAGACTGTCTTCCCTTAGATATTTTCTTGACCCTACTATGCCAATGCCTACTGTTATGGCTGAATCATCTTTTCAAATTTGTGGCTAGGTGTCTGGCAGTTGTATTAGTGTTTCTGTTGTTCAATTTTTACATTTACATCTTTGAACCATCTGGAATTTTAGTTTAAGTAAGATAAGAATCCAAATTTCCCTCCTTCCCAGTGGTATTGACAGAGAATTGACAAATATGGTATTGATAGAGAGTATATATCAATATCTATATATTGAATAAGCCATCATTTCTTCTACTGATGTGAAGAGCCATTTTTATCACATGCAGGATTTCTATAAATATATATATATAAATATATAAATACATGAAAAATTGATCAGATTTCACTAGTGTTTTTAAAATGCATATTTTAAGATTAAGAGATACTTTTTCATTTATAAGCTTGGCAGTAGCTAAAACATTTGTCAACATTCAGTACTAGAAGTATATAAAGGGAAGCAATATGTTCATACATTTTCAAAGGAAGTATAAATTGGCACATGTTTATTTTTTGTAGAGAAGTTTTTTCTGCTTTGCAGTGTCAAACAGTGTCAAGTACATAGGAAGTACTTATATAAGGGTTTGTTATCATTATCATCATCCTTATTTGCTAATTACATTTAAAATAAAGATGCACATATTCCTTACCTAGAAATTTTAGTAATTTCTTCTATAGCGAAACTTGTACAAGTAGGTATCTACATAGATATATCTATGTCAGTTATATAAGAATGATCCATGCAGTAATTTTCATACTTAGGGGAAAATGGAAAAACCCCAAGTGCCCATCAAGAAGGGATTACAATACTACACATCCATTTAAAAAAAAGAGACCACATTTTGGTAACAAAGAAGGCTATACAGATACATTCCTAAGCAAAAAAGCACATTTTTACATATCGTCTAATGTACATATCTATGTATGTGTGTGAACCATTTCTGAAAACAAAATTTGTATGTTTATAGATGCATAGAAGAACTTGGAAAAATTATACTAAAATGTGAACGTTATCTTTGGGAGTTTGGATTATAGGAGCCTTTCACTTCCTATGGTACAAACAGTTATTTGAAGTTTTACAATGAACTTGTCATTTTTCAGATAATGATTATTTATTGAGAAGACAATATAATGTTGAAGAATAATGTTAATATAAAACCACTGATAATTGCCCCACCCTAAAGCAGCCGTGTCAATTTCTGCTTATACTGTATATTTTTTCGATTATATTTTTATAGGTAACTACTATGTGCCAAGTCTTTCCACACATTATTTTAATTAATCTTAAAATTTTCTTATGAAATATTTCAAGCATATAGAAAATACAGAGAATAATATAACAGATCATATACCTACACCTGAGGTTTAATATTTTACCACCTTGGCTTTAGGCTTTAAAAAAAATTACAGAGGTCTCTTTCCTTTCCAACACATTCTTCTTTTCCTGTCTGTCACATGTTTGAATGTACTCTAAAGGATTTGTATACTTTTCTATTCTTTGAAACACTTTGTATATGATAGATTTTTCTGATTCTTGATAGTTCGGGTAAATTAATGACTATAGGTTTATTCACGTTTTCTATTTCTTCTTAATCAATTTTGGTAATTCATATTTGTCTTGAAAATTATCAGTTTAATCCTCATTTTCAAATTGCTGGCATAATTTATCCATATAGATTTCTACACTGTCTGTAGTTATGCACCTTTTTTTTTATTTCTAACACTGATTATTTGTGCCCTTTCTCTCTTTTTCTTGACCCAACTTGCTAGAATTTGATAAGTTTTCTTTGTCTTCAAAGAACCAGCTTTTGGTCTTAGTGAGATGTGGTATATGGGTGACTAGGAGTGACCTCTTTGGAATCAGACTGCTTGCATTCAAATCCCAGCTCCATCACTTATCAGATGTATGGCCTAGGGAAAGTTACCATACTTATTCTATGTTTGTTTCCTTTTTTGTAAAATAGAGGTAATAATTAGGATTGTTAAGAGAATTAAATGTAGTAGTACCTATAAAGTGTCTAAAGTAATTCCTGCCACTAGGAAGTGATCAAATATTAGCTATTATTTAAATTTTTATTATTGGATTTTTTTCTTGTTCCTTTGTTTATTCTTTCATTAATATATGCTCTTTAAAAAATTATTTGCTTCTTTGACTTGCTTTGCATTTTCTCTGTTCTTATAATTGGGTGCTTAGCTCATCTATGTTGAGTTTATTTTTTGTATGCATTTAAGAGTACAAATATCTTTCTAGGTATCACTCTAACTGCATCCGCTAAATGAGTAATGCTTCCATTGTAGTTAAACTCTAAATATTTTTGTAATTTCCGTATTTGACAATAAATCATTTGTTGAATGTTTTGTGGTTTTCAAATACTGTATGAAATTTAAGGAAAATTTGGGTGGGCTTAAAACAATGACAACATATTTTCTGCTTATAAATCTTCAATTTTTGTAGGGCTCAGTGGGGGTAGTTCATGGCTATTATACTTGGTGTCAGCTGGAATGACTTGAAGTCTAGCAGCTGGAATCATTTGAAGGCTCACTTATTCACATGTCTGCCAGTCCATGCTGGCTTTTGGCTGAGACCTTTCTAGGAGTTGTTAGCTGGGAAACCTGCACATAGCCTCTCCAGGTGGCCTGGGCTTCCTCACAACGTGGTAGCTGGGTTCCAAGAGTAAGTGTCAGGAGAGGGAGAAAGGAGGAGCAAAGATAGAGGGAGAGAGGTGAAAACTTTATCTTTTTAATTACATAGGCTCAGAAGTCATGTAGCATCATTTGTGCATGTGTGTTTGTGTGTGTTTTAACAGCTTTATTGAGGTGTATCTGACACAAAAATCTTCACATATTTAAAGTACAATTTCCTGGGTTTTAACATAGGTATACATCCTTGAAACTATAACCACAACCACAATCAGGATAATGAACATATTTATCACCCCAAAAAGTTTCCTACTGCCCCATTGTAATCCCTCTCTCCCACTCCTCCCCACCCTACCTGTTCCTAGGGAACCACTGATCTGCTGTATGTCACTATGATTAGTTTGCATTTTCTAGAAGTTTATATAGATGGAATCATACAGTATGTCCTCTTTTTTGTCTGGGTTTTTGCACTAAGCATAATTATTTTGAGAATCTAGTGTGCATCCATAGTTCATTGCTTTTTATTGCTGAGTAGTAATGTATTTTATGGATATACAACAATTTGTTTATCTGTTCACCTGAAGATGGACATTTGCATTGTTTCCAGTTTTTGGCTGTCACAAATAAAGCTACTGTGAACATCACATACAAGTCTTTGAAAAGACAAATATTTTCTTTTCTCTATAGTAAATATATAGGAGTGAAATGGCTAGATCTTATGGTAGGTATATACTTAACTTTTTAAGAAACTTTCAAACTGTTTTCCAAAATGGTTGTATTATTCTACATTCCTACCAGCAGTGCGCGAGAGGTCCAGTTCCTCTACGTGTTTGTCAATGCTCTGGTCAGGTGCGCAGTGTTATTTCATTGTGGCTTTAATTTGCATTTCCCTGATGACTAATAATGTTGGATATCTTCTCATGTACTTATTTGCCATCATTATATTTTCTTTGGGTAAAATGTCTATTTAAATCTTTTGCCCATTTTTAAGAATTGGATTATTTATTTTCTTATTAGAGTTTTAGGAATTATTTTTATGTTCTGAATACAAGTTCTTTATCAGATATATGCCTGGTAAATATTTTCTCAGTCTTTCATTCTTTTCATTCTCTTAACAGTGTCATTTGAAGAGCCAAAGTTTTTAATTTTGACAACATCCATTTTATCAATTTTTTTCTGGATTGTTCTTTTCGTGTCATATCAAAAAAATTTTTGCCTAAACCAAAGATGTGGTAACAAAGGTTTTCTCCTATGTTTTCTTTTAGAAGTTTTATAGTTTTATATTAGGTCAAGGCTCCTTTTTGAGTTAATTTTTGTATGTGGTACTTGGTGTGTATCAAAGTTTTTTTTTTTTTGCACATGGATATTGAATTATTCCAGCACCATTTGTTGAAAAGACTATCTTTTGTCCAATGGATTACATTTGCACTTTTGTAAAAAGTCGGTTGTCCATATATGTGTGGATCTATTTCTGGACTCTTTATTTTGTTACATTGATTTCTTTGTTTATTTTTATACCAACACTACACTATCCTAATAACTGTGGCTTTATAATAAGTGTTGAAATCAGGTAGTTTTATTACAACTTTGTTTTTCTGTTAATGAAGTTGTTTTGAGTATTCTAGGACTTTCCCATATTCACATGAATTTTAGAAAAAGCTTCTCAATTTCTTAAAAAGTCTGTTGAAATTTTGATTAGGATTGCATTGAATCCATAGATCAATTTGAGGAAAACTGACTTCTTAACAATTGAGTCTTCTGATCCATGAACACAGTCTCTCTCTCCATTTGTTTAGATCTTTAATTTCTCTCAGCAATGCTTTATAATTTTCAGTATACAGGTCCTTAACATATTTTGTCAGATTTATCTATAATTATTTAACTTTTTGGAAGCTATTATAAATGCTCTTGTTTTTATAATTTTGATTTCTAATTGCTCATTGCTAATATATAGAAATACAATTGATTTTTGTATATTGTTGCTGTATCCTTTAACCTTGCTAAACTCACTATTTCTAGTAGCTTTTTTATAGATATCGTTATATTTTTTTGTAGATATCATATCGTCATATTGACAGAGACAATCGTGTCATCTGAGAATAATGACAGTTTTACCACTTCCTTTCCAATGCAGATGCCTTTTATTTCTTGTGCTTGACTTATTGTACCAGTTAGAACCTCCAATACAATGTTGAATAGAGGTGGTCAGAGTGGAAAATGTCCTCTTATTCCTGAACCTAGAGAGAAAACTTTCAGTCTCTCACAATCATGTGTGATTTCAGCTGTAGGATTTTCATGGATGTCCTAACTTCCCTTCTTTTTCTATTTTGTTGAGAGTTTTTGTCAAAAATGACTGTTGAAATTTGTCAAATGCTCTTTCTGCTGTTTTGAGATGGCTTTTATTTTTTGGTTTTTAATATGGTGAACTATATTAATGGATTTTTGAAATTTTGTATTCCTGAGAAAACCCCTCTTGGTCATGATATATTGTTCTTTTAATATATTAGCATTTCTCAACCTGAGCAATATTGGCATTTGGGATTGGGTAATTCTTTGTCAGGGGCTCTCCTGTGTATTGTAGAATGTTTAGCAGCATCCCTAGCTTTCTACCCACTAGATGCCACATAGCACCACTCCCCCCCAAATTGTGACAACCAAAAATGTCTCCAGGCATTTCCAGATGTCCCCCTGGGGGTAGAATCATCACTGGTTGAGAACCATTGTTATATATTGTTAAATTCGATTTGCTAAAATTTTGTTTATTTTTGCATTTATGTTCATAAGCAATATTGGTTTGTAGTTTGGTTTTTCTTTTCTTGTAATGTCTTTGTTGGGTTTAGATATCAGTAATTCTGTCCTTAAGGAATGCATTGGAAAGTATTCCTTCCTTTTTAATTATACAGAAGAGTTTGTATCAAACTGATATTATTTCTTATTTAAATGATTGGTAGAATTCACTAGTGAAGCCATCTAAGCCTGGAGATTTGTGTGTGTGGGGTGAGGTGGGATTAACTAAAACTCAATTTCTGTAGCAGATTTAGGTATATTCAGGTTATCTCTTTCTTCTTGAGTAAAATTTAGTAGTTTATGCCTTTCAAAGAATTGGTCCATTTCATCTAATTTATCAAATTTATGGGCATAAAGTGGTTCATAATATTCCTTCCTATTCATTTGATGTCTGTAGGATCTGTAGTGCTGTCATTATTTCATTCCCAATATTAGTAATTTATGTCTAATGTCTTTTTTTATATGTATAAACTTGGTTGAGTTTTATCAATATTATGTATGTTCTCAAACAATCAACTTTTAGTTTCATTTATTTTCATTATTTTTTTCTGTTCTTTTTTTTGGCTTTTGCTTTTACTATTTTTTTCTTTCTGCTTACTTTGGTTTTAATTTGCTCTTCTTTCTCTAGCTTCTTAAGGTATGAGTTTAGTTCATTTAATTAAGACCTCTTTTTCCCCCCAATATAGTCATTTAATGTTTTCAATTTCTCTCTAAGCTGTACTTTAAAGTTTTTATCGTAAATGGCTGTTGGATCTTGTCAGATGCTTTCTCTGCATCTGTTGAGATGATCATGTGGTTTTTATTCCTCAGTTTGTTGATGTGGTGTATCACGTTGATTGATTTGCAGATGTTGAACCATCCCTGTGTCCCTGGTATGCATCCCACTTGATCATGATGTATGACCCTTTTGATGTATTACTGAATTCAGGTTGCCAAAATTTTGTTGAGAATTTTTGCATCTATGTTCATCAGCGATATTAGCCTGTAGTTTGCCTTTTTCATGCTCTCCTTGTCAGGCTTTGGTGTCAGAGTGATGTTGGCCTCGTAGAATGTGTTAGGAAGTGTTCCATCCTCCCTAACTTTTTGGAATAGCTTGAAAAGTACAGGTATTAAATCCTCTTTGACAGTTTGGTAGAATTCCCCGGGAAAGCCATCTGGTCCTGGGGTTTTATTCTTTGGGATGCTTTTGATTGCTGTTTCAATCTCTTTCCTTGTGATTGGTCTGTTCAGATTGTCTGCTGCTTCTTGACTTAGCTTTGGGAGATTGTAAGAGTCTAAGAATTTATCCATTTCCTCTAGGTTATCCATTTTGTTGGCATATAATTTTTCATAATATTCTCTTATAATCCACTGTATTTTTTATTTCTTCCATTGTATTTTTCATCTCTAGTGTTTCAGATTGATTCTTCTTTACAGTTTCAAGCTCGTTTGTGAAGCAGCTCCAGAACTTGTTGGATTGTTTCTCTATATTTTCTTTTACCTCATTGAGTTTTTTGATGATAGCTATTCTGATTTATTGTTGTTTGGTTTACTTATTTCTGAGTCTTCAGGACATAATTCTGTGCAGTTATTGCTTTCCCTCTGGTCTTGAGCTTTTATGAACTGCCTGATGCTGAAATTGCGATTTTTCCGAATTGTGATATTCTTTGGTTGCAGTTACAGCCTATTGCCACTAGATGGGGGTCTAGAGCCACGTATTCTGAACCCTCCACCTTCAACAGAGATGGCACAGCATGGCTTGGGTTGTGGGGGGCACTTTCTCTTGCGCGCAGACTGGGGTTTCTGATCAGCTCTCGCTATCTGGTCTCCTGGGATCTTGGTTTGATGAGGTCACCCCACATGAAAGCTTTTGCCCTGTTGGAGGGCTTTCCTCTAGGCTGCAAGGGTGCTAGGGAGTCCTGGGTGATTCTGCAGAGCGTGACCCCTTCCCTACTCCTTCCTTTGTGGAGCCTCCCGCACAGTGATCCCAGTCTTTAGGGGAGGGAGTGAAGTTCTCTCTTACCTGCTTCCAGCTCCTCTGAGGGGGGCTCCAGCCTCTCCACCCTCCGTTGTTTGGCTGCTATGGGTCTCCGAGGGTTCCTGTGCTATTAGGATATTTTTTTTTGGAATATGGTTGCTCTTTTTTGTTGTATGTTGGAAGGGAGAGAGTCCCGGGCAAGCTCACTATGCCATGACACTGACATCACTCCCCCTCTAAGCTGTACTTTAGCTGCATTCTACAAATTTTAATAAGCTGTGTTTTCATTTTCACTTAATTTGAAGTATTTTCTAATATATCTTTTATTTTTTTCTTTGACCCATGGGTCTTTTAGAAGTGTGTTTACTTCTCAAATATTTGGAGGCTATCTAGGTTCTACTTATAAATTTTTTATTTTATTTTGTTTTGGTAGAGAATATACTCTGTATAACTTCAATCTTTTGAAATTTATTGTGGGACAAGATGGCGTAGACTTATCTCTCTGTGCTTCTCCCCACTAAATAAAACTGTAAATCCTGGAAATAAGGCAAAAAACAACCAAAGGGGAACTCTGAAAGATGGAAAAAGGAAGGTAATCTCCCTGCCCACCCAACCTAGAGACACCATACAATGAGGGGCACTGACAAAGCGATCATACCACAGTGAGTGGCTCCAGTCTTGGAAGTACTCTCCTTCCCTTCCTGACCTGAGACTTCCCTCCCCAATCAGAGATACTGCATGTCCAGAAGGCACCCACAAGTGGAAACTCATTATGATAAGCACTCAGCCCAGGAAGCCTGTTCATTATCCCCCACTGCCCCAAGCACTCTCCTTGCCCTGTCACCCTAAGATTTGTCTGTTTCCTCTGAAGACATCCTGAGGCTAGGTGGCACTGACAAAGGGGATCTAACCACAATAGGCACCCTGCTAGGAAGCATGGTTATTCTCCCCACTGCATGCAGTGGGTAGCCAGCCACAAAAAATCTGCATGGCCCAGGAACCGTTCTGCATCCTAGCAGGCTAGAGACTCACTTTTTCCACCTACAGGCACCAGCCTTCCCCACCTATAGGTATCAGCCTTTTCCATCTGGTGAAGTCCCTTTCTTCCTTCAAATAGCACCCGCAGTGACCAGTGGAAATTCCAGATGCTAGAGATTTACTACAAAGAACAAGATAATACTACAAAGGCTCTGAAAATTAGGTTGTCATTTGAACCAAAGCCCACAAAAGTAAGCAAGGATCTGCACGCTAAAATAAAATTTGAAAAATAATAACAAGAGGAGATACCTACTGCTTTTTATCTACTGAATATTTACAATGAAAGTTATAATGGGAGCTGGATTTTCCAAAATACTTAGAATATTTCAGGTCCCCATTAAGGGGGAGAGGGAACCTAAGTAAAAATACTTCATCAAAATGTTTTCTAGGACAACCAGGAAAAGAATGAAATTCATCTGGATGAGGTGATGTTGGTCAGATGGCAGAGTAGGAAATAGCAACCTTCATCCCCGCCCCGCCCCCGCAAAAACAAAAAATTAGACAGCTATCCATGAATGAAAATAGCCCTGGAAGGGCTCAAGAGTCCAAATAAGAACCTACAGCAATAGACCCTCATTCCACACTCCAGCTCTGTGGTGGCTCTGTAGGCATCTGCACATCAGACACCAGTGCCACCACCACTATGAGGGCACTCAAGAGCCCAACCCAGTGCCAAGAAGGATCCCCTCAGCCACAGGATCCCCATGGGAGAAAAAGAAATCAGGAGGACCCCCAATAGGCTTCAGCTGTGAAGACTCCAAAAGCCCTCTCTGCTGCTGTGGACACTTTCAGCCTTGGCTACTGAGGACATGTGCAGTCTTTGCTGACATTGACTTCAGCTGATGGGGCTGCACAGACTACACTTCTGGGCCTTTCCTGGAGCCAGAAATGCCACAGCCCACCAAGCCAGCACCCTTGCACCCACCCACAGGTGAAGGTCTTTTTCTGTCAAGACCAGTCCATAATGTTTGGAAGAAGTGACTGCTTCATCAAATGCACAGACATCAGCACAAAGCTACAAGAAACATGAGACATGAGGGAAAAATGACACCACTAAAGAAACACAGTAATTTTCCAGTAATGGACCCCAAAGAAAGGGAGATCTGTGAATTGCTGGACAAATAATTCAAAATAATTGTTTTAAGGAAGCTCTGTGAGAGCTGCGAGAGAAGACAGACAACAAAATCAGGAAAACAATATATAAACAAAATTAGAAGTTCAATGGAAAGATAGTAAAAAAGAACCAAACAAATTCTGGAACTAAAGAACTACAAGAATGAAATAAAAAGTGCAATAGAGAGCATCAGTAACAGACTTGATCAGGCAGAAGAAAGAATTTGTGAACTTGAAGATAAGTCATTTAAAATTAACCCGTCAGAGGAAAAAAAAGATAAAAGAATGAAAAAGAATGTAGAGAGCCTACGTGAATTAGGGGATAGCATCAAGCAAAATGATGTGTAAATTATAAGAATCCCAGAAGGAGAAGAGAGAGAGAAAGGGACAGAAAGCTTATTTGAAGAAATAATGGCTGAAAACTTCCCAAATGGGGACATCTGGATATGGATATCCAGGTATATGAAGGTCAAAAGACTCCAAGCAATTTCAACGCAAAGAGGTCTTTACCAGGATGTATTAGAATAAAACTATTCAAAATCAAAGACAAAGAGAGAATTTTTTTTTAGGAAGATTAGCCCTGAGCTAACATCTGCCACCAACCTTCCTCTTTTTGTTGAGGAAGATTGGCCCTGAGCTAACATCTGTGCACATCTTCCTCTACTTTATATGTGGGATGCCTGCCACAGCATGACTTGATAAGCGGTGCGTAGGTTGGCACCCAGGATCCAAACCAGTGAACCCCGGGCTGCCAAAGCAGAACGTGCAAACTTAACTGCTGTGCCACCAGGCTGGCCTCAAACAAAGAGAGAATTTTGAAAACAGCAAGAGAAAGGAAACTCCTCAAATACAAGGGAAGCTTGATGGATTTTTCAGCAGAAACCTTGCAGGCCAAGAGAGAATGGGATGAACTTTCAAAGTGCTAAAAAAAAAACAAGAAAACCCCTGCCACCCAGGAATACTTTAACTGGCCAAACTGTCCTTCAGAAATGAAGGAATTGTAAAGACTTTCCCAGATAAACAAAAGCTGAAGGACTTCATCATCACCAGATGTGCCTTATAAGAAATGCTAAAGAGAGTTCTTCAAGCTGAAATGGGAGGATGCTAATTAGTAACATGAAAACAAATGAAAGTATAAAACTTACTGGTAAAGTTAAATAATATTGTCAAATTTAGAATACTCTACTGTAATGGTAGTATAAATTGCTTAACTCTAGTTTAAAAGTTAAAAGACAAAAGTATTAAAAATAGCTATAGCTACAATAATTTGTTAATGGATATACAATTTAAAAAGATGTAAACATAAAATGTGGGGAGGGGAATAAAAGGGTTGAGTTTTTGTATGCAATAGAAGTTAAGTTATTATCAGCTTAAAAGAGACTTAGAACTGTAAGAGATTTTATGTAGCCTCATGGTAACCACAAAGCAAAAACCTCTAGTAGATGCACAAAAGATAAAGAGAAAGGAATCAAAGCATACCACTATGGAAATTCATCAAATCACAAAGGAAGACATCAAAAGGAACAAAGGAACTACAAAATGGCAGAAAACAATTAACAAAGTGGCAATAGTAAGTCCTTACCTATCAATAATTACTTTAAGTTGAAATGGATTAAATTCTCCCATCAAAAGACATAGAGTGACTGAATGGATAAAAAATAAGATCCAGCCATATGCTACCTACAAGAGACTCACTTCAGCCTTAAGGACACATGTAGGCTGAAAGTGAAGGGATAGAAAAAGATATTCCATTCAAATAGAAACCAAAAGAGAGCAGGGGTAGCTTTACTTATATCAGACAAAATAGACTAAATTAAAAACTGTCACAAGAGACAAAGAAGGTCATTATATAATGATAAAGGGATCAATTCATCAAGAGAATATAACAGTTATAAATGTATATGCACCCAACAATGGAGCACCTAAATATATTAAACAAATATTAATAGATGTGAAGGGAGAAGTAGAGACAGCAATGCAATACTAGCAGGGAACTTCAACATTCCACTTTGAACAATGGATAAACTATACAGACAGAAAATCAATAAGGAAATATTGGATTTGAATTATACTTTAGACCAAATAGACCTAACAGACTTATATAAAACATTCCATCCAACAGCAACAGAATACACATTCCTCTCACGCAGATGTGGAACATTCTCCATGATAGATCATTTGCTAGGTCATAGAACAAATCTCAAATTTAAGCAGATTGAAATCATAGTAAGTATCTTTTCCCACAACAATGGTATGAAAATAGAATCAATAACAGGAGGAAAACTTGAAATTTGACAAATATGTGGCAATTAAACAACACACTCCTGAACACCAATGGATCGAAGAAGAAATAAAAAAAAATCTTGAAACAAATGTAAATGGAGATATAATATACCAAAACTTATGGTATGCAGCAAAAGCAGTTCTCAGACAGAAGTTTATAGCAATAAATGCCTAAAATAAAAAAGATAGATCTCAAATATTCTAACTTTACATCTCAAGGAACTAGAAAGAAAAAACTAAGCCCAAAGTTAGCAGAAGGAAGGAAACAATAAAGATCAGAGCAGAAATAAAAGAGACTAGAAAAACGATAGAAAGCTGAACAAAACTGAGTTGGTCTTTTTGAAAAGATAAAATTGACAGACCTTTAACTAGACTAACAAGGAACAAAAGTGAGAAGACTCAAATAAAATCAGAAATGAAAGAGACATTACAACTGATACCATAGAAATACAAAGATTCTTAAGAGACTACTGTGAACAATTATATGCCAACAAATTGGATAACCTAGAAGAAATGGATAAATTCCTAGAAACAACCTACCAAGACTCAATCATGAAGAAATAGAAAATCTGAACAGACCCAATCAATAAGGAGACTGAATTAGTAATCAAAAAACTCCTGGCAAAGAAAAGCCTAGGACCAGATGGCTTCGTTGGTGAATTCCAATGTGTAAAGAAGAATTAACACCAATCCTTCTCAAACTATTCCAACAAGTTGAAGAGGAGGGAACGTTTTCAGATTCATTTTATGAGGCCAGCATTACCCTGATTTCAAAGCCAGATGAGGACACTTTAAGAAAATTACAGGCCAGTATGTCTGATGAATATAGATGCTTATATGTTCCTCAACAAAATACTGATCAATCAAATTCAATAGCAGATTAACAGGATTATACACCATAACCAATGGGATTTATGCCTGGGATGCAAGGATGTTTCAACATATGCAAATCAATAAACGTGATACACCACATTAACAGAATGAAGGATAAAAATCGTATGATCATCTCAATGAAAACAGAAAAACCATTTGACAAAATTCAACATACTTTCACAATAAAACCTCTCAACATGTTAGATATAGAAGAAATATATTTCAACATAATAAAGACCATGTATGACAAGCCTACCCCTAACATCATGCTCAACAATGAAAGGCTGAAATCTTTTCCTCTAGGATCAGGAACAAGACAAGGGTGCTTACTCTCATCACTTCTATTCAACATAGTACTGGAAATCCTAGCTAGAGCAATTAGGCAAGAAAAAGAATTAAACAGCCTCCAAATCAGAAAGAAGAAATAAATTTGTGTCCGTTTGCAGATGACATGATTTTCTGTATAGAAAACCCTAAAGACATCACTAAAAAACTATTAGAACTAATAAATCAGTTCAGTAAAGTGCAGGATACAAAATTAGCATACAAAAATCAGTTACATTTCTATATACTGACAATAAACTATTGAAAAGAGAAATATGTGAAATAAGGTACACAGGCAAATACTGTATGATCTCACTTATATGTGGGATCCAAAATAAAAAAAGTCAAACTCGTAGAAACAGTGTAGAAGGTTGGTTGCCACAGGATGGAAGAAAGGGTAAAAAAGGAGATACAGGTCAAGGGGTATGAACTTTTAGTTTATAAGATGAAAAAGTTCTGGGAATCTAATGTACAGTATGGTATCTATAGTTAATAATGCAGTATTGTATATTTGAAATCTGCTAAGAGAGCAGATCTTATGTTCCCACCACACACAGACACACACAAAAAGAGTAACTATGTAAGGTGATGAATGTGTTAATTACTTTGATTGTGGTAATCATTTCACAAAGTATATGTATATCAAAGCATCACATTGTACACTTTAAATATATACAATTTTATTTGTCAATTATACCTCAATAAAAATGAAAAAAAGAAGAAATTCGTCTGTCTGGATTGCATTGCATGATATGTATTGGGGGAATAAGAAAAGAATTGGAGGATGGTTTCTGCTGAAATAGATTTTAATTTTTACAGTTTTAATTTTTCAAATTCTTTATTGTGTGTTATTTGAATTACTTGTATTTTTTTTTAAGATTAGCACCTGAGCTAACAACTGTTGCCAATCTTTTTTTTTCTTCTTTTTCTTCTCCCCAAAGCCCCCCAGTACATAGCCATATATTCTAGTTGTGAGTTGTGCCTCTGGCTGTGCTATGTGGGATGCCACCTCAGCATGGCCTGATGAGCGGTGCCATGTCCACGCCCAGGATCCCAACCTGTGAAACCCTGGGCCACCGAAGCGGAGCACACAAACTTAACCACTCGGCCATGGGGCCGGCCCCCAAATTACTTGTATATTTAAGTATAGTGGTATAAATAAATGCAGTGTTTAGATTTAGACATTACCTATGTCTTAATTTTCATAATCCCAGCATTGAAGTGTGGTTTGGATTGATAGCAGAGGAGCTTTTTATTTTGGGTGGAGGATGTCCTTGGACTGTGTGTGTATGTTGTCCAGAAATGGAACAGAGAGGAAGAGGTGCTATCAGACAAGAGCCAGAAAGGAAAAGTTTGGGTCTAAGGGTACAGTTTTTGCTGGAAAAATTGCTTTTTTTTTTTTTAACTCTTGGTTGGATGGTAACAACGAGTGTACTCAAGCTCTAACAATAGATGAATTTGGTGTTAAATCTAAAATTCCAGTTTCCAAGCGGAATTTAAAATCATATATGGTCACAAGAAAGTGTTAGCAGTGATTATTCCTGAGGAGTAGGATTAAAGGAATTTGAGGAGGAGGTAGGAAGAGGCATGTTACTTTTCATTTTGTACTAGTAGAGGAGCTTTTTAAATAAAATGGTTGAAGTGCTGTAAATGTGTGTTTAGTCTTATTTATTCCTTATCAACAATTTCTTAGAAACTAATACATTCAAATTTTATTTTATTTAATATTTATATTTAATAGTATTTATTCTACCTATCTATTAACTTCTGTTTTATTTTCAGAACTGAAGGCAGAAGCTAGTCTAATGGACCAGATGAGTAGTTGTGATAGTTCATCGGATTCCAAAAGTTCATCATCTTCAAGCAGTGAGAATAGTTCCAGTGACTCAGAAGATGAAGAGTGCAGATCTTCTCCTTCTGATCCAGGGAATTATGTCTCAGGACATTCCACCATGTCTGCCATGCCACAGAGCAGGATTCCTGATATAGATGCCGGTCATAATAGATACCATGACAACAGTGGCCTTATGATGAATACTCTAAGTAAGTATACATAAGCATAAGTAGTTGGAAAAGTAAGAATTCACAGTGGAGCCATACTGATTATGATCTAAAATTTGGATAAAGACTCCTATTTTATTCATTTGTTGCTTTTAACCATTGCCTTATTGAATTATTTATTTTCTTTTGACTCCATGACATAATGCCTAATTGGTTTTTCTCTTATCTTTCCAGATACTTTTCTCTCTCCTTTCCTAGTTTATAATCTTCTACCCAGTCATTAGAGCTGAAGTTCCGCAAGGCTTTTATCCTAGGTCCTTTTTACTTTTTATTCCGTACTCTTATCCTAGATAATCTCCTCCATATTTCTGTTTCAATCAATATAGTTATGTATAGATAACTTGTAACTTTGCATCTCAGACCTCTGACCTCTAGATACATAAGTCCAACATCATCTCTTAGTCAAAGATATTTCAAATTTACTTTGTCCAAAACCAATTTATAATCTTTGGCTGACCTTGTTTCCTCTTAGTAAAAGGCAAGATTCATCTAATTATGCAAACAAGAAACCTAATTGTATTCAAGGATTGACTTCCTCTCCCTCTTAACAGTATAGTCAATCCTTCACCAAGTCCTGTTTATTTAGCCTCCTTAATATTTCTCAAATTCATCTACTTCTTTGCATCCTTACTACCATCACTCTAGTTAAACTCACCATTATTTCTTGCTCTACCTATGCAATGGCTTCCTAACTGGTTCACCCCTTATCTACTCAAACCCATTTTTTATCCATAATGTACATTGCAGCCATATTGATCTTTTCATAATTCAGATATAATTTGTCACCTCTCCTGCTTTAAACTTTTCAATAGCTTATAATTTCTTTTAGGATAGAGACAGAACACCTTAACATTATGGTCTTGCTGTTTCTATTCTAGCAACGTTTGCCTTCTTTTTGCCACTATACTCAAATACTTTCACCTACCTCAGAGCCCTTATGCATGCTGTCCATTCAGCCATAAACACTTCCTTCTTTTCATGTCGTTAACCTTTTCTCCTTTAGATTACAGTTCAAGGTTTACTATATTAAGGAAGTCTTCCTTGACCATCTTGACAAGATCAGCTCCCTTTTTTTAATAGACCTTCAGAAAAATATCTTCTTTATGTCAGTTGTCACAATTATAAATTTATATTTATTTGTATGATTTTCTCTCTTCTTCTAAAATACAAGCTCCAGGAGGACAGCAATCTTGTTTATTTTTACTTATCATTGAATACTAGCACCTGGCACAGTACCTGATACATAGTAGATGCTCAGTAAATACTTTTTCATGAAGGAATGCAGATTGATACTCTCTGGGAGAGAATGGAACTTTCTGTATGTTTAAAACTAGTCTCACTGTGTTAATTAATAATGATAAAGTAAGCAGCTAGGAAATACTGACTAGTTCTAGCCTGATAAGAGAACGAAACAAAGAAGGAGCCAGGACTGGGTGGCAGGGAGTTAGAAAACTATCAGTAGTTAGTTAGGGACCAGGAAAGGTCTTTTGACCTTCCAATCACTTGTGTCTTTAGTGCTATTATTTCTAACTTGAGAGGTAAAATTGGAGCGTCTGATTTCTTGAATGGCCAAATAGTGACAAAAGTTTCAGTTCACCAGGAGGATAAACAATTATGAATTTGTATGCCCATAATATGTCTTCACAATGTGTCTACATATATACAAGCGTACCTCAGAGATATTTCAGATTTGGTTGCAGACCACTGCAGTAAAGCAAGTATCAATAAAACAAGTCATGTGAATTTTTTGGTTTCCCAGTGCATATAAAAGTTATGTTTACACTATGCTGTAGTCTGTTAACTGTGAAATAGCATTATGTCTAAAAAAACAATGTACATACCTTAATTAAAAAATACTTTAGGGGCAAGCCCCATGCCCTAGTGGTTAACTTCAGCGGACTCCACTTCAGAGGCCCAGATTTGATTCCCAGGAGTGGACCTACACCACTCACCAGTGGCCATGCTGTGGGGGTGACCCACATACAAAAAAGAGGAAGGTTGGCATGAATGTTAGGCAAATCTTCCTCAAGCAAAAAGAGGAAAATTGACAACAGATGTTAGCTCAGGGCCAATCTTCCTCAAAAAATACTTTATTGCTAAAAAATGCTAGCCATTATCAGAGCCTTCAGTAAGTCATAATCATTTTGCTGGTGGAGGGTCTTGCCTTCATGTTGATTGCTGCTGACTGATCAAGACTGGCCCAGAGCTAACATCCATGCACATCTTCCTCTACTGTGTATGTGGGACGTCTGCCACAGTATGGCTTGACAAGTGGTGTGTAGGTCTGCACGTGGGATCTTAACCAGTGAACCCCAGGCCACCAAGGCACAGTGTGCCAACTTAACCGCTGCACCATTGGGCTAGCCCCCACTGGAGTAGCACTTTTAATTTCTTTCAAGAACTTTTCCTTTACATTTGCAACTTAGATAACTGTTTGGCACAAGAGGCCTAGCCTTGCTGCTCATCTTGGCTTTTGACATGCCTTCCTCACTAAGCTTAATCATTTCTAGCTTTTGATTTAAAGTGAGAGATGTGTAACACTTCTTTTCACTTGAACACTTAGAGGCCATTGTAGGGTTATTAATTGGCCTACTTGCAATATTGTTGTGTCTCAGGGAATAGGGAGACTCGAGGAGAGGGAGAGAGACAGGGAATAGCCATTTAGTGGAGCAGTCAGAACACACACAATGTTTATCAATTAAGTGCACCGTCTTACAGTGGCATGGGTCGTGGCACCCCAAAACAACTATAATAGTAATATCAAAGATAACTGATCATAGACCACCATAACAAATATAGTAAAAGTGAAAAAGTTTGAACTATTGAGAATTACCAAAACGTGACCCAGAGCCATGAAATGAGTAAATGCTGTGGGAAAAATGCACCAATAGACTTGCTCCATGCAGGGTTCCCACAAACCTTCAATTTGTAAAAAATGCAATGATTGTGAAGCTCAGTAAAGCCAAGTGCAAGTAAAACGAGGTATGCTTGTATTAAAATATGTAGTTATATATGTGTGTGTATATATAAAACAAAAATTGACAGAAATAGGAGAAATTGACAAGTCTGTTATAATGGGAGATTTAAAGCATCTGTATTCAATCAGACACAATTTAGTAAGAGTGTAAAATCTTTGAAAACATAATTAACGTGCTTGTTCTAATAGTAAATACATAGAATCCTACAATCCAAAAATGTGAAGTGGGCTTTTTTTTTTTCCTGCTTTTTCTCCCCAAATCCCCCCAGTACATAGTTGTATATTTTAGTTGTCATTCCTTCTAGTTGTGGCATGTGGGACACCACCTCAGCATGGGCTAATGAGCGATGCCATGTCCACACCCAGGACCTGAACCGGCAAAACCCTGGACTGCTGAAGCGGAGCACGCAAACTTAACCACTTGGACACAGGGCCGGCCCCTGAAGTGGGCTTTTTTTAAAGATATATACAAAACACTTAGAGAAATTACTTTCTGCTAGGACAAAGGAAATAATGTTTTCCAAAGAAGTTATATTTTATTGATCATGTTATGACTATAATACAATGAAAATATAAATAAATAACAAATTAGTTTAAAATACCTACCTAGAAACTTCAAAGCACATGCTTAATAACTTACCTGTTAAAAAGAAACTACAATGGGGGCTGGCCCTGTGGCCGAGTGGTTAAGTTTGCGCGCTCCGCTGCAGGCGGCCCAGTGTTTCATTGGTTCGAATCCTGGGCGCAGACATGGCACTGCTCATCAAACCATGCTGAGGCAGTGTCCCACATACCACAACTAGAAGGACCCACAACGAAGAATATACAACTATGTACCGGGGGGCTTTGGGGAGAAAAAGGAAAAAATTTTAAAAATCTTAAAAAAAAAAGAAACTACAATGAAATTACAAAATATTCATAATTAAGCAATATCAAAAGTAATATATCTCAGCACTTTTGGGATACAGCTAACATGATACTTATAGGGAAATTTATATCTTCAAAATGTTCTTTTTTAAAAAAACATTTAAAATAAATGAGTGAAAGTTCACCTTGAAGAACTAGAATAATAACATCTTAAAGCAGAGAAAGAAAGTAATATAGATTAGAATCTAAATTAATGTAATAGACAACAAAGAAACGTTAGAAGATCAACAAAAGTGAAAGTTATTTCCTTGAAAACTAATAAAACAGACCGACCTCAAACAAGGGCTGATGAAGAAAAAATGAAAAAGCACAAATAAGCAATATTAGGAATGAAAAAGTGCTTAAAATTATAGCTATATATACTTTTATGTTTTAAATTATGAGAATTTTATTTCAGTAAATTTGGCATAGAAATGGGTGTTTTTCTAGAAAAAGTATAATTTACCAAATCTGACTGAAAGAGAAATGGAAAGCCTGAAGAAACCAGTAAGAATTAATGTCTCTTATTCCTCCATCCTATCTCCATATCCTCAAGATGCTGAAAAACTGAAGATAGTTTTATGGCTGAATTTTAACAAATCTCAAGAAACAAGTAATTCTTATCTTTTACAAACTGTTTCAGAGAATAGAAAAGTAGGGAAAGCAACCCAATTTTTTTTTAAGAATTCTAGGATAATCTTAATATCACAACTGAACAGGAACAAGACAAAAAGCGTCATAGACCAATTTCACTTAAGAACGTGCATGCAAAATTACTAAATAAGATATTAGCAAATTGAATAACTAGTATACTTAAACAAGCAAGCTAAATCATGACTAAATAAGGGTCTTCACAGAAATATAAGCAATGTTCAGTATCTGAAATGATATCAATATATACATTAACAGATTATAGGAATAAAACCATATGATCATTTCAACAAATTTGAATTTGATAAAATTCAATATTTATTAATTTAAAAACTTTTACCAAAAGAATATAATGGGATTTCATTATCTTCATAAAAGTTAATTACAAAAAACAAAACTACTGCCAACATTGTACTAATAGAGACTCTAGAAGCATTCCCAGTAAAGTCAGGAAGAAGACAAGGAGGACTAATATCATGATTTCTATTCAACATTGTACTGAAGGTTCTTGCAAATGCAATAAAACAAGTGAAAGACATGAAATAGAAGAATTGGAAACAAGAAATAAAATGCTCCTTAATTGTAGACAATGTAATTGCCTACACAGAAAATCCAAGAGAGTCAACAAACTATAGAAAGAAAGAATGAAAGAATTTGGAAAGATTGTGGATGCAAAATTATATGCAAAAGTCAGTAGTAATCTTGTTATACCAGTAGTAACCACTTAGAATTTGTTTAAAGAAAAATAGTGAATTTCTTTTCCTGACATATTCTATCCAAACTAGAAGTTTCCTACTAAGAGGAAATAAACTCTCTTACTCTAATTATCCTATTTCTCAACCTTATCAGAAGCAATACCCTCTTTTATAACAGATATTTTTAAATCCCCTTTATTGTTTTGAAATGAATTTTATAGCTTAATATCACCTAGGTACATACATCTTTGAAAATAATTAATGTAATATTGAGACAAAATAAAAATAATTTATAGTAAAGTAATATATATTTTACTTTGTAAGTGTTCAGACATGGCTATACCAGAAGACATAATGAAGTAGCCATCTGTTGGCACTTACTTTTAATGAATAAATTTGGAATTAGGAAATGCAAGATAACATTCAACTCATATGTCAACAATTTTTCTTTTTATTTAACTTGTTGAAATAAGGACTGGAAGAGTGTATACATATATATTCGTAGAATTGCATATACAGACAAGTATTGAGGTCCTGTATTGCTGACACAAATAGTGAGCAGCATTGATATTACTAATGTTTCCAAAATGATTAAAAAAAGAAAATCTTTGTAAAGTTCTGAAAACAACAAAGTAGAGTCTTCTTTCAGTTTACACGATAGTTGCATACTTGTAAATTTCAGTGAATTTTAAATCTCTGCAAAAGAATACTTTTAGTTTATAAAAATGCAATTAGGTTCTGACCTTAAAATTATAAACAGGTCTTCCAAGTACATTAATATCCTACAGAACTTTGGAAAGTTTTTCAGAATGTAGAAGAGTTCTTTATTGTGTATGACTGATTCCTAAATTGCAAGACATATAGCATTCCTAAATTCCCCTCCCACTATGCCTCTAGCAATCTGCTAATCACTGGGACGAGCAACCCCTCATGTAATTGTCTGTAACGTCTCCTGGGGGTAGTATTACTCTCCTTGAGAACCATTGGTTTAGATGTCTGCATTTGCTTTGGGTAAACTCTCTTTTTTCCACGTCGTAATTACCATTTTGATTGAAAACATATTTCCTTTACTAAGCATCTCATATTCATATCTTATATCTCATATCTTCAAAACTGACTGAACATTTCAACTAACAGTATGGTGATACTGTGCGTATAACCTCCATAGCATGAAGTCTGTTAAGGAAAGTGGAACTCAGAACGTTTGGGTTGTGTCACTTGAGAATCTCATATTACAGGCATCATATCAAATTAAACATTCTTATGCCATACAATAGTTGTATAACGAGTGGAAACTTAAGCTTGAAAATGATAAAATAGTTATGGGAGCCAGATGCACAAAAGAAACTTTAGCGTGTTTCTTTATCAAATGATGTAATCAGTTCTGGAGTTCATGGACTGAGATATCTTACAACTTATATGTGGCCTACAAACTAGTCCTCTTAAATTGGTATTAACTTCAAAATATGCCGTCTTTTGTTGATTGTGGAGTAGTTAAAAAATATAAGAATTATTTAACCATTGTAATTTACTACCCAAATGATTTTATCCCATAGTTTCAAATAAACCTGCATAATCCATGACTCCCAATTCTTTATTTCCAGCTTCAGTCTCTACCGTGAGCTCCAGACTTGTATATCCAGTTGCCTATACTATATATACTTAAATATTTACAAGGTATCTCAAATATACCATTCAAAAATTGAACATGTGATTTTTTCTCACACAATCTTAGTCCTCAGGTGTTTCTCATCTCAGTACATGATACCGCCATTTATCCAGTTGTTTGGACCAGAGACCTGGGTGTCATTCTTCACTTTTCTCTTTCTCTCATGCCCTAAATCCAATGCTTTGATAATCCTGTAAGCTCTATCTTAAAAGTATATTATAAATCTGACCAATTAGCACCACCTTTCCCTGAACCACCTGAGTCAAAGCCAATATTATTTCTTATGTGAGAAACTACATAGACTCATAACTCTCCCTGATTCCATGTTTCTTTCACACCATTATAGTCTATTCCCTGATATACAATAGTGTTCAAGCCATTTGCTTGCTTAAAATTTTCCAATGAATTCCCATTATATTTCAAACAAAATCCAAAGTTTTTACCTTGACCTAGAAACCATCATCTTCTGGATATCTTTCTGACCTCACTTCCTACCATTCTATTCCTCATTCATTCCAATCCAGCCACAGTGGTCTTCTTGCAGTCAGAGAACATAACAAACATGCTTCTGCCTTGGGGCAATTGTATTTGCTGTTCCCTGAGCCTGGACACTTCCCTTACCCTTCATATTTTCATGACTTTCTCTCTATATTTGGATCTCTATTCAAATTTCACCCCTCAAGGAGGCCTTCCTAACTGCCCTACCTAAAATAGCACCTCCCGCCACTCTCCCCATACTCATCTTCATTTTTTCATAGTATTTATCCCTACTTGGCATTATGTTATATATTTGTGTATTGTCTCTCTCCCCCACTGGAATGTAAGTTCCATGACTGTAAGCACATGGGTGAATTACAAAAGTGATCAATGATGAGTTACTCTTAACAACACTATTTAATGATTTTGACTGAATTTTAAGTAAAAAAACTATATAACATTTTTTTTCACTCTTCAAAATGATATAGTCTAATCTTCTAAACCACATTTTCTCTCATTTCCTGATGTAATTAAATCAGTGGTGTAAAAAGAGGGGTGATGTTGGTCTGTGAAAGAAGACTAAAATGGATGCCGGGTAATACAAAAACTAAGCTGAAGATTGGTGGTTTATTTTTTCTTTACAGGCAGTATTAACTGTATGAGTTACTAATGATGTGACTAAGTTAGAGGATAAGCAATTTTATTATTAATGACAAAATGCTGGCTAAAAGGATCACTTTTGGGTTATATTTTGCATAATATTTATGTTATCCAAAAATAAATCTATTAAATAGTAAAATATTAAATATTTAATTGCTACAGTTTTGCTATTTTTCTATTTTAGGAAATGATTTGCAGCTGAGCGAATCAGGAAGTGACAGTGATGACTGAAGAAACATTCAACTATAAATATAAAATTTACAAGACGTGTGATTATTTTATGTTAAGAATAAATATTCCTAAGACTGAGGAAAGTGTATCTTAACTTTTGATGATAAAAGAAATTAAATTTGATTCAGAATTTTCAGTTGTTATATTTTTGATCTTCTGTGAGTACCAGCATTTTCATGTGTTTTTCATTTAATTTTAACAAGACTTTTTTGAAGTTTTACAGAGAAGAAAAGAGACTCAGAGGTTAGGTAACTTGCCCACGTACTGTTAGTCAACAAGTGGTAGATCAGGTGTCCTAGGGTTCAAGTTCAGTGCTCTGTTCTGTACTACCCTGATGTCTCCAATTGTGAAATGTCAACACTGTTGGTTTATAATAAATGTCCATGGTTGTAATTAAATCTCTGAGCCTTTTCTATCTAATAGTCCTTAAATTTTGGTTGAGATATTTAAATTCTTGACAAAATTAAGCTATACTTTAGGGCAAAACTAAATAATTGTTTTAATGAAACACCTGTTCTCTTATCTCTTACAATGTTTTTTATTATTTTCTTATGTCACTTTTGAGAGAAAAATAAGCAGTTAAGGGGATAAATAATATTTACATGTATAATATTTTTGAGTTTGGGGAAAATAATAAATATTAGATTATAGTCGAAAGCCACTGACCAGTAGCAAATTTTTTTTAATTAGTAAACTTCATTTTTTGGAGCAGTTTTAGGTTCACAGCAGAATTGAGCAGAAAGTACAGAGAATTCTCACACACTCTTTGTCCCCACATGTGCACAACCTCCCCCGCTATAAACATCCTGCACCAGAGTGGTGCATTTTTTACAATTGGTGAACCTACATGGACACGTCATTACCCAAAGTCCATAGTTTACATTAGGATTCTCTCTTTGTCTTGTACATTCCGTGGGTTTTGACAAAATGTATAATGACATGTATCCACATTGTAGTATCGTACAGAATAGTTTCACTGCCCTAAAAATCCTCTGCTCTGCCTGTTCATTCCCCGCCGCCCTCAACCCCTGGCAACCACTGATCTTTTTACTGTCTCATTAGTGTTTCCTTTTCTAGCCTGTCATATAGTTGGAATCATACAGTATGCAGTCTTTTCAGATTGGCTTCTTTCACTTAGTAATATGCACTTATGTTGCTTCATGCACTTGTCATTTTTGTGGCTTGATAGCTCATTTCTTTTTAGCACTAAATAATATTATGTTGTCTGGATGTACCACAGTTTGTGCATCTACCCACCTGCTGAAAGAATCTTGATTCCTTCCAAGTTTGGGGAATTATGAAAAAGTTTTTTATTCAATTTCACCTGTTACCATAGGAATTTCTGGAGTTATGGTGTTTAAACAAAAAAATCCCTAAATTTTGGTTTTAGTCTCTCCCACTTTCTTCTTTCTCCTTTCTCTCTCTTGCCTACCTTCAGCTAATCTATTTTTGTCTTCACCTTTATTTCTGTTTTATTCATCAGTGTTTATCTGAGTATCACAACTATGTTGTTTATTATTTAACTAAAGCAAGCTCAAATATTGAACGTAGCTAGTAATACATGCTTATCGTTTTAATGTAGGAATACAAATTATAATGTTTTTACTGAAAGTTGTTATGCTGAGATTTCTATTATTAGTGTTTACCTTACCAGAAATTAATACATGGTAATATGAGCTGATAATGCTGGCTATGTCATACCCAGTATGTTCACAAACCATACCTCCTACAATCTAAACAGTTCATCCTTCTCTTCTTCCTATTTCCCCCATAAATGAAACATGTTCTTATGGATTTTTTAATGTTTTTTATGGATTGAATACCTGGTATACCATTCTCTATACCCCTTAAGGGTAAATATAAGTACCTTAAAAAGGAATGAAATACTATCTCCTGTGCTTTCTTGTATCTCTTTTTGTTTTTTTTTCCTTAAAGATTGGCACCTGAGCTGACATCTGTTGCCAGTCTTTTCCTCCTCCTCCCCCTCCCCTCTCTTCCTCTCCCTCCTCCTCCTTTCTTCTTCACCTTCTTCTCCCCGAAGCCCCCCAGTACATGGTTGTATATTCTAGTTGTACATCCTTCTTCTTGTACTATGTGGGATGCCACCTCAGCATGGCTTGATGAGCAGTGACGTGTCCTCACCCAGGATCCAAACTGGCGAAACCCTGGGCAGCTGAAGCTGGGTGCGTGAACTTAACCACTTGGCCACATGGCCAGCCCTTGTATCCCTGTATCTCCTTATTTGATGCATTTCCAGACATTGAAATGTAGGGAGTTGTGGATGAGACAAGTTCTCAGATAAGAGGTTCTCTGCCAGAACCATCTGATGATGATCCTGACATGATTCTAAGCACATATCTTTTTTTCTCTCAGCTTTATTGAGATATAATTGACATATAACATTGTATAAGTTTAAGATGTATAACATGATGATTTGATACATGTATACATTACAAAATGATTGCTACAATAAGGTTGGTTAACATAAGCACATATCCTTTTAGTTTGACTTGAGTGGTTTGATGAAATTGATGATGGTATAAGCATGAAACTAGGAAAAGTAAGTTAGCTACAAAGGAACAAAAATTAGTGGGCATTGAACTATTCCATAACACTACATTAAAACTCTAAAGTTAGTAAAGTTGCATCTGCATAAGGGTGTGAGTATCAGTGTGACCTATGAATTATATATTCATCAAATGTCATCCATAATTTGGTAAGAAGGCATTCTTAGACATGTCAGAATTCAGGAATTATTTATGTACCATTCTTATAATAATTACTTTAGTAATTTCCAATTTATTAATAATAAAAATTAAGAACTCAAGAATGGAAACCAGAAACCTGTAATAAATTCACAAAAAATTAAGAGAAAGGAATCCAAACATAATACTAAAGAAAGACATCAAACCACAAGGGAAGAGAGCAAGAGAAGAAAGGAACAGAGAAGAACTACTGAAACACCCAGAAAAAAAGTAACAAAATGGTAGTAAGTACACACTTATAGTAGTTACTTTAAATGTCAATGGACTAAATGGGTCAATAAAAAGGCATAGGGTGGCTGGTTGGATTAAAAAAACATGACCCATATATAAGCTGCATACAAGACACACACCTCAGACCTAAAGACACTCACAAACTGAAAGTGAAGGGATGGAAAAAGATAGTCCATGCAAATAGCAATGAAAAGAAAGCTGGGTAGCAGTACCTATATATCAGACAAAATAGACTTTAAAACAAAAACAAACAAGAGACAAGGGCACTACATAATGATAAAGGGAACAATCCAACAAGAGGATATAATACTTGCAAATATATGTGCACCTAACACAGGAACACCTAAACATATAAAGCAATTATTAACAGACATAGAAGGAGAAATAGACAGTAACACAATAATAGCAGGGGACTTGAAGACTCCACCTACACTAGTGGATAGACCATCAAAACAGAAAATGAATAAGGAAACATTGGTCTTAACTGACACATTAGACTAGATGGACTTAGTAGATATATACAGAACATTCCATCCCCAAACTGCAGAGTACATATTCTTTTCAAATGCACATGGAATATTCTCCAGGATTGATCACATATTAGGCCACAAAACAAGTCTCAACAAATTTAGGAAGATTGAAATAATACCAAGCTTCTTTTCTGAGCACAACAGTATGAAACTAGAAATCAACTACAGGAAGAAAATCAGAAAAGCCACAAAGATGTGAGATTAAACAGAATGCTACTGAACAACAATTGAGTCAATGAAAAAATAAAAAAATACCTAGAGACAAATGAAAATGAAAATAGGACATACCAAAATTGATGGGATACAGCAAAAGCGGTTCTAAGAGGGAAGTTTATAGCAATACAGGCCTATCTCAACAAACAAGAAAAATCTCAAACAATCAATAGTGCACCTAAAGGAATGAGAAAAAGAACAAAGCCTAAACTCAGTAGAAGGGAAGAACTGATAAAAATCAGAGAAGAAATAAATGACATAGAGACTTAAAAAACAATGGAAAAGAATCAAAAAACCAAGACCCGGTTCTTTGAAAAGATAAACAAAATTGAGAAACCTTTAGTTAGACTCACCAAGAAAAAAAGAGAAGGCTCAAATAAAATCAGAAATGAAAGAAGAGAAATTACAACAGACACCTCAGAAATCCAAATATTATAAGAGAATACTATGAAAAGCTATACACCAACAAATTGGGTAACCTAGAAGAAATGGATAAATTCTTAGAATCATACAACCTTCCAAAACTGAATTAAGAAGAAATAGAGAATTTGAATAGAGCAATCATCAGTAAGGAGATCGAAATAGTAATCAAAAATTTCCCAAAAAGTAAAAGTCCAGAACCAGAGGGCTTCCCTGGTGACTTTTACCAAACATTCAAAGAGGACATAATACCTATCCTTCTCGAACTCTTCCAAAAAATTGAAGAGGAAGGGAAAGTTCCTAACTCATTCTATGAAACCAACATTACCCTGATACTAAAACCAGACAAAGACAACACAAAAAGAGAAAACCACAGGCCGATATCACTGATGAACATCAATGCAAAAATCCTCAACAAAATGCTAGCAAATTGAATACAACCATGCATTAAAAAGATCATACATCATGATCAAGTGGGATTTATACCAGGGATGCAGTGATGGTTCAACATCAGCAGATCAATCAACATGATACACCACATTAACAAAATGAAGACTAAAAATCACATGATCATCTCAATAGATGCAGAGAAAGCATTTGACAAGATACAGCATCCATTTATGATAAAAACTCTAAATAAAATGGGTATAGAAGGAAAGAACTTCAACATAATAAAAGCCATATGTGACAAACCCACAGCTAATTTCGTTCTCAATGGAGAAAAACTGAAAGCTATCCCTCTAAGAACAGGAACCAGGCAAGGATGCCCACTTTCACCACTCTTATTTAATGTAGTATTGGAAGTCCTAGCCAGAGCAATCAGGCAAGAAAAAGAAACAAAAGGGATCCAAATTAGAAAGGAAAAAGTGAAACTATCACTGTTTGCAGATGACATGATTTTATACACAGAAAACCCTAAAGAATCCACCAAAAAAACTTTTAGAAATAATAAATGAATATGGTAAAGTTGCAAGATACAAAATCAACATACAAAAATCAGTTCTGTTTCTATACACTAATAACTAAGTAGCAGAAAGAGAAATTAAGAATACAATCCCATTTACAATTGCAACAAAAAGAATAAAATACCTAGGAGAAAACTTAACCATAGAGTGAGAGATCTATACACCGAGAACTTTAAAACATTACTTAAAGAAATAGAAGACACAAAGGAATGGAAAGATATTCCTTACCCATGGACTGGAAGAATTAACATAGTCGAAAGTCCATACTTCCTAAAGCAATCTACAGATTCAATGCAATCCCTATCAAAGTTCCAATGACACTTTTCACAGAAATAGAACAAACAATCCTAAAATTTATATGGAACAACAAAAGACCCTGAATAGCCAAAGGAATCCTGAGAAAAAAGAACAAAGCTGGACATATCACATTCCCTGATTTCAAAATATACTACCAAGCCATAGTAAACAAAATAGCATGTACTGGCACAAAAACAGACACACAAATCAATGGAACAGAATCAAGATCCCAGAAATAAACCCACACACCTATGGACAACTAATTTTCGACAAGGGAGCCAAGAACATACAATGGAGAAAGGAAAGTCTCTTCAATAAATGGTGTTGGGAAAACTGGACAGCCACATACATGCAAAAGAATGAAAGTAGACCATTATCTTACACTGTATGCAAAAATTAACTTAAAATGGATTAAAGACTTGAATGGAAGACCTGAAACCATGAAACTTCTAGAAGAAAACATAGGCAGTACGCTCTTCAACATCAGTCTTAGCAGCATATTTTCAAGTACTATGTCTGACCAGGCAAGGGAAACAATAGAAAAAATAAACAAATGGAATTACATCAAACTAAAAAGCTTCTGCACAGCAAAGGAAACGATCAATAAAATGAAATGACAACATAACAATTGGGAGAAGATATTTGCAAACCATGTATCTAATAAGGGGTTAATATCCAAAATATATAAAGAACTCATGCATCTCAACAACCAAAAAACTAACAACCCAATTAAAAACTGGGCAAAAGATCTGAACAGACATTTCTCCAGAGAAGATATACAGATGGCCAACAGGCATATGAAAAGATGCTCAGCATCATTAACTATCAGGGAAATGCAAATCAAAACTGCAATGAGATATCATCTCACTCAGGTCAGAATGGCTGTAATTAACAAGGCAGGAAACAAGAAGCATTGGAAAGGATGTGGAGAGAAGGGAACCCCCATACACTGCTGGTGGGAGTGCAAACTGGTGCAGCCACTGTGGGAAACAGTATGGAGATTCCTCACAAAGTTAAGAATAGATCTACCATATGATCCAGCTATTCCACTGCTGGGTACTTATCCAAAGAACATGAAAACACGAGTGCATAAAGATATATGCACCCCTATGTTCATTGCAGCATTACTCACAATAGCCAAGATGTGGAAATAACCTAGGTGCCCATCAATGGACAAATGGATAAAGAAGATGTGGTATGTATACACAATGGAATATGACTCAGCCATAAGAAACGATGAAATTCAGCCATTTGTGTCAACATGGATGGACCTTGAGGGCATTATGCTAAGTGAAATAAGGCAGAGGGAGAAGGTCAAATACCGTATGATCTCACTAATAAGTAGAAGATATAAGCAACAACAATGACATAAAGACAGAGATTGGATTGGTGGTTAACAGAGGGGAATGGGGGAGGGAGGAGGTCGAAAAGGGTGTTTAGGCACATGTGTGTGGTGATGGATTGTAATCAGTCTTTGGTGGTGAACATGATGTAATCTACACAGAAATCAAAATATAATGATGTACACCTGAAGCTTATATAATGTTATAAACCAATGTTACTGCAATAATTAAAAAAAAGAATGGAAAATACTGGCCAATGGGGGAGGGCCAAGAATATAGTGTTTCTAGCCTGAAGGTGCAATACTAGTTGGAGCAATGCTATTTTGGGTTGAGGCTGTGTACATGTGCAGCTGAGACCAGAGTTGCCCCAAGCATAACACATTCTTCATCAACCCTGAGGCCACATGCATTTGCACAGGACACTGAAAAAGGCCTGATAAAGATTAAATCTGGGAAGATTTGAAAACAGCCTGAGGTTTGAATGGACTCCCCTACACATACCGACCCATCAGCAAAGGAGAAAGCCTCATTGGCTCAAGGCATTTGACCACGATCTCTGTCCAGTCTTTGACCACTCAGAGTAATACCTCCTGCTTCACTTCGACCTCCCAAATCTCTCTCAAGGTTTTCTGGCCTACAACCATACAGAGAAGGTGATTCTGGGAAGCATAGTTCCTAGCTTAAACTAAGTTGACAATAGCTAACCCTGAAATTGGAAACAACCCAAATGTCCATCAACAAAAGAATGAGGAAACAGATTGTGGCATATTTGTATAGTAAATCCTACAAAACAAAGGGGGGAAAAAAAACCTTGTTACAGGCAATAACACACATGAATCCCACAGATGTAGTGTTGAGTAACAGAAGTCAAACACAGAATATAAATAGTTTTATTCTATTTATGTGAAATTCAAAACAGGCAAAACAAAGCTATGGTGACAGAAGGTAGAAGAGTGACTACCTTGGGGGAGGAGGGTTTGACTGGGAGGCAGAAGGGAAGCGGTGAGTATTACTCTCTGAAGGACTTCCAGCACTGCGGTGCCAGAAACGTGTATACATACTTTTTATCTTATTTGGGTGGTGGTTGTGTGAGTTACATATATGTAAAAAAAATGGAGTTTTTAAGATTGTGCATTTTAAGTTTAATTTTAAAAGTCCACAAACAAAATCAACAGAAAAAATATTTGCAACATAGAGGATGGCAGAGCATTAATATCAATAATATATAAATAGCTCTTACAAACTTATGAGAAGGTGACAAACAATTCAACAGAAAAATGGGCAAAGGAAATGAACAGCAGCTCCTCAAATTATAAATACATATACTTTTGTCTCAACAATCTCACTTCTGGAAATTTATCCTACAGATACATGTCACTTACATGCAAGATGATTATTGCAGTATTATTTATAACGGCAAAAGACTCAAAACAACCTGAATATGCATCTTCTTGTTACTGATTTTTGGAGTTATTGATAAAGTCTATACACAAATCCTTTGACAGATAGCTATAATATGAATATTTTCTCCCACTCTGTGAGTTTTTTCATTCTTTTTTTTTTTTGGAAGATTAACCCTGAGCTAACATCTGCCACCAATTCTCCTCTTTTTGCTTAGGAAGACTGGCCCTGAGCTAACATTGTGCCCATCTTCCTCTACTTTATATGTGGGACTCCTGCCACAGCATGGCTTGACAAGCAGTGCCGTGTCCACACCCGGGATCCGAACCAGCGAACCCTGGTCCACCAAAGTGGAACGTGGGAACTTAACCGCGCTGCACCACCAGGCCGGCCCCTCTTTTCATTCTTAATGGTGTCTTTTGGTGAACAAAAGTTATTAATTTTAATATTGTCCAACATATCAATTGTTTTTCTTTTATGGTTACCATATTTTATGTCTCATTTTAGAAATTATGGCTTACTCCACAGTCATAAAGATATTCTATGTTTCCCTCTAAAAGCTTTATTTTTTTTAACTTTAACACATCTGCAATCTATGTAGACTTGAATTTTATGTGTGGTGTAAGAAGAGGGCTAAAATAAATTTTTTTCCGTATGGATATCCAGATGGTGTTTATTTATTGAAAATACCGTCATTTCCCCCACTGCACTGCAGTGTCACCTTTGTCACAAAAGATGCCTCAGCGTGTGTGGATCTTTTCCTGTACTCTGTTCTGTTCCATTGGTTGTCTTATCTGTCTTTAGGTTGATTCCACTCTGTTATAATTTTTATGGCTTTATAATAGGTCTTACATTGGGTAGTGCAAGTTCTCCACTGTTGTTCTTCAAGACTGCCTTTGTTATGCTTGGCTTTTGGCATTTCCATATGAATTTTAAAAATCAACTTATCATTTTCTACACTGACAAAACCAGCTGGGATTTTGTTTTGAAGCACAGGTTGATTTAGGGAACATTGACACCTTTACCTTATGAGCTTTCCAAATCATGATCTTGGTATGTCTCTCTATTTATTTAGATATTCTTTAATTTCTTTTAATAACGTTTATGGTGTTTAGTGTTGAGGTCTTAAACATCATTCAGTAGACTTATTCCTAGGTATTTTTTATGCAATTATAGTTGGTATCATTTTTAAAATTCCCTTTTCTATTTGTTTTTGCTGATATTTAAATACAATTTATTTCTGTATGCTGATTTTATGTTTATACACCTTACTAAACACGTTCTCTTTTAATTTCATATTTACCTCTTCTCTCTGATTTTTTTATCTATTTGTATATATCATTTTAGAACTTCAGTCTCCTTTCTGTATATGACTGTAAAATATCAATTTCTGCTGTCATAATCACTGAAGACACAAATACTTTTTACTCATACACTGATATTTTAGATTCTTCCACTTTTATCATCTATTTTGTCTCTGAAGAGTTTGTGCTCATTTCTATCTAGGAGTTGCTCTTCCATCTTTTCCCTTTCATCTTTTTATCTGATTTCAACTTAGCAAAAATGGTAAAGTATAAGAGGCATCTTTATGTGATAGAAAGGGTTCTAGAATAGGCCTTGGGAGTCCGGGTTCTTGTCCTTGCTCTGTCCCTTCTGAGAGCTTCCGTAATAGTCTTCAGACTAGACTAGGAGAGGGATTTCAAACCAGTTTCAAACCCTGTCATAAGAACCACCACAAGTGCTTGTTAAAAACACAGGTTCTTAGATCCCTACTGAGATCTATTGAATAAGCATTTTCAAGGGAAAGGCCTGTAAATTTATGTGTGTGTGTGAATTGCTCTGGAAATTTATTTATATATATATATATATACACATATGTATATACGTATGTATGTATGTCATCCCAGAGGAAGATTGACACAGATGTTAGCTCAGTGACAACTTTCCTCAGGCGAAAAGAGGAGGATTGGCAACAGATGTTAGCATAGGGCCAATCTTCCTCACACACAAAAAAAGAAGAAGAGTTTCATCTAAACAAGAGTATCAGAGAACCAATGCCAATATGCTAAAGTTTAGTATTTGGGGTGCCTATGAGCACAAATGAACTGGTGCATTGCATGCAGCTGCTATTCCATCTGCTCTGCCAGATCAAATGCTATCCTACAGGTACGAGGCCAGAGTAAGGGTAGCCACTGACAATTAGATCTTCAAGCCAGGGGCTGGCCTGGTGGCACAGTGGTTAAGTTCACAAGTTCCACTTCCCGGCAGCCCAGGGTTTGCCGGTTCAGATTCCAGATGCGGACATGGCACCTCTTGGCAAAAGCCATGCTGTGGTAGGCGTCCCACGTATAACGTAAAGGAAGATGGGCATGGATGTTAGCTGAGGGCCAATCTTTCTCAACAAAAAGAGGAGGTTTGGCAGTAGTTAGCTCAGAGCTAATCTTCCTCAAAAAAACCCAAAAACATTTAGATCTACAAGCCATCTGTGCCTCTAGTGGTTAACTTGACTAGTAACTTTTGACTGTTCATTTGTTTTGCATCCAGAGTCGCTAACCAAACCGGATCAGAAAGGACACTACCTCCTGAAAGAATAACTACTGCTTAATCATTAATGTCACAGCCAGGAATGAAGCTGGACTCTTCTCTGGATAAAGGTTGGTGGGAGAGAGGGGGGCTGAGGAGTGTAACAGAAGCTGAGAAGACATGGTCAAAGTCTGAGGGAGAGTTTAGGGAAGAAAGGTTTGAGTTTATGCTGGCCTTATTTGTCAATAAATTACTCAAATAGGTAATGTAAGAATTTTGTGAGGGATAGAGTCGTACATTCTCTCTCATATTCTCAAATAAAAGAATTCGTTCTCCTGTTTTCTGGCTTCCCTGTTTTAGTCCTCATTTTTCTACAGTTCTCTGGCCATCCTTTTCCTGTTTCTTCTGACTGACAACTAGAAGGGCACCATGCTCTTGCGTTCTTCTTTTGCCTCTGACTCAGAGAAAACAGTACTGTATAAAATCCATCTGTCGTCGTCATGCGTATTCTCATTCCTCCTCTGACAAGGGCTAGGTATACTTCTGGAGTCACTTGGGAGTGTATCCACTGAAAACTAAGGAAATGGATGTTTTCAATAGTACCTAGAAAGTAACTGGCTCATAATTTTTGTTCAAGTTAAATTTTATTTATTAATGAAATGATGGATTCATCTTGAAGTGAGAAAGTGAAAACACAGGGAATGAATTTATCAAAGAAGAATGATTCTCGAATGTACATCCCCAACTCTTTCTCTCATTTTCTTTAGCCCAACCCCTTAATTGCTTATAACGTATTTCTAGTTGAACTTTATTATGTTGAAAACCAAAATTACCATCTTTTCTATCTCTCCAAATTAAATTTTGTGATGACTTTCCCTCTTCTATGCATTTCAATTCCCCTACATTCCTGCATTTCTCTTGCCATAGCCTCCATACCTGAATAATGACCATAGGCGTTACTTATACTAATCTCTCCCATCTGTTACAGCATAGCAAAAATTCCAGGTCTGCCATTTTCTGGCCATGTGACTTTGGACAATTTACTTAACCGCTTGGGACATTAGTTCCTGTAAAATGGGGATAGTAGGAAGAATTAGAACATATATACACACACATATATATATATACACACGCACGTATATCTATACAGAGATATATATGTAATGCATATATATTAACTTGCCCATAATAGGTGTTGAATAATTGGCTACAACTGTTACCCTGAAATTAATTTTTTAATCTATTCTCCAGGCATTATATTCTTAAATGGTCTCTGTTCATTTGCAGTCGTCCAGCATTGTGTGGTCCCATCTTGTGATGTGTCGTTCTCACTTCCCCATGCTCTACCTTTTACATAATCCTTCTTTTGAACTAGTCTCTAAGACCCAACCCTTTCTTTTCCTACAGCTTTCTGCTTTGCTCTGGGCTAGGCAGTTGCTGAAGCCTGACACCCACAGGGTTAAACCTAATTGCTGAAGCCACCCCCTCTTCCCCTCCCAGTCCCCCTTTTCACAGTAGGCTGGCAGCTGTCCCAACTGCCTACCGAAGCCAAATGCTTGAGGAGAGAGAGTAAGGAGCCAGCCATGAATCCCTTCCAGAAAAATGAGTCCAAGGAAACTCTTTTTTCACCTGTCTCCACTGAAGAGGTACCACCTCGACCCCCCAGCCTTCCAAAGAAACCACCTCCGGTGAGTCCTCAGGTTCAGTTCTGCCTCTGACAGTAACAGACTTGCTCTTTGGGTTCCCCTGCTTGGCCTCTGGAGCTTCAGGCTGTTCCGTATAAGGGTGTTAAAAACTATTCTTGCTTGGAGT
This sequence comes from Equus asinus, assembly GCF_041296235.1. Lineage (NCBI taxonomy): Eukaryota > Metazoa > Chordata > Mammalia > Perissodactyla > Equidae > Equus > Equus asinus. The sequence continues at coordinate 22,611,948 of NC_091794.1, forward strand.
TAGGATTAACCTGATAACCACATCTGAATAGAAGTTTCCTTTGCTTAGGAGAGGAAGCAACAGGAGGAGGCAGAATTCTTCCACTGGGATCCAGGACTTTGCTGCATTTCATTGTATATTCTGAGATTCTCTGGGGTAAAAGAAAAAGCAATTTGAATGTCCAGGGAAACTTGGCAAGCACTCCTGTCTGGAGAACTGTGTGCGATTGTTCCTTCTTTACCAATCTAAAAACTCAGCCCTTAGTTCCTCCTGTGTGCAGAGTCTTTGCTGGACACCAAGAGAAGTTTTAGAATAGATGCAGTCTCTGCTACTATGTATCTAGTTTACGGTAGGAGACAGGACAGAGAAACAAAGTAATAATAATGTTTTATATTATATACTTGTTAAAACACTTGCAAATTCCTTATCTCATTCAATCTTCATGTCAAAATCCTGTAAGTGGAGAGGATATAGTAGTAATGGCCAGTCTTTACTGACTTCTTCCTATGGGCAAAGAGGTGGTAGTATTCTAGAGAGAGTAGTTTCTTTGGAATAACAGAACTGAAGCATAAAGACAGGTGTAGTGACATGGCTCGGGTCAGTATGTTAACACAGCCAGTGATACTGTTACATAACTAGTCAAAGTGTGTTAACTAAACTCCAGGTTGCATAATTCTCAAGCTGTGAGCTGGGAAGGTAAAAAGCCCAGTTAATTGTGTCTTTCAAGCAAGTTTTTAACACATTAACATATATTAATATTTAGGAAGGTTGTTTATATATATCCATACTGGTAAAAGAATGAATACATTAAATTATTACTCTATTTCTTTGTCTGTCTGTTTATTTATATCTCTTCTGGTCCTGAAGAATTTAAGACAGCTTACAAAGATGTATATACTTCTTTTGAATGAGAGGCAATAAAAATCTCATGATAAGACTTGACTGTCCCAGGACAGACATCTCTCTCTCTCTCTTTCATGTTAGCTGAGCTATCGTAATGGGTAGAGATTTGGAATAAAATATGATATTCCTTATATTCTGACTGATATTGTTCATGAAATAGCATTGTCCTTTTAATGTCCAAGAGAATTAGCATGAAAATGTTATAGAATCTCTTTCATAGGAACAGTGGACATTTAATTTTACAAGATTTAAGAACTCTCTGCCCAAGGTCAAGGTGATCAATTAGCTTCCCTTTAGGAGTCTGTACCAGGCTCTGTGCCTGGCTCCAGCAGCCTCTGAATGGGAAGCCTTCATATTGCCAGGATTCTTCCCAGCATGGTGAACAGGGCAGATGGGGACAAGAGAGGTTAGTCCCACACGGTGAAGCTAAGCAGGATGCTGGCATCTGAATGTGACTGCTTGGATATCAAATCCTCCAGAGGCCAACTCTTTGTTCTGTTCCCAGAAATAAGTATGCCTATTCTACCCAGAACCCCAGGCTTTTCATTTAGTAGTTGTAGGAAGACGAGGAGGTCCTGGTGTCTCCAATCGAGGAATGTCTGAGCAGTTCCATGTTAAACAAATGAAGAACAAAGTAATATTAAAAATAGCTTCTATTATTCCTAAATCAGCATTGCAAGCACTTTTAGTGTGATAATAGCTGTTTCATGACAAATAGGTGCATTGCTTCACATTATTTATCATCGTAATTTAAAGTGAATGGTTTTTTTCTGTTGTGGAGTGATCTACTAGTTTAAATAAGGGAAAAGAGCTCACGCTTGAACATTTTTGTTTCACAGAAAATCTGTGGCTCCAACTATCCCCTGAGCATTGCCTTCATTGTGGTGAATGAATTTTGTGAGCGCTTTTCCTATTATGGCATGAAAGGTAATTTTGTATCCCAGAGTCCTACTCTTCTCCGCTCACCCTCAGCCTGTGTTTGTAACAACCTGTTTACACTTATTTCCCTTACTCACTCTTTCTGCCTTCATTCAAATTGATCCTTTCCTTTGGCCAAGACTGCCAATAAATGCCTCATGGGATTTCACCTAGTAACTCATACAGGCCAAGAGCAGAAAGGCCTACCAGAAACCAGAACACAGCCTGTGAGAATATAAGTGGGAAAACTCTCATCACTTGAGTTCCATTCTTCATATCTCTTCCTCAGGTCTATGAACTATATTGTTGATGGGAAAGAGAAGGAAGGGATATTGGAAGCACCATGTTATCTTCATGATTGGGCTAAATGATGTTATGGGTACACATAGCCTAAGGGAAGAGTATTGCATTTGTACATTAAGCATAGCCCCATTCACTCCCACAATTCCCATGGGCCCTGCTTCTACTGCCCAGCAGCCACCCCTCAGTCACTTTGCTGATAGGAGAGTTGAAGGTCAAGATCACCTTGAAAGACCAGACATCAAATATACTTCTCCTCCATAAGTCATTTTCATGCATCATCTTATTTTGTCTCCTTTTTTCTCCTCAGCTGTGCTGACCCTGTATTTCCTGTATTTCCTGCACTGGAATGCAGACACCTCCACATCCGTATACCATGCCTTCAGCAGCCTCTGTTATTTCACTCCTATCCTGGGAGCAACCATTGCTGACTCATGGTTGGGAAGATTCAAGTAAGGAAGATGGGAGGTCATATACACAGAAGTTTCACAGAGTAATTGTGCAGAGGTTATCACTTCTAGCTTCTTGCTTCCAAGAAAGAACATACTTACTCATCCATGGCAAATAAGAATCTCTCTAAGACTGACAACACAGAAAGGTTATGTCTCTTCATCGTCAATTTTTCCAATATTTTTACATCCTTTTAAGTCAGGAGTTTTGGGGGTTTTTCCCCTTAAATCTAATTTTAATCTTCCATTCTGTAATTTAAGACCAATTCTTGTTCTAATCTCAGGGGCAATATATTGCTACCCACCAGAAGATTATAATTTTAGAGACCTCAGTGTAGTTGTTTGATATATTGTCCATCTCTTCTCCAGACTGAGTCATCCCAACTCCTTAAGTATCTTCTTGAGTTTCCCTTTTCAGCTCTTTTCCCATCTCTGTTTCATTTCTCTAACCACTTTCTCTGGTTTCCTTCTTAAGAATATCATAAATATTTTCATGAGTTAGACTAATGGTCTATCCAGTTCAGTATCTTTTAAGTCTCTGAAAATAACACCAAGAGACATTTATGGGATAATGTTATAGTTGTCCCCTATAACATTATTCTTAGAGGCCAGAGATGGATCTTGGATCTTCATCACCCAATTATTTTCTACAGACTTGTCATCTATGAATTTGTCTAAACTAGCATTTCTCAGAGTGCATTCTGTTGAAAATCAGTTATATAGGATATAATGAATGTTATGTAGAAAGATAAAGCTCTCATGGTCAAATAAGTTTGGGAAATGCTCAACTGAACAAAGCTAAAAAGTTTTCTTTACTGCTTGGCTTTTTTTTTAGTTTGAATTTATTTATTGAGGCGACATTGATTTATAATATTGTATAAATTTCAGGAGTACATCATTATATTTCGCCTTCTGTATAGCCTACATCGTGTTCCCCAGCAAAAGCCTAGCTGCCATCTGTCACCATACACATGTGCCCCTTTACCCCTTTTGCTCTCCCCTCATCCTCCTTTCCCCCGGTAACCACCAATCTGTTTTCTGTATCTATGTGTTTGTTTATTTTCCACATATGAATGAAATTATGTAGTATTTGGCTTTCTCTGTATGACTTATTTCCCTTAGCATAATACCCTCAAGGTCCATGCAGGTTGTTGCAAATGGCAAGATTTCATCTTTTTTATGGGTAAGTAGTATTCCAGTGTGTGTGTGTGTGTGTGTGTGTGTGTGTATTATCTTTATCCATTCATCCATCAATGAGCACTTAGGTTGTTTCCAAATCTTGGTATGAATAATGCTGCAATGAACATAGGGGTGCATATATCTTTTTGAATTAGTGTTTTTGTGTTCTTTGGATAAATACCCGGAAGTGGAATTGCCGGATCATATGGTACTTCTATTTTTAATTTTTTGAGAAATCTCCTTACTATTTCCATAGAGGCTGTACCAATTTACATTCCCATGAGCAGTGTACGAGTGTTCCCTTTTATCCACATCCTCTCCAACATTTGTTATTTCTTATCTTTTCAATAATAGCCATTCTGATGGGTGTGAAGTGATACCTCATTGTGGTTTTGATTTGCATTTCCCTAATAATTACTGATATTGAACATCTTTTCATGTACCTATTGACTGTCTGTATATCTTTTTTGGAAAAATGTCTGTTTAGATCCTCTTCCCTGTTTTTAATGGAGTTGTTTGTTTTTTTGTTGTTGAGTTGTATGAGTTCTTTATATATATTAGATATTAACCCCTTATCATATATATGATTTTCAGATATCTTCTCCCAATTGGCAGGTTGTCTTTTTGTTTTGCTGATGATTTCCTTTGCTGTACTATGCTTTTTAGTTTAATGTAATACCATTTGTTTCCCTTGCTTGAGGAGACACATTCAAAAGGATACTGCTAAGACTGATGTCAAAGAGCATACTGCCTGTGTTTTCTTCTAGGGGTTTTATGGTTTCAAGTCCTACATTCAAGTCTTTAATCCATTTTGAGTTAATTTTTGTGAATAGTGTAAGATAACGGTCTACTTTCATTCTTTTGCATTGGCTGTCCAGTTATCCCAGCATCATTTACTGAAGAGACTTTCCTTCCTCTAGTGTATGTTCTTGATTCCTTTGTGAAAAATGAGCTATCCGTAGATGTGTGCATTTATTTCTGGGCTCTCAATTTTGTTCCATTGATCTCTGTGTCTGTTTTTGTGTCAGTACCATGTTGTTTTGATCACTACAGCTTGTAGTATATTTTGAAGTCAGGGATTGTGATGCCTCCAGCTTTGTTCTTTTTTCTCAGGATTGCTTTGGCTATTTGGGGTCTTTTGTTGTTCCACACAAAATTTAGGATTCTTTGTTCTATTTCCATGAAAAATGTCACTGGGATTTCGATAGGGATTGCATTGAATTTATAAATTGCTTTAGGTAATATGGACATTATAACTATGTTAATTCTTGAAATTCATGAGCATAGAATATATTTCCATTTCTTTGTGACTTCTTCTATTTCCTTCAACAATGTCTTATTGTTTTCAACATACAGGTCTTTTACGTCTTTGGTTAAGTTTATTCCTAGGTATTTTACTCTTTTGTTGTGATTGTAAGTGGAGTCATATTCTTGATTTCTCTTTCTGCTATTTCACTATTAGAGTACACAAATGTGACTGATTTTTGCTTGTTGATTTTATACTCTGCAACTTTACTGTATTTTTTAATTATTTCTGATAGTTTTTTTGGTGGATTCTTTAGAGTTTTCTATATATATAAAATCATGTCGTCCATAAATAGTGACAGTTTTACTTCTTCCTTTCCAATTTAGACCCCTTTTATTTCTTTTTCTTGCCTAATTGCTCTGGCAAGGACCATATATAAAAAGTATAAGCCATGGTCTTTATTCCGTTATAGAATAAAAGACTCACATACATGACAAGTACTTTCATTTATTTTTTAAATGACTTTCTTTAAAATTGAGGATGTGTAGTTCTGGGATTTGGTGAACAATAGCTTCCTGCCTGTTTCAGAGGAAATTTAAAAACTTCCCCTTGTGCCCTCAATCTCAATCCTTTTTGAGGTATTTTTAAATTTATTTTTATTGAGGTGCAACTTACATAAAGCAAAGTATACAAATCCAAAAGTCTTAAGTGTACAGCTTGATGAAGTTTCACATATGTATCCCCATCACCTGGATCACTCTCCCTAGGCTCTTTATACCCTTAATATTCCCCTCTCTTGCTTTCAAATTCTCCTTGAGAGACAGTCTTTTCCTGTACCTAGAAGCAGGTGCAAGTCTCTGATAGCCTTAAACAAACAAACAAAACTATTGTTAACCCTTCTTGTCCTATCTTCTTTGTCTTATTACCAGTATCTCCAAATTTTAAAAAGAATCATCTATAATTGTTGCCTTCCTTTCTCACTCTTCATTATCACTCTTTAGGGCAGAGTAATATAATGCAATGCAATAGAATCCAATCCAATTCAATTTAATCTGATCGAATTTAATTCAATAAATGTTTATTGAGTACTTTCTTTTTGTCCAAAGAAGATGGGAGATAAAGAGATGAATTAAGACATAAATACGTGCTTCACATTGTTCATGTTCAACTAGCTTTAATAAGAGCAGATTGTGGTGAGTACAATAAAATGTAGTATAAGTAGTCTTTTATCCTATTGAAATTCCTCTCTCCCAAGATCACTGATAATGATCTCTTTGTTAACAAATTCCAGTTGTCTTTTCTAAATTCTTGTTCACTTTGAACTTGTTTTAACATTTCAGGCTGTTTATCACTCCTGTACTCTCTAACCTTCCTGGGCTTCTCCGTCACTCCTATCCTCTTGAAACTTACTGGGCTTCTCTAACCAGTATTTTCTCGTTCTTTTTCCCTTGCTTTTTTGGCTTCTTTCTTATTTGGCTTCTCTTTTGTCTTTTGTTTACTTCACTCTTCACTCTTTCCTGAATGTAGGCATTTCCCCCAGGGTATATCTTTTACTCTCTTCTCTTTCTCCAGATTCTCCCTTAGCAAGCCCAATGGTGTTAATATTAGCTAGATACAGACAGCTCCTCAAACTCCGTAATCTTAACCTGTCACTCAAGCTCCAATATGCATTATGACTGCATATCGGCATTCGTCTCCCGGATGTTCCACCTCATCCTCACTCACCAAACCTGTTCTTTCTCCTGGCATCCCTCTCCCACCTCCAAACGGTTAATGAAATTCCACCAGTTCTATTTCTATAATATCTCTCACATTTATCCCTCTTCAACACTGAATGCTACTGCCATTAATTGCCACTACCCTAGTTTTGGTCTTCATTGCCTCTATTGAAATGGACACCTAAAATATTTTCACTGCTTCTTATATCCTTTTCTTACAATTGAATCTATACCCTACTGCCCAATTAATCTTCTTAAAAGAAATCTCTGTTCACATTACTATTCTGCTCAAAAATTTCTACTGACTAACTCATTGTCTACTAACCTCATCCCAATTTACTGTTCTGCTCTTATTGTCATACTTACTCCCTTTCAAGAATGTCCACTAGAGAAAAACTGAATACTAGTATTTCCCCAACAATAGCCAGTGGCATCTCTTTTCCACGTCTGCTTGCACTGTTTCTGCTTCACGGAATCTCCTTCCTCTCCATCCTTCCACGTCCAAACCTTTTAAGGCTCAGTTCAAATGCTACCTACGCTATGGAGTATTCTTTGCCCCTCACTTTTTACTACTCGCCAGAAGTAATCTAATCTTCTCTGAACTCCTTATTTTTTACCCTCTTATGGCATTTACCAAACTCTGTCTTATTATACTTATTTGTGTATAAATCTAATATCTTCTTTCAAATACGGAGAGGAGAAAGTCTCATTTATATTTTTATCTACAGCACCTAGAACAGTGCATGGTAAGTGTTTCAATTAATAAATTTATTTACCTTCAGATACACAAATGTAAGCACAAGACTGAGCATAGATGTGGGCAGGCATGAAAACGATTTTGCTTTTGTTGTGGGTATTGTGGTTGCTTCTTAAATAACAAAACTCTTTTGAGGATGTATTGGTATCTCCTTCAGAAAAGAAGTGAGTTGGAGAAAGCATAGATACTCGTTCTCCTGTTGTTTGTGTGTGTGTGTCTATGAGTCCACATGTACAAAGAGAATAACAGCATCCTAAGAAAATAGCATTTGAAACTGCCTTCTCACCATACGTCACCCCTGCTTTCCTTAGGTTGGAAAATCAGGAAAAGAGCAGGTTTTTCTCTTCACTCTCTTCTCTTAACAAAGAAAATGAGCACCCAGGATCCCTGGCTCTTGCACCGTGTGAGGAACTCCCCATGCCAGGAGAGAAGGGAAGCTTCCTTCTGGGCTACACAAGAAAGAGTAGCCAATAGGCACACAATGGAAAACAAAAGTTATTAAGCATGGATATTGGCTTTTCATGATTTCCATAAACGTCTACTGACAGGATGCTAGGATGCTATTTTTGATGTCAAGTTTCTTTTAAGAGAGAAAAACATTTTTAGTTGATTTTTATACCCTGTCACCCAAAGCCTATCAGTCTGGACTCTTGACCTTGGCAATCACTTACAACCACTCTCTTAAATGTGTTTATTGCCAAATATTCTTTTGGATGCCCTCCCTACACTTCTCCTTTCTCTTTCTCTGAGTGAGTCTATAGCGTATCCTTTCCCTCTCCCACCTTTTTTGTCATGTAAGAGCTGACCCTCTTTGTGCTAACTCTCTTCCTCTGCCACCACTGCGCGTACTCCTTAGTTCCTAAACTCTAAATAAAAATGGCTCTTGTGGTAAAATAAAATTTAAAACTTCTTCCCCTTCCCTTTCCTTTTTCCACGTTAACTTCTTCATGATAAAACTGAAGGAACACTGGGCTATGAGTCAGAAAGTAGAAATTCTAGACCTAACCCTAATACTAATTAGAATGCCACTTTAGGAATTACCTTTGACCTCCCTGGATTTCACTTTCCTCATCTGTAAATGGAAGATTGGTCAAATCTATCTAACACAATTCTATGTCTTATTGTTGGGATTACAATGACCCCAATGACCCCATTTCAAAGGCAGAATCTTGAAGTCTCTCTTGATTTTTTTTTTCTTTTCTTGAGGAAGATTAGCCCTGAGATAACTTCTACCACCAATCCTCCTCTTTTTGCTGAGGAAGACTGGCCCTGAGCTAACATCAGTGCCCATTTTCCTCTGCTTTGTATGTGGGACACCTGCCACAGCATGATTTAGCATGGCTTGACAAGCAGTGAGTAGGTCTGCACCCAGGATCTGAATGGGGGAACCCTGGGCTGCCGAAGCAGATGTGTAAACTTAACTGCCATGCCACCAGGCTGGCCTCCTTGATTTCTTTCTCCTTCTGTTGAAGTTTCCTGCCATTAGTGTCCTCTCTCATGTTTATTTCCTAGACTAATTCCCTGAGTCTTTTACCTAGAAGATTGCTTATTTTCCTTCTAAGCCACTTACACTCTCTCATTCATTTAGTCCAACTATATGATATTGCTCTGATCTCTACTCAGTCTCTATTTCTCTAGCTCAGACTTCTTTTGTTTTTTCTCTATGACGATCTAGCGTAGATCATCTCTTTTGGGTTCATGACGGCTGGACTTGTTTCAGTCCTTTTTCATTCTCTTCTTTCTATTTATTCTTTTTATTCCACTGAACAGAACTTTTCTCTAGAAGACACTACAAAGCCTTTTGTGAAAGGCCCCCTCCCCCTGATATTAATTAACCTTTGATTAGTCACCCAAATTCTTATTCCCTACTTGCCATTATAAACCCTCTAATGTCCTTTCCCTGGAGAGCCAGATTAGAAAGATTAGGCATTTAGAATGAGAAATCCACATCCTGAGATTTCTGGCATCTCCAGCCTCTCTCTGATACCTTCATTCATAGTATATATCACTACATATGTTCTTATTGGAATTCTTCACTTTCCTACTACCTATTTGCCATTCAGGTTTTTTGGAAAAAACAACACAAAAGGAAATCCTGAACAACTGCATGATCTCTTTTTAAAATTTCTTTGCTGAGGAAGATTTGCCCTGAGATAACATCTATGCCAAGCTTCCTCTATTTTTTAGTACACGGGCCACCAGCACAGCATGGCTGCTAACAGAGCAGTGTAGGTCCATGCCTGGAAACCAAACCTGGGCTGCTGAAGCAGAGCATGCTGAAATTAACCACTAGGCCACCAGGGCTGACCCCCAACTGCATGATCTTTGTCACTGGACAGTCTATCCAAAGTCCCTGGCTGCTTTCTTACGCTTGGTAACTTATCCATGAAGAAACTGCAGTGGGGATTACAATTAACCCAAGTGTTCAAGTGACCAGGCTGAACCTGGGAGCCCTTTACCTCTGTATATACCCAGTGGTTGGGTTTAGAGAAAGTTTTTTGTGTTAGCCATTCCTTTTTCCTGTTTACTTAGAGTTATTCTTTGACTCCTGTCGATTCCTAGAGCCGAAGACATTCCTTGAGAAGACACCTCAGGTCAAAACATCCTGTTCTTCTTGTTCTCCTAACTTAAAACACCATCACTTGTTACAAATCCATCCCGGTCTTAACTTATCTGTACAAGAGCCGGGATGCTCTGTGTGTGTGTGGGCTGAGTGGGGGGAAAGGAGAGGTCAGGTATAAGAAAGGAGCTTGAAGGGAATGTCCATTACCTCTGACACTACCGGGTAAAGAGTTGCTTTCTCTTTCTTTAATTAGTTCACTTCATTCACCATTATTATTTCTATTTGCATTTCTCAGGTACTTCTTTCCTCCTCCACCCCTTCTTCCTCCAATTCCATTTATCCTGGCACTGAGAACAGTATGAACTCTGTCTGTACTTCTCAAGTTTCTGAATTCTATTTATAGACTGACTGAGTTAATTCTCTCAACAGGACCATCGTCTATCTCTCCTTGGTGTATGTGCTTGGCCATGTGATCAAGTCCTTGGGTGCCTTACCAATACTGGGGGGACAAATGGTACACACGTGAGTAAAATCATGGAATAAACTGAACTTTTCTTCCATTAGACAGGTAAATGTCTCATGCATTCATTACAGATGATTTTCTGTTTTCTTACCAAAGATGTCCCTTTATTTTCCAACTTACAGTTTTATTACCAAATTGGTTAAGAAAAACAATTTTTTTATGACCAGTTTAACTCTTTCCTACTTTATCCGAGCTCATTTGTTTTTACTAAACATTTGGGGACTTGTAGAATGCCTGGTTAGTATCCTCTTCGTAAAAACTCTTCATATGTTCGAAGACGATCGATAAAATCTATACGCCCTCCATATTCCCTCACCTGTTCACCCACCCATACATCTGTACTTTACCAGGGTTAAAAAAAGTCTGTAATATTTCCTTATAATACATTGTAGAAATTATATTCAAAGCTTGGATTATTTCCATTTGTGTGTAGTTCCATATATTCCAATTGCTCTATCCCTCTTTACCTAAACTATGATGTTTAAGGGACCAGAGACATTTGATAGATTCTGATATCTGTCTGTTCAGTCAGTAGAGAGGATTACAGTTGTTCAAGAGGCAGGTCATACACATTCATGCTTATAATGTGCCTATACATGTATTTATCCTTTCAGTTAAGAATTTTGTTTGAAATCTAATAAATATAAGATACCTCCTTACTGGTGTACCACCAAAAATCAGTGACACTTCTATTAATTAAGATGAATTTTAACATTTTATTTTGTGTTAGTAAGGATATGTGGTATAAGAATTCATAATGTCTTTCTATTGAAGTGTCCCTTTGACTAAGATAAGATTGAGAACCAGTGTTTACCTTCAGAGTTCCTTCAGTATCTGTTTTTCTCTGTGGCACACAAGGGATAAATGGAGCCATCAGGGACAAAATCTTTCCATGCAATGCATACTTTCTGGCACAGGCTCAAGGGTCATAAAGACCAAAAGTCTTCCTAGGTCTCTCCTAGGAATGAAGGCAAGTGGAAAGTGCCTGCAGGGTAGAAATGTGAGGCGGGTGGTGGTGGTCCTTGTTTTTTTCTCCTTTAGCTCTATATTCCATTTCTACAGCTGTGTTTAGTATCAAAATGGTTAGTATCCTCACCTCTCCATTTCAGAGTCTTATCATTGATTGGCCTGAGTCTAATAGCTCTGGGAACAGGAGGTATCAAACCTTGCGTGGCAGCCTTTGGTGGAGACCAGTTTGAAGAAAAACATGTAAGAGTCCTGTTATTTCTGTATATTCAAAAATGTAGAGCAGACATTAAAAGAGACACCTGGCAGGTAGCCATTTGCCAGGATTGAAATAATCCACTGGTCAGACCATATCTGAGGAGTCATGTTCAATGCTTGCTCTTGTCATTAATAGAGAGAAAAACACGTTTAAAGGAAAGTGACCCGGTTGGTGGATGGACAAAAAGATGCATTTTATGAAGAAAGGTTGAAGGAAATGGAGATGTTTAGCCTAGATAAGATAAGAATTAAAGAGAATATTATAGCTTTCTATAGATATTGGGAGGATGTCAGTAATTTAACTGGAGGACAATGAGTGAAAGCTATAGGAAATCAGCTTTCTGCCTGATGGAAAGAAACACTTCAAATAATCAGTTTGACGTAGTGAAACTCTCACTTGAGGTATTTAAGAACAAATGTGGTAAGCACTTCGGGAATGGGAGGTGATGAGGAGTGGAGAGATGATTTAAGCTTCTCTAGCTTTGAGAGTCTATGAAAGGGGAAAATGACAATTTAGAATAAAACAGGGTGAGTCTCTATAGATGAACTTGTCTGGATAGTCATTCCCTTTTCCACTGTCAATGGGAAAAGCAACAAAAAAACCCACATGAATAAGGTAAAAATGGGCTCATATAGGGATGCAGTGACAAATAGGCAAGGGAAATAGTCTATTTTTAGGTTAGCCAACATTTCTGGTTTCCCCTCTTTTGCTCTCAGTTTTCTTTTTTGGCTGTCTTCATGTATCTATTCCCTCTTCTATAGCTATTTATCATGTTTCTGGTTTTGCTCTCTCTCTTCTTGCTTTCTGTGTTTCTCTTACCCTTCAGACCTTTTGAGTTATCATTTTCTATTCTTTATCTTTCTGGGAGCCCATAGATCACAATTGCTTGCTGACTTTGGAGAAATAGCCAAATTTGGAAAGTGCAATTCTATACACAATGAACTATACAAATAGATGAGTGGAATAAGGTTTAATTAGATGAGAAGAGGAAGCAAAACACACTGTACATAGAAAATGGGGAAGGAGAGATTGTGCTAATGTGTCAGGAAAAGATCTGAGGTGCCAGAAAGAAGCAGTCATTTTCAATGAATAAAGCATCAGCAACTCTACTCAAAAGTTACTTTACTTGATAACTACTCCACAAAGATATTTCAGTAATAGGACAAACCCACTTCCAAGTTTCCACCACTCAGTCTAAGCCCACAGACTTCCTTTTACATTCTGTGGCAGACTTCCCATGAGCACTCGGTGAACTACCCTGCTTGAGCAATAGTTTACTCCCCTGTCCTATGTTCTAGTCCTATTCCTACCACACATTCTACAAAATCTATTATGTAACTCAATCAATCACTTAATTAATTCAGTCAATAAACATTTATTGAGTCTGTAATGTATGTCAGGTGCTATGCTAGGTACTGAGGATTATAGTAATGAATAAGATATGATTTCTTCCCTAAAGGAACTCTCAACCTACTGAAAGAAACGGACATTTAATGCAAAGAAATTAATATTAGAATAGATATGTATAGGACACAGTAGTGGCATAGTGTACAGGATGATCATTTCGCCCAGGGAAAGGGGTAAAAGAATATTAAAGATGCTTGTACTGGGGTTTGGAAGATGGGTAAATGTTGTCTGGGCCCAGCCAGGTGTGTGTTAAAATATCTGGTATGATACTCAGACACCGTGGAGGCAATATCTGAATCTGTCTCTGTGTATGTACCTCCAGCTTAGTCTGAATGTAAGGTGGGGATGGAGCTTTGAGGCACATCGCACTGATGATTTGTCCTGTTTGTTTCAGGCAGAAGAACGGAGTAGATACTTCTCAGTCTTCTACCTCGCCATCAATGCAGGGAGCTTGATTTCTACCTTTATCACACCCATGCTTAGAGGTTAGGATCTTTCCTGAGGGGCCCTGTTTAAGGCTTTACTCTGGCCAGCCAAAAATCTGTTCAAGGCTTCCTCTATCCATCCTCTCCTTTTATAAAGCCTTGAAAGTCTGAGAGAATTTCTTATAATCTTGATTTGTCTGGTCCAAAAGAAGGATTGTGAATTAGATGATGGGAGGAAAGAGGGTGGCTATGTCTACAAGCTCAGAAGCTGAGCTTGCAGAATAGAACATCAAAGACTCAAGATTCAGGGTTACTGCTTTTTTTTCTTTAGGAGACGTGCAATGTTTTGGGGAAGACTGCTACGCGCTGGCTTTTGGAGTTCCAGGATTGCTTATGGTGATAGCTCTTGGTAAGTGCAGTGGGGCAGAGGAAACTAAGAACCACTGATGCCTGCCACACGTAAAGCATCATGTAAGCTCTTCACACAAACTATTTCATTCAGTTCTCTCACACTAACCCTATTAGGTAAGTCTTATTGTAAGAATTTTCCCTAGACATTGGAGATAAATTAACTGAATGAAGTCAGAAACCTTAAAAAAAAGGTCTTATTACATAACTAATAAGAAGTTTCCTGGAGAGCTTTAAAAAAGACTGATCCCTGGGCCTCATGTAGGACCAGTTAACTCAGGATCTCTGCAGGATAGGCCCTGAGCATCTATAATTTTTTAAATGTCTAGGTGATTCTAATGTGTAATCAAGGCTGAAATCCACTGCTCTACACTGTAATATGTCAGGAAGCACAGAAAATACTCCTTCTCTCAAATTAGCTTATGTCATCTGATAGTTATTTATCTGGTCATTGGAAGACATTTTTAATTCTTTGGGCCTTTTAAAGTAGCTTTGCTCTTGAGAAAAGAGAATAAGAGGAGGTGGAGAAGTAGGTGGAAACTGATGCAACTTCGATCGTGCGGCATTCTCTTTACCACCAAGAACCCAGTAATGGAAGAGGAAGGGTGATGTGTGTGTTAGTTTGTGCAGTCTAAGGGGAAACTTGGACATGATTGTTTCTAATCATTGACCTGGAAACCTGTTCTCACTCTGAGCCTTTGGGCGACACCCCCGTGGAAGATATCCAGTCCAAACACATAAAAAGCTCAATGGAGGAAAAAGAGCCCAGAAACACAATATTCAGTCTGATTTTTTTCTACCGGGGGAGGGGTGGGGCTAATAGTAATATTCAGATTCCAATTCCAATTCCAAGGAAATTTATGTGTTGTTCCCAGAGAGCTATGATAATACATTCCTTGCTTCCTTCTTCCTTTGAAGCCAAACATTTCCCCAAATATTTTCCTGGTTTCCCACTGATTAGTATTATGGATCATTAGTATCTCTGAATCATTGCACAATAATAATGTTTACATAGCAGAGTAATTATGAAGATCAAGAGAGATGCTATAAGTGAAATGTTTTATAAATTACAAAATGCTAAACAAGTGTTAGCTGTCATTATTAGCTGCTTCAGTTTTTTGGATACTAATAAATAACTCAATCCCCTTGCCTTTCACTGTAATTTAATTTATTCGTTTATTTTTTTCATTCATTCATTCAACAAAGATTTATTTAATGAGCTTAATATGTGTCAGGTTCTGTGCTAGGTATTGGGGTCACACTGGTGAATTAGACAGCTACAGAATTCATGCTTTCAAAAAACTTATATAGTCCAGACAAGTAAAGACAATTTTACAACATAGCATGATCAGTGTCACAACTGGGAAGTACAGAGAAAGCTATAGGAACACATAGAAGGGATGTCTGACTAAGACTCTGAGGTCAGAAAAGGTTGGCCTAAAGAAATGGTATCCAAAGGATTAACAGCAATTGATCAAAGAAGAGATTGGAAGTGAAACAAAAATAGCTCGCGGGATCTGTAAGGCTAGGAGGTGAAAGAGCATGACATATTCGAGGGCCTTAAAGGAATTCAGATCACCTGGAGCAAAAATGAGAAAGATAAACAGAAGAAACTGACAGAAATCAGATAAAGAAGGGCCTTTTAAGTCACCACAGAATTAGAATTTTATCAGGAGGACACTGGGGAGCTACAAAAGGATTTCGAACAGAGGAATGATTGTTAGATTTTTATTTTTCGGTGGTGTCTCTGACTGTAATGTGGAGAAAGGATGGGTTAAAAGTGAGGCAAGGATACTATTTATCCCGATTACTGAATTTTTGGCACTCTCTTAAAGTTTGTGCTCAAGGGGAGTGTCTCACTCAGCTCACCCCAGTCCCAGCCCTGGTAGAGCATAGATTTTTGAGTCAGACAGGGCTCAGGTCAAAAATGCAGTTTCTGGCACTTTCTAGCTATGTGATCTTGTACAAATTGCTTAATTTCTTTAATCTTCAGTTTCTTCGTGTGTAAAATGGAGAGAGCAGTACATATTTTGTCAGGTTAAATCCGTTAATGTACATAAAATGCCTAACACTTTACATGTGATAATAAACCTTCGACAGATAATAATAACTACAGAATAATAATGGATTTGGGAAGGCCTTTCATGCCAGGAGTTTGAGCTTATTAGGTAGATCCTGGAAACAAGGGTTTAATTTGGCATCATATAAAAGAAGAAAGACAGCAGGGACTGAGGAACTGATTGGTGCCCATTTTGATATTCCAGGGTAGAAGCTGTGAGGTTCTAAACAAGATCCATAGTGGTGGCAATACAAGAGGGGGCAGATGGGAAATACATTGAAGAAAGGATCAATACAGTTGGTAATACATCAGATGTAGAGATGGAGAAAGAAGCGTGAGAATTTAGAGATGACTTACATTTCTGTGAATACAGGAAGGTCTCAGCGGATATCTATCTATCTTAACAATTGACCATTTCATTCTGCTCTTGGCTCCCATAAGTTTATAACTCCAAAGTCAGGAAGTGAAGTCAGTTTCCTCCTTTTACGAGATTTGCCAGTCACTCCTATGCTTCAGCAGTCTGTCCTTAGCGTGGATGTACTGAATATGCTAAATGAGAAGCTAAGAACCTTGTTTTTGTATCAACTGCAGTTGTGTTTTTAATGGGAAGCAAAATATACAGAAAACCACCTCCTGAAGGAAACATAGCAACTCAAGTTGTCAAATGTATCCGGGTAAGTCCATAAACTGTTTACCTGCCTTTTCAATCAAAGGGAAAGAGAGGCAATGCTGAGATACAGGCCTTCAAACATGGATACACATTTTTCTCAATGACCTCTGTTCTACTTCTGTGCCTTTTGGCAAACTGAGATTGGTCAGTCTTCCTCTGTGCCTCTACATAAACATTAGGTAAAAAAAAATAATATAACCACTTTTCTAAATTGGCAAAAATCTTCTGAAATGTAATTATATATGTTGCCAACAGAAAATAAGGCTAGATAAAATTATATGTGAAATATTCTGAAATTCAGTGTCTCATGAAATCAAAAAGTTGGAGTAAGTGGCTTAAAGTATGTGTGCTTGAGGGAAGGGATAATGAGTTGGAAAAGGCAGGGGATGGTTTCGTCTTGTCTCTTCTCTGATGTCTATGCTCTTTCCTAGTTTGCTATTTCCAACCGTTTCAAGAACCGTTCTGGGGACCTTCCAAAGCAACAGCACTGGCTGGACTGGGCAGCTGAGAAATACCCAGTAAGTTGGAACTGCAAAAACACCTTATGCCTCCATGGCACCTTTCCCAATGTCCAAACTGATCCATCCTGCTGCATTTGACCTCTTCTCTTACTGTTCTGGGGCATTTCTACTCTGAGCAAAGAAACCACATCTAGCAATTCAGTCTGCTCCTTCTTCCCCTTTGTTGCAGAAGCAGCTTATTATGGATGTGAAGGCACTGACCAGGATACTTTTCCTTTATATCCCATTGCCCATGTTCTGGGCTCTTTTGGATCAGCAGGTAATAATAGTTCTTTTGAAAGCTAACTCTTCTTCCAGCCCCTTCCTTCTCACAGAAAGGGATTTCTCATAATAGCATCTGTCTGCCCTAGGGCTCACGATGGACCTTGCAAGCCACCAGGATGAATGGGAATTTGGTGAGTAGAAGAGATTTTCCATAGAAGTCTATTTTTTCTTTGTAATCCATATTAAGGAAAAGTTAATTTCTTTGTGTTTTTCCCTGATAACTGACTTAAGATCATGAGAGAGGTGGCTTTAACATGAAGGTACTGAGAAGGCAAAGTAAAGAAAGCTGGTCTAGAAATAAAAAACAGAATCTTATCTTTAGAAATCAAGAACATAAGGAGGGGAAAGGTTTAAAGGTATACAAAGAAGTGTCGAGAGGATGGCTAGGGGATTGTTTTCTTCCATCCGAGCCTGCCTGGGGCACAGCAGGGACAGGTTTGATTGCTGCTACCACATACTTGGCCCCGTCTCTCAGGCAGGGGTCACAGCAGAGGAACTGGAAGTGGGATATTTCGTACATAGATATGGAAAGAATGAGAAAGGTGTAAACATTGTTATGTCTTTTTCCAATCTCCATTCTTTGGCAAACTCAAAGTTGCATCTCTGCTCTCAATTGTTCCACTTCCTAGATTATTGTACTGTTTTTCTACCATCTCAGTTGTGAAGAGGGCAGGGTAGAATGATGCCAGGGTCTTATTAGCCGGTCTATTTGGAGCCTGCCAAATAGAATTTTACCTTTTCCCTTCCTCTGGTTGTCCAGGCTTACCATGGTTGTTCTCTTGTTGACCCCTCGGAGAACAACTTTAGAAAGACTGTGCGTCAGTGGGAATGTTCACTCCAACCATGATGTCTTGTACTTCACCTTATAACCACCTATAACTGCAGTTACTGAGATTAATAAAAACACACTGACTCTGTTCTCTCTCAAGATAATGAAAGCATAGTACACAGAAAAGAATCTTCTCCCTAGGCACACCTGCCTTCAGCAAGCATATCCTGACACCATTCTCAGTCTGTTCCCCCACATACTCTTACAAGCATGACAGGGGTCCTGAACCAAAGGCCTGATGGATTTTGTCTTATGCTTCTCACCTGCTAATTAGCAAGATTGTTGATCTTGGCTTTTCTCGTCTTTCGCCACCATCTAAATGTAATTTGTTATAATGTTGCAGGGGTCTTTTGTGCTTCAGCCCGACCAGATGCAGGTAGGAGACCGCTGTAGTCGTGGGGGCTTATTCTTTGCTCAGCTATACCCCTACCTGTACTACTGGATTACCAGTCACAATTTTCTGTTTTCCATGCTGAGGAGAGAAAAACATAGGGATGGAAATATTCTCCTTAAACCCCACACTTCTCTTTCACATTCTCTGTTAAGTGAGTAACTCCTGCCCAACTCCAGGGAGAGTGTTTTGAGCTCACAGGAAAAGTGTAAGCATTGGATGTTTTTTCCATGTTAAGGTAGTATTTTGGAATTATTGTCGAAGAAAAGTGTGAGACTTTGTTGTGAGGAGTGAAGTCAGAATTTCTGTTTATTGGTTAACTCCTAGTTCTTTTTTTAACCCCTTATTCAACAATCCCCAATGCTTCCTTCTCTCCTTCCTTTCTCCTCGCTATGATATTTTTCCTGGGGCTGTGGAACTGGGGAAGGTAAGTGAAAATGGGAAAGAAGAGCTCCCAACTGATTGACAGAAAAACGGTTCCAGAATGAGACTGGTTCCTTGGGATATTTGGAAGCTAAGGTGCTATGCGAGGGAAATAGAGTCTTGGCGGTGTAAAGGGTTCGAGAGACATGGAATCATTCTGTACTTAGTATGATGAAAGTGAGTCTGGATGTGAGAGAGAGTGCACACGAGCAAATGAGAGCACATGGTCACACTCATGATACAAGAATGCTTGTAACTAATCCTTTTTACCATGGTATTACAGGTACTAAATCCCTTTCTGGTTCTTATCTTCATCCCGTTGTTTGACCTTGTCATTTACCGTCTGATCTCCAAATGTGGAATTAAGTTCTCGTAAGTGCTCACTACGCCTCTGTTGCTCCAAACTGACTCAGGCTTTGCCCAGGTTGATAAAGATTCAGTGTCAGCACTTTTCTATTTAGTGATGATTTGTTTTGATATATCAATTTCTGCTTCTGTTTATCCATATTAGACTAAATGCCTATTGACACTGGCGGATGGAAATTAGATCTAATTAATTCTTATTGCAGAGAGTACAAGCCATTACTGGAGACTTAACTGTGTGATGTTGAAGGGGTAGGTCTAAGTTTCACGGAAAGTCAAAACTATGCGAGAATAGGCTCCTAAATCGACTTGTTGCTTTCTTCTTGAAAGTTGCCCCTTCAAAGAAGTCTAAAGCCTTTGACAACAACTAAGCCCTTTAAATCTCCTGTTGTTCATATGAAACAAATGGGGGACCTGGAAAGTCTGGGAATAGAACTGTCCTAATTACTACTTTTCCCGCATTCTAAATAGAAGTGTTATTCTTTGTAAATTTAACAGAGGAGGGTTTCAAGCCTCCTCTAATTCCTGATTGAATAGCAGTTTCCTTTTGATGATCACTTTACCATATTCAAATGGCCTTTTGTCATTTACTCATTTATTGAGCAGATATTATTGAGTTTAGCATCAAGTACAATACAAATGTAACAGCACAAATCTTGCCCTCAAGGAGTTTACTGTTTAGTTAGGGAGCTAGAACACATACAAGGTGAAATATGTTAAGTGCCCTAAGAAGGGAAACAAAGTGCCAAGGAAGTGTAGAGCAAGAAGTGAGTCCTTCCTGCCACCAGGTTCAAGAAAGACTTCTGAAGAAGAGAAAAATGAGGTGATAATGTATAGTGCCTGGCATATGGTAAATGTTCAATGAATCTGGCTGTATTACTATTACTTTGTTATTATGACATAATGGATAGAAAGACCATTACAAACAAAAGTAGAGGTGGGAAAATGTGGTGCATTACAGAGAACAGTTCAACGTGACTTAAGTAAAGGGAGAAAGAAGGCTGTGTGAAGGGGAGTTCTAGGAAATAGTTTGAAAAGTAATTGGGACCAAATTAGGAAAGGTCTTTAATAGTAGGTTTAGGAGTTTTAGCTTTTATCCTTTAGAGTCCAAAGTTGAGATATATTCGTCTCTCCCTTTCCTCTGCAGATCGCTTAGGAAAATGGCTGTTGGAATGATCCTAGCATGCCTGGCATTTGCAGTTGCAGCAGTTGTAGAAATAAAAATTAATGTGAGTTCAATAAATCTTAAGCTCCATCAGGGAAGATTCATATCTATTGTTCACTGTTCTGAGTTGTTTGATCGTGATTCCCTGGTACCTAACACAGTACCTGTTTTAAAGAAGGTGCGTAATTAGTATTTGTGACAAATGAGTAGATACAAGGGCAGAGTGGCAATGTAAACTGAGGCCCACCTCCCACCTGAGTGATTCAGAGTATATTGTCAAGGAATTCCCAAAGAGAGGTATCTAGCCATCTCTTTGGGAACACAGGCTTATATGATACTTTACCAGATACTCAAAAAAATACTTTCTGGCAGATTGCATAGCCACTCTTGGGGAATGATGTATGAGGTCACAGCCAAGTCAAAAAGCATGGAGTTTGTTACGTGGCATCAGTGTTTGCTACACTGAGTTAGTGTTTCACCCTCCAAACTGCCTTCTGAGTTTTCTAAGCCAACTGCTCTTCAGAGGGAGAAAGCTATGTCCTCCCGACTAGACAGGCTAGGCTGTCAGAGATAGGGCTGTGATATGCATTCTCATTCTATCTGAAGGGTTATTTGTTGGTGATTCTGACATATGTTCTCCATCTCAAGGAAATGGCCCCACCCCAGCCAGGTCCCCAAGAGATTTTCCTGCAAGTCTTAAATCTGGCAGATGATGAGGTGAAGGTAACGGTGCTGGGAGATGAAAACAATTCTTTGTTGGTGGAGTCCATCAAATCCTTTCAGGTGAGGTATGGACTGGAATGAATTAGAAATACATTCAGATTATGCACCAAAGCAGCAGCATAATGTAGTGGTTAAGAGCAGGCATGTGTGGAGTCAAATGGCCCTGGTGTAATTCCTGGTTCTGCCACTCCTTTGCTATAAAGACCCTGAACAACTTGTTTTATCTCTAAACTTCAGTTTCAGCATCTGCAAAATGGCGATAATTTTTATGTCATAAGCTGTTGTAAGGTTAAGTATTATATGTAAAGTGTTTAGCGTAGTGTCTGGGACATTGTAAGCTCTCAATAGGTTGTAATTTGTATTATTATTTCAAACTGCCTCCTAATCATGCACATCCTCTGGAAGAGTGTGGCTTGTGTATTTTCATTACTGTTACTGTACCTATTCTTAAAAATTTATTTTAAAATATTATTTTTAAAGAATAAAAGTAATATACATTTACTGTTGAAAGTTGGGGAATATGTAGAAAGACATAAAAATCATCTATAATTCCATCACCCTGAGATAATCACAGTGAGCATTTTTGTATAAATGAATAAATAAACTATTTCTTTGAAAGAGCTCAAACTCTATATTCTGCATTTACCTTGATTTTTTTCTTAACATTAATTGCATTCTAAGCATTTTTCCATGTCCTTAGATAATCTTTAAGAACATGATTTTAATGGACATATAATGTTCCATTCTATGGATATATCATAGTTTATTTGAATATTTCCTTATAGGTATTTAAGGTTTTTTGTTATTATATATAATCCTATAATGAACATCCTTACTCGTAATCTTTATGCATGCCTCTGATTACTCCTAGTCTATTCCTAGAAGTGGAATTACTAGGTTAAAGGATAATGCTGAAAGTATCTGATGAGGTCATCTGCCCTGGGGTGCTATGAGATAATGATGTCCAAGATGGGGTGGAAGGTGAGTGTGATAGGTTTTTCATTCTACAGAAAATGCCACGCTACTCCAAACTCCACCTGAAGACAAAAAGTCAGGATTTCCACTTCAACCTGAAGTATCACAATTTGTCTGTCTACACGAAGCATTCTGTGGAGGAGAGGAACTGGTACAGTCTGATCATTCGAGAATCTGGGAAAAGTATTTCCAGCATGATGGTAAGTTGAGGAATGGCCTAGGTTCCAAGTTGTTATCTTAGAGTATGATGACTGGCTTAGATCAATATCTTACCAAGGATATGCCTGATGATCAAATTTTCTGATTATCAGTTCTCTGTTGTCAGCTGTAACTGATTTTTACTTTCTTCTGTTGTAGGTGAAGGATGCAGAAAACAAACCACAAACATCCCACAAAGCTGGGACGACAGCTGTGAGGTTTGGATGTCAAGGAGACACAGTTCTCTTGGATTTGGGGTCTCTTCTGATCTATGGGGCTTCAGATGAAGAGGCCTCATATTCTGCTTGTCTTGTACAAAGATTCTCTCTCCTAGAATGTCAGGGGCATGGGTGTCAGATGGCGTTTTCCAGGACTGAGAGGCAGATAGGCTTGCTTTCCCATGTGGTATTCAATGATGACCTATATCTGTGTATGCCCCCTTGTGCTCTGATGCCTCGATCCCTTCTGCTGAATTTTATCCATGTATCTTGCTCTCAGGAAAGTAGCTGAGTACTTTCCTCTGTGATCAACAGGGAGAAATTTAGAAGAGAGCAAATAATCTTTCCTTCATTGTTGGTAGTTGAATATTTCTTACTGTTTCTGTGCTTTAAAAGTGTAGTTTTTATTTTAAACCTGTAGAGGCATCATGGTGTAGTACGGGTACACATTTGGAGTCTAAAGACTTGGTTTTGAATCCAGATGAGTCTGAAGGTCTTCTCAGACAGCCTGGAGGTGGAGCACCAAAGAGGCCACCTGTTCTCTGTGGCAGGAATCTGAGATGAAACCGACAGATGCACATGCCTATGACCAACAAGATTACATGGTTGCTGCTGAGAATAGTACTTTAGAGGAGAACTTTTAATGAAAAGCCTGAATCGTGGAACAGTCATAATAATTTGCTTTTGAATATGCTTCAGAGAAAGTAAAGAGCTCAAAATAAGTCAGACAGCAGTGAGGATAGGATTTCCCTGGGTCAGAGAGGCATAAAAACCTCCGGAAGGGCTGAAAGGGGAAATTTCTAGATCCATGCAGGATTATCTAAAGTCCAGGAATCAACATTAAGGATTCTAGAGGGAACTGCCCTTCTTGTCCCATGGGCCAGAGACCAACACAAAAGCTATCCAAATAGAAATGTACCCCAAACCCATATTGAGAGGACAATTAGGGGCCTAGTTTCAGAAGACCAGGAAGATTGTTCTGGAAGGGTCCAAGATTGTCTGAGAACTCCAAAACAATGATAACTCAACCTACCATGGGTTGGGAGTCTGGGTTTTACATAAGTAAAATCAGATTTCATTTATAGGAGGATAAAGTATCAGTTTTATGTAAATACTGGTATATGTTTATATATATGATAATTTTTCTTAATAGAGTCTCAGTTGATGAATCCTACCACTATAAGAGGGAAAGAAACTGGGTGCACCTCAGCTAGATTAGTGAGGAAACTCAGACTGCCATGGGTGATCATGATAGCGTCCATCCCAGCTAGAGGTCAGGTGAGGGTGTGGTAGATAGAAAGCTAATTCCTCAGGAAGGAGAAAGTTAGGGACAGTTAAGACTACTGATTACTTCTTACATGTGAGTTCATTCATTCATCCAGTTAACACTGTATTATCATGTACCTTTTCTGTGCCAGCCACTGTTCTAGGCACTGAGGATATAGTGGTAAACAAAACAGAAGAGGCCTCTATCCTTTTATCAGGTCTCCCTGTTTGGGACGGTTTGTCTGATCTGTAACACTGTCTCTACCCTTAGGTTCGTTAACACTTTGCATAAAGAGGTCAACATCTCCCTGGGTGCGGATATCTCCCTCAGTGTTGGTGAAGACTATGGTGTGTCTGCTTATAGAACTGTGCAAAGAGGAGAGTAAGAGCATTACCCTTGTGGACATTTTACTTTTATCAACAATTGTTTTTTAAATGTCTTTTTTTGCATAGAGGTAGGGGGATTAAGTATATCTTGGCTCATTTTGAGTATATACAGACTCCTGCTCTTTTCAACCCTTGCCTCCTTCCCTCAGTCTCACCTTTTTCCACACAGGTATATTGAAATCATGATTGCTGTGAAGGCCATGCTGTGTAGTTACCAAAGCCCATCTCTGGGAATTTTGCAAAGTTTATTATTAGCTCCCACTCCTACCCTTTGGTACCTCCTGTTGGCACCTCATCACTTCAAGCTTATCCTTTCAGTTTCACTGTTTTATGCTGTTCTGCTGATTTGTAAGACTTAGATGAAAAAAATTCCTAAGACTTAGATAAGAAGATATAGGGCCTGAGGTCCACAAAAGAAGGTGATTTGTGCCTTCCTTATTCATATTTAAGGTTAAAAGAAAATACCCAACAAGAAATGAAGAGCTCAGATCAGGGGCAGAAAAACCTGGCATGAAAATAATTCACTTCTAGAGACTTCTCTCTTTCAAAAGAAATGGCGGCTTTGCTGCTGAACTCACCATGAGTAGACGTGAGATCACTCTTTCCCCTGGAGAGAGGAGTGCTTTACTAAGCTGTGATGTTTATTCTAATCTAAACTCCTCCTATTCCAGATACCCCGCGATGCGTTGTCAAACAAAAGATAAGGACTTTTCACTGAATTTGGGTCTACTAGACTTTGGTGCAGCTTATCTGTTTGTTATTGCTAATGTAAGTAGCTCATGGCCACCTCTACTCTCTCCTTCCATAGATCTGTATCTATATCTGTATCTGTATCTACATCTGTATCTGTATCTATCCTGGGATCCAAAGTAGACTCTGTTGCAAGACAGGATCACATACTTATGTTTAGTGTAATGTGATAGATTCTATAGTGACTTTAGAAGGCCCACTATAGTCTCCATAGGGCACATTAAAAGAGATAACACTGGCAGCAGGCACAGGGTCTTGGGTCATGGGAAACATAATTTATCTTGAGCCATTGTTATAAGATTACGTGGTCTACTCCAGTCTCTTTACGTCCCCAAGAAAGCAAAGATCATTTATGTCTTCTTGACTGACTCCACATGCGAGTCTCATAGCTCCCTGGAAATTGATCTGCCAGCATGTCATAGTCTAAAATACCAAGACTGGTAGCAAATGTCAATCTCTACACAAAGTTAGGGGGATCAGTTAACGGTGATCCCTCAAAAGCAATTGTCTCAGCAATTAGGGCAGGGCAGGGTACCTCTGAATTTTAATTTTGATGTCAATCTTGATTCTAATTTTATCTCATTACTTTTGGCATTGTATTAAATATAAGAAAAAGGTACTGAATAAGAAATGATGGAACATTTCCAGACCTATGATGAGAATAATCTGTAAAGTTTTACTTATTTTAATTAATTTAATAACCTGGTATCTTTGGTATGCCATTTTTTTATTACAGCTTAATTGAGACATAATTCATATACCAGATAATTCACCCATTTAAAGAGTACAAAGATTTTAAATATACTAACATTCAATACAGAGAGAATTTCTTTTTTTTTTTTTTTTAAAGATTGGCACCTGGGCTAACAACTGTTGCCAATCTTCCTTTTTTTTTTTAAGGATTGGCACCTAGACTAAGAACTGTTGCCAATCTTTTTTTTTTTTTCCTGCTTTATCTCCCCAAACCCCACCTGTACACAGTTGTATATCCTAGTTGCACGTCCTTCTAGTTGTGGGATGTGGGATGCCGCCTCAACGTGGCCTGATGAGCGGTGCCATGACCGCACCCAGGATCCAAACCCTGGGCCACCACAGTGGAGCGCGCGAACTTAACCACTCGGCCACGGAGCCAGCCCATATATTTTCAATAATATGTATTCAATGGTTTTTATTATATTCACAGAGTTGTGTAATTTAGAACGTTTTCATCCTTCCAAAAAGAAGCTCGATACCCTTTAGCAGTCACTTCTCGTTTTCTTCCAAACCCCCTAAACCTGGACAAGCACTTGTCTACTTCCTGTCTCCATAAATTTGCCTATTCTGGACATTTCATATAAATGGAAAGATACAACGTGTGGCCTTTTGTGTCAAGATTCTTTTATTTAGCATATTTTCAAGGTTCATCCATGTTATAGCATGTATCAGTACTTCATTTCTTTTTATTGCCAAATAATATTCTATAGTATGGATATAACACATTTTATTTATCTATTCATCAGTGGATGGGCATTTGGTTTTTTCCCACCTTTTGACTATTAAAAATAATGTTGTCATGAACATACATATATAAGTTTTTGTGTAGACATATGTTTTCACTTCTCTTGGATATCCACCTAGGAGTGGAATTCTTGGGTCACGTGGTGAGTCTATGTTCAACCATCTGAGGAAGTGCTAGACTTCCCCAAAGTGAATGCACTATTTTACATTCTCACCAATAGTGTATAAGGGTTGCAATTTCTCCACATCCTCACCAACACTTGTTTTTCTGTCTTTATAATTATAGCTCATCCTTGTAGGTGTTAAATGGTATCTTATTGTGGTTTTGATTTGTATTTTCCTGATGGCTAATTATGTTGAGCATCTTTTCATGTACTTATTGGCTATTTGTATATCTGACTTGGAGAAATGTCTTTTCAGATCCTTTGCCCAGTTTCTAACTGAGTTGTCTCTTTATTATTGAGTTGTAAGCATTCCTTATATATTTTGGATATAAGTCCACTTGTCAAGTATGATTTGCAAATAATCTTTCCCATTCAATAGGTTGTCTTTTTAACTTCCTTGATGGTGTCCATTGAAGCACAAACATTTTTAATTTTTGTGATGTTCAATTTATCTATTTTTTCTTGGGTTGCTTATGCTTTTGGTATCTAAGAAACCATGGTCTAATCCAAGATCTTAAGCATTTATGCCTATGTTTTCTTCTAAGAGTTTTACAGTTTTAGCTCTTATATTTAGGTCTTTGGTCCAGTTTGAGTTAATTTTTGTGTATGGTTTGAGATAGGGGGTTAACTTCATTCTTTTGTTTGTGAATATCTAGTTGTCCCAGCATAATTTGTAGAAATGACTGTTCTTTCCCCCATTAAATGGTGCTGGCACTCTCGTCAAATATCAATTGACCATAAATGTGTGGACTGATTTCTGACTTCTCAATTCTATTCTATTGATCCACATGACTATCCTTGTGCCAGTACCACACTGTCTTGATTACTGTTACTTTGTAGTAAATTTCAAAATCCAGAAGTATGAGTCCTTCAATGCTATTCTTCCTTTTCAAAATTGGTTTGGCAATTCTGGGTCCCATGAATTTCCAAATAAATTTTCAGATCAGCTTAGGATCAGGAGCTAGCTGGGCTTTTGATAGGGATTGCATTGAATCTGTAGGTGATTTTGAGCAATATTGCTATCTTAACAGTGTAAGTCTTCTGATCAGTGAACATGAGATGTCTTTCCATTCATGTAGGTCTTCTTTAAGACCTAAATTTTTTTAAACAATGTTTTACAGTTTTTAGAATATAAGTTTTAAATTTACTTTGTTAAATTTATTCCTAAGCATTTTATCCCTTTGATGCTATTGTTAATGGAATCATTTTCCTAATTTTATTTTCAGATTGTTCATTGCAAGTGTGTAGAAATACAATTGATTTTGTATATTGATCTTGCATCCTGCAACCTTATTGAACTAATTTATTAGTTCTAATAGTTTTTTTAGTGGATCCCTTAGGATTTTCTACATACGAGATCATGTCATCTGCATAGAGATAGCTTTACTAATTCCTTTTCAATATGGATGCCTTTTATTTCTTTTTCTTGACTAATTGTCCTGGCTTAAACTTTCAGTACAATGTTGAATAGATGTGGTAAGAGCAGATATCCTCTTACGACTCATAGATGTAATTTATCAGGTTAGGTTCCCTTCTATTCCTAGTTTGTTGAATTGTTTGTTTGTTTGTTTGTTTGTTTTACCATAAAGGGGGATTGTATTTTGTCAAATGCTTTTTCTGTGTCTATTGAGATAGTCATGTGATTTTTGTCCTTTATTCTATTGATATGGCATAAATTCATTTTCACATATTAAAGCAACCTCGCTATATTAGTTTCTAGGGCTGTTGTAACAAAGTACCACAAGCTGAGTGGCTTAAACAACAGAAATTTACTATCTTACGGTCGTGAAGGCTAGAAGTCCAAGATCAAGGTATTGGTAGGGTTGGTTCCTTCTGAGGGCTGTGAGGAAGAATCCGTTCCATGCCTTTCTTCTAGCTTCTAGAAGTTTTCTGGCAATATTTGGTGTTCCTTGGTGTGTAGAAGAATCACCCCAATCTCTGCCTTCATCTTCACATAGAGATCTCCCTGTAGACTTGTCTAAGGCCGCATTTCTCCTTTCTTATGAGGACACTAGTCATATTGGATTAGGGTCCCCCCAGTGACCTCATTTTAACTTAAGTAATTATATCTACAACAAACCTATTTCAAAATAAGCTCACATTCTCAGATACTTGGGGTTAGGACTTAAAATATGACGTTTGGGGGACAAAATCCAACCAATAACACTTGCATTCCTGGTGTTATTCCATTTTTCATTTGTTCTGTCTCTCGTATGTGGCTCAAGATAGAGGTCATATATATTGTTTCTGAATGCCAGACTCTAATAAGCGTCTAGAGTAGAGATGGTAAATTGGAGGCCTGGGGGCCCAGTTCCTTCCATGGCCTTGTTTTGTTTGGCCTGCAAAGTATTGACAAAAATAATAATTATTATTATTAATTGACAATATTTAAAATTCAAGAGATTTCACATAAGAGGCTAGATTCCTAACATTTCTTAAAAACAAAAATCCAAAGATTTTTGTAACAGGTATTACCATGTCAATTGTCTGGTGCTGTGGTGGCTGTACCTTTAGCTGGGGCCTATGCTGTCCAGTTCACCGTAGTCTCCATCATTCCCATTCAGCCTGCTTTGTTTACTTAATTACCTGCCTATGGGTATTTGAGTATGTGATCTTGATTTAGAAACTCAGGTCATAGTCTTCTCTTAGGCTGAGAAACCCAAACATATGCCCAGATATTAGTCACAATATCAACTAAAGCAAAATTTACTTCAGTATTTTGAAACTAATGGCCCTTTGACTCAGAGAATCGAGGGCATTTGGACATCAAAGACTTTTGATTTTAAGGATTTTTGACCTTGACATTTTAACTCTGCCATTTTTATCTCATTGCCTATCCAGATATTATACTAGATATTATACTACCACCAAATAACGATTTTACTCCAAGAAATATATGCAATTAAAAAAATTTCATTCCACTTATAATAACAAATATTAGTGGACACGATCTGTATAAAACCAACCATAGCTAAAAACCTGCATATAGTAAAAGTAGTTTTAAACAAACAAAAAAAAAGATTGTAGAATCACATATATTTGGTAACATTAATAACAAGAAATTCTTTTTGACCAGACTTTTAAAGAAAAATGGCATCTTGTTGACAAAATTAGAATGTATAAGATTTAAGTTAAAAAATAATGACCAGTAAAAAGAATTCAAAATAGCAGGTGGTATTTGATATGGATTTTAAAAAATTGATCAACAAGATCTTCAATGTAAGGGTTACCAAGAAAATAATTTATTCCGATAAAAGTAATTTTAGTAAAAAAAAATTTTAATGGAAACTATTAAAAATGGTTTAATTGTACTTACATAGAAAATTGGATGATGAATTAAACTTTTCTCAAGAACATGCTTTCTGAAAATTCATTGTGTTTGTATAACTCAGATGCCATTTTATTCGTAAAATGTTGGCCAGGATCAAAATACACAATAGGTCAAAATGGTGGGAGTCCAAACTACATTATCAAAATATTCTGCCCTTTAAGGACACTGTCGGTAATGGTATCTGATTGACTGAATCCAGGCAAATGGGTGCAATGTTACCAAAAGGAATTTTTTTAAAAACTGAAATTGTGTAGAAATTCCTTAACCTCTTGAGGGTAAAAAAGAGGGGGTGGATATAAGATCACAGAATGCTGTAGGTCAAGAATGTTTACTTGAGACTGCTGACATGCCCTTTTCTTCTTTTCTTCACTAAGCGCACCAATCAAGGTCCTCAGGCCTGGAAGATGGAAGACATTCCAGCCAACAAAATGTCCGTTGCATGGCAGCTACCACAATATGCCCTGGTTACAGCTGGGGAGGTCATGTTCTCTGTCACCGGACTCGAGTTTTCTTATTCTCAGGTAGGTTTTTGCAAATAGAGCATGGAGGTGGAGACATTGCTTAGAAGATGGTGAGTTTTAATCCTGGCACTGCCGTGAAGAGGCATGTAACCCTGGGCAAGACCTCCATATTTTTTGGCCTTAGATTTCTTATCTATGACCCTGAACAGAGAATCATCTTGACTCCCAGGATCATGGCAGAGCCGCATAGTAGCCTATGCTGTTTGGGATCTAGAAAAGGATATTTACAGATTGAGAAGAACGGCAATGGAATCAAACTGCCCATGTTCAAATTTTGGCTGCATAACCTATTGTGTAACCTTGAGCAAGTGAATTATCATCTCTCTAATGCTATTTTTCTTTATGTATAAAATAAGAATATTAATAGAACTTATCTCTTAGGGTTGTAATGAAGATTTTATGATATAATGAATTAAAATATTTAGTTAAGAACTCTATCTTATTATTACTGTTAACATTATTACCACCCCCTGAATCGGTGTGATAGTTGAACTTTGTGGGGGAAGTTTGAATCTGGAAGCTTTTGTGAGAGAAGTTTTCTGAATAGATGCACTGGGCATGAGAGTGGCGTAGGGAGTTCACTCACAAACTTTTGTCCCCTCTAGGCTCCCTCCAGCATGAAATCTGTACTCCAGGCAGCCTGGTTGTTGACAGTGGCAGTTGGCAATATCATCGTGCTTGTTGTGGCACAGTTCGGTGGCCTGGTACAGGTATGCGTCTAAGGGAAGCAGGAGCTTGTGTCTATCCAAGGTTTCCCCACTCAGTGCTGTCACATGAGGTGGGTTAGATATATACAGATTTTGCCATGAAAATAGACACACAAAGTGGCAAAAATGGCCACCATAGGCCCATGTGAGGAGAGGCCAGTGAACCCAGTCTTCTTCTAGCAAACCTCTTCTTAAACTGGTGACCCTGGGTCAATCTGCTCCCCAGTCCTCATCCTACGAAGATCCGTTTCGTTTCAGGTTTCTCCATATTCTTCTATTTCTTCCTGCAGTGGGCCGAATTCATTTTGTTTTCCTGCCTCCTGCTGGTGGTCTGCCTGATCTTCTCCATCATGGGCTACTACTATGTTCCTCTAAAGCCAGAGGATATTCAGGGACCGGCAGATAAGCAGATTCCCCATACCCAAGGGAACATGATCAACCTGGAGACGAAGAAGACAAGGCTCTAATGGCTTCCCGGACTCTGCCCAGACTCCAGTTCTTGGCTTTGATCTTGGCCATCACCCATCATCAACCATTTTTTTCTCCTGCTTGGTTAGTGGGGAGAAGTAGCAGCATGTCTGAGCTGATCTCCTCCACTTTTCTCCCATGACAGAGGCAGTTCTAGGCCTGGGTTTTCCAGTACATTAGAGAGCAAGACCCTGAGACTCTATGTCTTCCCACCTATCAGTGAACTCAGTTGACATTGTGTAGTGTTGCTGAAGCTGGCCTACTGCCTGCAAATGGCCATGAAAAACACAAATGTATAATTGAGATTGGTCTCTGTGGGTAAGCAAAGGTTTGTGAGAATTCTTTTATCTGCTGTTTAGAACTGATGATCCTACTTTTTGAGGTGCTGATTTAGGGACAGAATTGCAGAATAACAGAGAAACAGTATTTGAAGTTTCTTCATAAGCGTTGTAATTGTACTATTCACAGGACCTTAAAAATTGGTACATCTGGTGTCATCTGGTCTGGGGACTGGCTTGTCAGCTATCCAGGTTTGATAAGACCTGAGGAAATTTTTCAGTATGGATGGTAGGAGACAGAATGACATTTTATTAATACACAGGAGAAGATATATCTTTCTAATAATTACAGTATTTTATCTACTAACCCAAACACCACTTTCTCAGTACTGATGGATCTTTGGAAATCAAATTAAAGATAGTAAACATTGGTAAACAAACATGGTTCTGGAAAACAGGAACAGGTAGCAATTGCAGAAATCTTGATGAACCATTCCTCTGTGGTGCCTGTTCTTCTTAGGAAACAATGCTTCAGCCTTGGATTTTGCCTTCCTGGGGACAGTTGTATAGAGACTAATTGTAATTTTCCAGCCCTGCCTTTTCAATAGCGTCAGGCCAGTTTTTTCTTATTATTACATCATGTCTTGCTTATTGCAGCAAATATTTAATAACAATATTTTTATGAATCCATCTTCCTTTTTTATTATTACTCCCTTCAGCCTCAAAGTAGTTGCTCATTTTGATAATTTTTCTTGTTTCCCTTCTCCCATAATTTTTAAATGCCATTTCTTCATTAAGGCCTGGGAAGCCCCTGTTTATTCAAAAAAAGTTACATTAATACTCTAGATTTGAGCTTCTAAAATGGCAGTGCTCAATGGGGGGGCGTTGTCCCATACGAGAATCCTATCAAAATCTGTGGGGGAGGGGAGGAGTGGTAGAACATGAAGGGTTTTTGTGTTAATGAAAAGGTGAGAAACATTCCCTTGCACACAACGAATGAGTCAATGGACAGACACAGGAATGTCATTATGGTGTATTGCTAAGGAAAAAAGTTCAGGACCACCATAGTAGAGAGCCTCATTTCCATTGGTTTTACCCCGTTATTCTCATCTACAACTGTATTGAATCTCACATTGTAAACGTAACAAGTAAGAGAAGTTGCTCCAGTTTCCCCAAAATTATATACTTTAGTTTTAGTGACTAAAGTTTCAGAAGTACTGAAGTGACAGCAGCACCACCCTCACATATCTTGGTAGGAACACGACCTTACTCCTTTAGAAGATATTCTGTTCATTTTTGAGCAGCTTTAACTCAATCTGTTCTATGAAATATTGTTTTAAGAGATGCTAACAGTGTTGCTTGAATAAAAGTTTCTATGGACAAATAAATTTTGGAAATGAAGTATATTATATCTTCTTAACATTTGCATGTTGAAGGTTCTGAGAAATCCTGCAGTAAAGATACAAGACATTTTTGTTTGCCTTGCAGAACACTGGTTTGTGGAAAACCGTGGTAGGCAGTTCCTCCTTGAGCTGAACTAAAAGCTTCCCTCTGAAACCTCCTACCACTGGTTCTTTCCTTTAGAGTCAACAAGAATAAGCATAGTTCTCTCTTTCACGTAGCAGACTCTTCGCTGTCTGGGGAGAGCTCCCCAGTCATCAAGAAAGTATTCATCAAGCAAAAGATTCTCATTTCCTTTCATGTGTCCTCACAGAACATAGCCCAGCCCTTTCACCAGTTTGTTTTTCCTCTTCTGAAAAATAACCTTTGTCTGAAATGCAGCGGTGGATCAGAATCCCTCTTACTATGTGATATCTGGAGCTAAATACAACATTCCAGAAGAGGTCTGACCTGAAGAACTAGAACCTACCCTTCTCAAAACAATACTCTTCTGTTAATGCAGCCTTAGGTAACATTAGATGTTTTTGGCAACTACATCACAATGTAGACTTATATTCTTACCATATAGTTGACTAAAATCTCCATTTTTTTTAAAGAGAGCTATTGTTTATCCAAATACATCTTTGAGTTCTACTATATACCATTCACTAAGTTAGATGTTGGAAAAACAAAGCTGAATAATCTACTATACCTGTATGCAAGGTTACCTCACTTACCTTTACTGATTGCCAAGATCCTAGAGAATGCAAAGGCCTTGAGGAAGCAATGGTATATTGAGGAAGAGCAAGAAGGTCGGTATGACAGAACTGGACTGAGTAAGGTGAAAAGAGGTAGAAGATGCAGTCAGAGGAAGCTAGGGACCAGACTGTGTGGGGCATTGTGACCATGGTAAGACATTTTGGATGTTATTCTAAGTAAGATATGAAACTGTTGCAGGTTTAGAATACGAGAGTGACATAATCTGATTCTCTGTTTAAGATCACTCTGGCTGTTGAGTAGAGAGTTGTCTGTAGGGAGAAATGGAAGCATGGAATCCAATTAGGAGACTTTTATAAAAGTCTAGGATGAATGATGGGGCAATTTTCTGGGAGTAGAAAAGACTAGGGTAAGAATAGGATTGGGGTGTAAAGTAACTAAGAGTTTTTTTTGTGCATGTTGAGCTTGAGACGACAGGTATCCAACTGGAGATGTCGAGCTGGCAATCTCATGAGTCTGTAGTTCAGTTAAGAGGCTGGGCTGGGGATATAAACTTGAGAGTCGTCAGCATATAAATAGTACTTAAAGCCACGAGACTGGGTGAGATATCCAGGAAGTGAATGTATATAGAGAAGTTCAAGGACTAGGCCTTGGATTTTCCAGCATTAGAGGTCCAGAAAAGGAGAAGGATCCAGCAAAGTTGATGAGAATGGATGACTTACGAAGTAAGAGAAAAACAAGGGGAATGTGATTTAATATAGATGATACATTCTTTATTATAATTAGATAAAACTAAAATGAAAAAAATAATCTCTGGCTGACCTAAAGGAAGCACATGTTCCTGATAGGAAACAGGAAGTTATGGAAGTTCATAGAAAGGAGAGATTGCTTCTGGCCATGGGAATTAGGGAAGAAGTCATGTAAGCATGGAGTAGATAGCTTTTTAGTCTTGACCTTGAAGATGACTAGAATTTGGAAATGGAGGCAAGAGGCAAGAGAACATTCCAGGTAGAGAGTCCATCACAAACAAAGGTGAAGAGGCATGAAAATAAAACTTTGGGGAAATGATGAGTAGCCTGATTTGCATGGAATAAAGGGTGTGTGCAGAGTAGTAGTGGGAGATCAGACTGGAGAAGACATACAATATGTTAATGCAACGGATCAGAGTAAAAGGATCTAATTTTGACTCATTCCTAATTTCCTCCCTCCATGGCTTCTCATCCCAATCAGAATAAAATCCCAGCTCCTTACCCTGATCTATAAGGCCCTACATGGTTTGGCCTTTGCCTAACCTCTCTTTATCATTCTTTACTCCTTTGATTACTGCACTACAACTACTCAAGCTTTCTCTGATTCTCAAACATGTCAAGCTTGTTCCTGCCTTAGGATCTCTGCACTGCCTGGAAAGCTCTTCTCCATGATCTTCTCATCACTCAGTTGTTAAGTTAATATATCTATCACTTCTTCATCGCCTGACCTCTCAATTTGAAATAGTCATCTAGCATAACATGTATAAATATGCATTTCTGAGGACAGAAGGGTAACAGTGTCAGTTCAATCAGCAAATATTTATTGAGTACTTGCTATGTTCCATATGTGCTATATACATGAAAGACATAAAAATGAATGAAACACAGTTCCTGTCATCAATAAACTCATAACTTTTTCAGTTTTCAGATTTTTTTCCCCAAAAAATCTTGTGTCTTTCTAATTGTGGTGTTTCACTCTCAATCTTATTCTTATCTTTTGCAATCGCTTTTGGAGTCTTTCACATCCATAGATATAAACCATTAATACCCAGGGCTCACAATTTTTTGACCCCTTTTTGATTCCAATGGCCTCCTAGGGTAACTCAGTCATTCTCAGACTAAATTATATCTCAAACTTAAACATACGTTGAAAAACACTACCTCTAAAATCTCTAATTTTGAAATCTTTTCTGAAATAATCTGTCCTTTTACAACTTTTCCTCCCATTGAACTCATTGTTCATCTTCATTGTAACCTCCAATTGACACATCTCCGTTCTCTCAGACTACACGCTAGTCTGGCCTTGAAACTAGCCTAGGTCTCATGGTCAATTATTTTAGCTGTGCATTTTAGTCATGCATTTTCTACGACCTCAGAATTTTTGGTTTTCTTCACCTTCCAACATTTCTATCAGTCTCTACTAGTAGGCAAATCTAACCATTATTTCTATTCCTGTTTCTGGACTGTGTGGCACTGCAGGAGAAAGTCACAAAACTATGATTATAGTGTTCAAAATTCAACACCGTCTACCCATTTTCCAAATTAAGAACTTAGACATTATCCATGACTCTTCCCTCTGCCAGTTCACACATATTCAATCTATCAACAAGACTTGTAGATTCTACTTACTTAATAGGTTTCAAATCTGTCCATTTCTCTCCTTTCCCGCTGCCACTACTCCATTTAAAGGCACCATCATATCTCTAGATTATTACAACAGCCTTGTAAATGCACTCTGTGACTCCATTTTTTCCCCTACATTACTGACAATATGATCTTTCTTACGATGCAATGCATATTGCTTTCTGCTTAAAAACACGTCGTTGCTCCCTATTCACTCTAAAGATAAACTTCTAATTCCCCAACAAGGCCATCTGATCTGGCTCCTATTATAGAGTTTATTATAATAGCAAATGGCTGCTGCTATGATTGCTGATTTGTCTACTTCTGTCAATTATACCTGTCTGGGCTCATCCCTGCCACCAGCCCTTATCAAGTTACACACACCCACACACAAAGAGATCTCTAGACATCTTAATCAGGATTTCATTGCATTTATGGATCAGTTTGGGGAGAGTTGGCATATTTACCATATTGAGTCTTCCAAACCTCGAATCTCTTTTTTTTAATGTCCTTCCTTCTACTTTCTTTCCGTCTTTTTTTGGTGAGGAAGATTGGCCCTGAGCTAACATCTGCTGCAATCTTCCTCTTTTCTGCTTGAGGAAGATTGTCCCTGAGTTAACATCTGTGCCAATATTCCTCTATTTTATATGTGGGATGCCACCACAGCATGATTTGATGAGCAGTGTGTAGGTCTGTGCCTGGGAGTCAAACCCACAAACCCCAGGCCACCGAACCAGAGCAAGCAAACTTAACCACTACACCACTGGGCTGGCCCTTGCTTCTACTTTCTTTAGGTTTAATTTGCTTTTCTGTTTCTAATTTCTTGAGAGGGATATTGAAATAAATTATTTTTCATTTTTATTTTTATAATATATGTATTTAGGAGAGTAATGCTTTTTAACTTCATTAATTTCCTCTAATTACAACTTGAGCTGCAACCCATTAGTTTTGTTTTGCCCCTATCCTACAGCTCTCCATGTTCATCATATTTGTCCTTTAAAATCCCACTCCAATTTGACCACTTTTCTGAGGCTTTTTCTGATCCACCACTGAGATACACATGATTGCTCCAACCTCCCAACCTCAGTAATGGTCTACTTGTTATTCGGTGAAAGACATTCATCATTTTCTATCTTGTAGCACAGGTACGTGATGTTGTTTCATTTCCTTTGCTCCTTGAGGATCCTATTAGTTTGATATGTTGCATTTTCATTATAATCCAGTTCAAAATACTTTCTAATTTCCTTTCTGATTTCTTCTTTGACCTATGGGTTATTCAGAAGTGTATTGTTCAATTCTCAAACATTTAGAGATAATCTAAATTATCCTTTTGTTATTGATGTCTACCTTAATTCCACTGTGGTAAGAGAATATATTATGAATGAGATAAAATCCTATGAAATTTATTGAAGCTTGTTTTATGAGCTAACATATGATCCAGGTTGATTTTGGCAAATTGTGCACGCACACTTGAAAAAACGTACCTTCTGTCATTGTCAGATGCCATGTTTTGTATACGTCAGAACAAATGGTTCCTCCTATGACTGTAGATTTGTTACTTCTGTCTCATTTTGCTTTATATATTTTCAAACTATGTTGTGGGTACATACAGACAAAATTTTTATATCATTTATGGCGAATCGATTCTTTTACCATTGTGTCATGTCCTTCTTTATCTCTACTAAAGCTTCTTGACTTAAAATTTACTATCTAATATTAATATAGCTAAATCAGTTTTCTTTTGGTTAATTTTTTTCCATCCTTTTACTTTCCATCTTTCTTTAGTTTTATATTTAAGATGTGTCTCTTATAAGCACCATATACGTTTTAAAAATATCTAGTGTAAATCTTCCAATCAGAATATTTAGTCTATTTATATTTAATACAATTATTGGTATATTTAAGTTTTATCTACCATATTATTTGTTTTTTATTCAAGTAGCCTGTTTTATATCCCTTATGCTTTCCTTTTCTTCCTTTTTTTGATTGATCAAATATTTTTTGGTTCCATTTTCTCTACTATTAGCTTTTTCTGTTTATATATTCTTTTATTATTTTATTTAGTGATTACCTTTGGGATTATTACATATACCCTGGGCTTCCTATAGTAGATATACTTGATTAATTTGACCAATTCCCTGGCAATACTTGGACTTTAGAGCATTGTCATTCCATTTACTTTCTTCTACTTTTTGTTTATTATTTTTACGCATTTTAATTCTACATATATTTGGGACCCCACAAAACAATATTATTATTGTTTCATACTCTCAATATGTACTTAGATTTATTCATATATTTACTCTTTCTGTTTTCATTCTTTCTTGCATTTCCTTACTTTTATCTGGGATCATTTTCCTTTTCCTGAAGAACTCTCTAGTTGCTCTTTTAGTGCAATTCTTTTGGGGATGTATTCTCAGTTTTTGTTAGTCTGATACAATATTTCCTCTCTACTTTTGAAAGATATTTTTGCTGTGTGTATTTTGAGGGTCCGTATTTCTAGATTAGCAGTTATTTTCTTTTACATCTTATATTCTGGCTTCCATCATTCTGTTAAAAAGTCAGCACCAAATCAATTAAAAATTGAAGATAATATTTTTCCCCTTCTAGCCACTATAAAATTTTTTTCTTTGACCTTGGCTTTTATTAGTGTTACTATGATGTGTCAGGATGTGATTTTCTTTACATTCATCCTGCTTCGGGTTTGCAGGTCATCATGAATTAGTGGCTTGATGTCTTTCATCAGTTTTGGAAAAATTTTAGCTTTCATCTCTTCAAATATTGCCTTTGTGCTATTATCTATTCCTTTCTCTTTGTCTCGTTCCCTCTCTCCCCCTCACTCCCTCTCCTTCCTCTCCTTCTCTCCTTTAAGGACTCCAATTACATGTAAATTAGAATATTTCATGCTATTCTTTATGTTTTTAATGTTATTTTCTATATTTTTCATCCTTCTTCCTGTGTGCCAGCTTTATGGTAAGGTAGTCGTGAGGACCTGCTGCTGCTGGAGGAAACTGACCTCACTTGGAGCACCTCAGAAAACCTCTATGCCTGGATGTTGTTGAAAAGAATAGCAATCAGCAGCAGTATGGTCAAGGCCGGCATTGCAGCTGCCTGGGCTGCGCTAAAGGTTGAGGCAGCAAGAGAGCAGCCAAATATTTTAAAGGAAGACCTGGGGAGCAAGAGACCACAGGGAGCTTTGAAAAGCCCATTGCGTTGCTCTTTCTTCTTTGCTGGTCCTAAGCCTTCTTCTGTTATCATTTCCTTTCTGTTTAGAGAACTTTCTTTAGTCATCCTTTACTGGCAGGTCTGCTGGTGACAATGTTCTTTAGTTTTCCTTCATCTGAGAATGCCTTTATTTTCCCTTCATTCTTGAAGTATATTTTCCGTGGATATGGAAACAGGGTTGACAGTTCTTTTCTTTCAGCACTTGGAAAATGTTGTGCCACTTCCTTCTGGCCTCCATGGTTTCAGATGAAAAATTTGCTGTCCAGGGCGCCAGGGCTGCCACTGCTGCAGGGTTTGAGCTGCACATCCTGCGCAGAATCACTTTGTAAATCAATAAACTACTTAACACATTAAAAAAATTTGCTGTCATTTGAACAATTTCTCATTTTTCCATTATAGACAATACATCATTTCTCCATAACTACTTTCATGATTTTTTCTTTCTGTTTCTGGTTTTTCAAAGTTTGATTACAATGTGTCATGGCTTAGATTTTTTTTCCTATGGTTTATCCTTTTTGTGGTTTACTAATATTCTTGAACCTATAAATTTGTGCCTGTCATCAAATTGGGAACTTTTTCAGCCTTGGAATATTTCTTTGAATGTTTCTCCAGCCCCACCCTCTTTCTCCTTTGCTCCTGGAACTCTGATGATGTAAATATTAGATCTTTTGTTATTGTCCCACACAGCGCTGAGGCTCTGTTCATTTGTTGTTGGTGTTCAGATTGGATGGCTTCCATTAATCCATTTTTGAGTTTACTGATTCTTTCTTCTGTCATCTCTAATGTATTCTTGAGTGCATTTAGTGAGTTTTATTTCATTTATTATAATTTTCAGTTTTACAATTTCTCTTTGTTTTTTTTTATAGCTTTGTTTCTTAGCTGAGACTTTCTCTTTTTTTTATTTGTTTCAAGAATGTTTGTATTTGCTAGTTGGAACATTTTTATGATTGCTGCTTTACAATCCTCTTCAGATAATTCCATTTCTATCTTGTACATTTTGGGTATTATGTTGTTAGACTCTGGATACTATTAATTTTTTTTTTTGGCAAGGTCACCCTGTTTAGATATAGTGCTCAGGTAAAGTGGGGGTGCATGTTCAGCTGTCCACTAGGTCTTGTGACACCACACTGGGTCCTGTGACACCAACTGACACCAACTCATTGCTGTTGGGTTTAGGTGGAAGTTGAGCTCCCTACTGGACCCCACTGACACCAGAGGGGTGATAAGAGTGCCAATTAGCACCACCTCATACTTCCCTCTTTCACCTTGTTGCTACTGGGTGGGTGTGGGCTTTCAACTCTCTGCTGGGCTCCACTCAAACTGGGGATGGGGAAGTGGGGATAGTGGAGAAAGTGGAGGGCCAATCTGCATCACCTCATTTCATCTCATTGCTGCCTGGCAAAGACAGAAATTCAGCTCCCCGCTGGGCCCGGCTGACACAGAGCAGGAAGGAAGAAGAATGCTGACTAGTGCACCCCCTTTTCTCTCCTAGCAACTGGGTCAGCTCCTCGCTTGGTCATGCTGACACTACCTCAACGGGGGAATTGCAGTACTGCCTGTTATCACTGTTTGACCCTGCAGATGCAACCCTGCTGGGGAAATCAGAACGCTATCATTGGTTGAGGGATGAAAGTTCAGCTCCCTGATCAGTCCCACAGACACTATAGTGGAGGAGACAGTTCTTCCACTGGTGTTTGTTTAGAGTAGGATGGATATTGTAAAAAATGTTTTCTGTTCTGCTAAGCTGCTCTTTTTCCAGTTCTTTGGCTAGAGACAGCAGCCATTATGGAGGCCTTTTTTGGCTGCACCTGTTCGTCTTTCCACGTTATAGGCTTCTCCAGCACCCTGTCTGAAATATATAGGAAACAAAAGGAAACTCAAGGAATTTGCCACCATGTCATTCCTCAAATCCTGAGATCCCTAGGCGGTCCACCTTTTTCTTCTCACCTTTCAGAATCTTCCTATGTTTGTTGTGCTATGTGTAAGATTGTTTAGTGGAGAGAGGGAGGACTAGGAAGAAATGAGGCCACTCCCTCTTGGCCAGAACCAGAAATCTTAAGCTGTTCTTAAATGTACATTATAAAGTCTATAAATCTCAGTTTTTCTTGGTCATTCTCCTACTGCAGTACACTTTTTTTTAATAGAGTGATTCCTGTGAGTTTGCTTTCTAAAACCCCAAACATGATGTGATTTTTGTTTTGTCAACCTTTCCTTTCTTCCATAGACTATAGCAGAAGCTTTTGTGAGAGGCAGAATAATGCTTGGTGTGGTGCAGGGAGGGTCTATAAAGGCTTGTGTGGTCCCTGATAAATTAGGAGGCCAGTATAGTGGCACATAGACTGTGCTGCAATGCATAACTTGAGTAGTGGCATATAGCTTACTTCCTAGGCTGGGCAGTAACATACAAAGCCAGCCCAATCTACTTTTTTTTTTAATTTAATGGTGACTTTATTTGGTTTATTTCCTCACCAAGACATTGTAGATAAGAAGAGGAGGAGGGAATTGTTCTTTAGTATATAATGTTCCTTGAGTGT
The DNA here is from genome assembly GCF_041296235.1 of Equus asinus. Lineage (NCBI taxonomy): Eukaryota > Metazoa > Chordata > Mammalia > Perissodactyla > Equidae > Equus > Equus asinus. The sequence continues at coordinate 22,654,344 of NC_091794.1, forward strand.
TGCCCTGGTATTTCTAAGGTCAGCTGTATTGGAAGTTGTCAGCTTTTCCCTGAAACCAAGCATGAGGTTCAGTTTTGATGTCATATTGGAATCCACCTTTAATATGCCTGTTTTCTGCATTGCTCTGGTGCTCCCTGAGACACTAGGAGCTCTAGAAGAGGTGGATTTAGTCCTAACTAAAGGTAAGTTCCTTATTGTTCTGGTTATGGAGGCAGCTTTGTATCATTATTAGAACAAATATGGACTCTGCAGTAGCAGACTTTAGTTTGAATCTCTATTCTGTTTACTACTATGGGTCCATTTGCAAGTTTCTTAATCTCTCTGAACCTTGAGTAAAGGATGATAATAACTGTTAGAGTTTCAGAGAGAATAAAATAAAATAGTATGTACAAAGCATTGGGGATACAGTAAGCACTCCATAAATACTACAATCTACTATGTTAAGTTTAATAAGTGGGGAAGAAAGTTCAGATCTTCAGTAAGTTAGAACTGTATTGTTGTAAACCTATCCTGGGCTAACTCCATCTACAATCTCTAGAATATTCAATTATGGAAACTCAAAAGGAGCCAGAATTCTAATAATGAAGCCTAGCAGTCTCTGAGCTCATGGTAATAAATCCCCCAAAGACAAGAATCATATCTGTATTTCTCTTGTATTCTCCACAGGATCCTCCCTACCCAAACCTCTCTGTTAGAGAAACTCTCCAGCCACAACCCAGAAGAGGGGAAGCCCTAGGGACTTTGCCATCCTTGCAGATTGGACCAAGGGTGGACATTAGCCCAAGTAGGGCTCATCCGAGTCTCTCAAGAATTTATAATCGAGACAAAGGTACAGAGAGTCAGATGGTGTAGGACATCAAATTCAAGGTGGTGTAGGTAGTTGGGGGGCAGGGATGTGGGCACCATGTCAACTTTTGTGTAAGCAAAAGTTACACAGGCGTGAAATTGGAATCCTGTGAAAGAAGGTGGTCAGCAGAGAGGACAGATGAGCAAATCCAGAAAGAAAAGCTAAAGTGTGAGGACACAGTTTGAAAGAGAGACAGAAAGAGCCACAGAAAGAGACAAAAACAAATAAGGACAGACATTCAGGGAAATGTGAGGAAGATAAGGGGACAGGGTATCAAATGGGACCCACACACTGGAATCGTCACCGAGAGTTCAGACGATGCCAGGTATCTGTTAACTGCACACACCACTGAGCCTCTGTTGCTAGCAGAAGCAGCCTCTTTACCCCTGACTGATGGTGATCCTGCCTTGCTTGAAGACCGTATAATGATCCCATTTAAGGTGATTACCTGGCAAGTGAGTGCCAATTCTCCTCATGCCCTACTTAGCTCTCCTTCACTGCCTCCACATCTACCACTAGAGCCAGATCCTAAAATGCCTGTGGGGCCAGTTACCAAGCCAAATTTGGAAGCAAGAGACCTGCATGGCAAAACAGTTACAAAATTGCACTAATGTTTATCAGCAAAACCCTGGGGGAATATACATGGAACTGAATTGTGAGGGTACCCCACAGGGATGGAGGAAAAACAATTTCAATTAGGCTGAAATTATTATGTAGGTGTACTTACCAGAGCTTCTGGATTCAATGTGCTATCACACACGGTTGGTAGAGTTCTAATTATTTTCTCTTTTTGTTCTGGGTAGACTGAAAATTGGATTCACTTCTGGCCTATGCTGAGTTGAGATGCCATATCTCTTGTAGAGGAAGGAAGAGAAAGATTTAGAGAGATGAGAATGTTAGAGTGGATCTGTTATATATTACCAGCCCTAAGGACATGCCTGTCATAAGAGCATTGAGAAATACATTAAAGGAGATAGTATCAACATATTTGAAAAGCACCACAGTGGCTGTCTTCTGTAGGTCAGAGATGAACATGGAAAATACTGATATTGAAACAGGTTCTATGATTTCAGTAAGGATGGTGACATCCCAGGGTGGCAGGGACTAATAAGTAGCACCAAATTACCAGAGATAACTTGGGCTGGTTATTTTAATACGCAGAAGAGCTGATGGGGTAATCATAATGGTTTGGCCCACAGGAATATTTGGCATTGAATAATTGATCACAGGGTGCCTAGCACTGGAATAGGAGGTTTAACATGTTTATCTAGGTAAAGAAAACTTTCTCTGAAGTAAAAGCCCTTTGGTGAGCATTTACAAAGGACACAAATGTTCTGACGCTCTGAGTTCGTTCTGAGAGATCCCTTCACATACTTCTTTCTCCAGGCCAACTTGTTACCAATCCTCATATCTTACTGCTTTCATATCCTGGGTTGTCCTGCCAAATCACTAGCCCCCGTGCATGCATTTCTACAGAGCTGCTCCTCAGGCCAGCTTGCCTACAGGCGAAACAGACAGTGAGGTGTCCTGATGAGAATTCTGCCCACTGGATGGAATTCCCTGTTTTTCTTTACTGCAGGGCCACTCCTTGATGGGGCTGCTGCATTGCAGAAATCAACTCCAGCTGTCACGCAAAACTATCTATAAACTAGGCCCAGATTTTTTATTTTTCAGTCAACTGGCCATAGAGAACACTCCATGTGGCTTAAGCAAAGGACGAGGGTAGGATGGCAGTGCAATGGGAATAGGCATTCCAGGAGTGAAAGTCATCTGCTCATCTAATTTACACTTGCTCAAGCCCAGTCCCCAAGTATACCACATGATGAAGGAGTGTTGCTGGACATGCCTGACCCTATGGCTTGGTAGATCAAACACCTAATTCACGTGGGGCAGCTGGTGTTCCACAATCAAGTGCATGTTCAGCTTCTAACCACAGCCCAATAGCAAGCCAAGAGCTCTCTCTCAAGATGAGGGAATTTCTTTTCAAAACAGGCATGATTTTGCTCCAAAACCCTATGGACCTCTATTCTGACTCTCCTATTAGGGATTCCACAGAGTCCATACAGTATCATGACCAGTCACAGATATTTTACAAACCATTGGACTCACTGGTCATAAATAGAGTGACCATATAACTATCATCCAAACTGTGACGCTGTTGAGAGTGAAAGGAGGCCCTAGTAATAAATATTCTGGGACAACAGGCATAAATTAAAACTACTCTGAGATGTATGGTCATTGAGTCATAAAAGCCAAGTGGCTAGCTTTTTTGCTATGCATCCTTGACAGCCAGAGTACACATTGAAAGATGAGTCCAGGAAATTTTGATAGAGAACTCTCAATTCTAAAATATCCTGGATTAGGTTACTGAGTTTCGAGATAAGAAATCTTCAAGTATTGAGGGAGAAAAAGTAAATATTTAATCAGTTCTCAAATGTAAGTGTGCATGAGAAGCCCCTGGACAGTTTGTTAAAACAGATACTAGATTCTATAGCCGAAGTTCCTAATTCAGTAGCTGTAAAAGGGGGCCTAAGAATTTGCATTTTAACAAATTCCCAGGTGATGGTGCTGCTAATCTGGGGACCACACTTTAAAAAACATTGATCTACAGAGAAGAGGAAAAAGCTCCTCACAGACTGTCCTCAGTCCTTTTCCACGTCAACATTCAATACCAAAAGATAATAGAGCAATTGCTACAATATTCTAAAGAAAAAAATATACCAAGATGTGGTTGAAATTTTAGGGGTACTGACAGCTTTCATAAACAGGAACAAACTCAAGTAAGATTGCCTTGTGAGAACCTCTTGCAAAAGTCATGCAATGATGAAATCCAGGTAAGAAAAGATGAATAAAAATAAAGAACTTGGAATTGGAGACGCTGCATTAAATATAAAACCAATACTAATTAGGAGAATTATGATTTTAAAATAGATAATAAATATTATAAACTTTGATAAAATATACTTATACATTTGTGTACACAAACAGAATAATATATCTCATCTATAAAGAATAAACTATGTAACCAAAATTTGAGCCTCCCTTAAGGAAGGGCAACGACTTTAACTTAAAAGGAAACTGAACAATATAACAGGTCCTAAAAGCACTTTTTTCATTCAGACAATATGTTGTAAATCACTTTTTTTCTCATAATAGGATCGAGAGGGCACAGTATATTTTTGACCTGAGGGTCGAAACAAAGGTTATACTTACTAATTCAGGTTCAGATGAGATCTCCAGGAATACAAAAGTTGATTAAGCTCTATTTTACCGAGAATTTCTCTGCTATATTTTCCTGCTATTCCAGGTAAAGAAATTAATACTCTTGTGCGGTCAAACTGTCTAATGACTCATCTGAGATACGAATCTTTGTGTTTGTCAAGAACTGTGAAATATGTTTGAGATCATGAAAAGAAGTCCGAAGGCCTGGCTAGTTCACGTCTTGATGATTCTGAACTTAAAATGAACTTTATGAACTCTGTCCTCCATGAAACTACCCCCCCACCAAAAGCACAGCATTTTATTCTACAGAATTATGAAAGACCAGAACAGTTTCTGATTTTTAAGATGGCCATCAGAAGTTTTTTTTATCCCTTCTGTAGAAGCTGGAAAATAACCTTGAATAAAAATGGTCTTTTTCAGGTTTTCTAAAATAAATATAACTGGGAACTTTGCTTTAAAAACAAAACTAAGTTGGGAGGTGAGGAGCAGAGAGATTAGAGGAAATATGAGAGTGGCTAGCATTCTCATTTTTATACCAGGAAGTCCATTTGAAATCTGGGGTTCTAAAGCGCAATGACTCCAACTGCTCAACGTTTTCCATTGTTTTTTTCCCATAATCTGGGAGGGCTGTTTTCAAAAATAAAATCTCCTCAATTGAAAGATTTGAAGTTTAACAATTCCTCCAGTTTCACTTCACTTTCCTTTTCTTCTGTTAGAGTAGAAAAAAATTTAATTAAAACTAGCATTCAGGGCTGGCCCGGTGGCGCAGCGGTTAGGTTCACACACGTTCCGCTTAGGCGGCCCTGGGTTCACCGGTTTGGATCCTGGGTGTGGACATGGCACCGCTTGGCAAAAGCCATGCTGTGATAGGCATCTCACGTACAAAGTAGAGGAAGATGGGCATGGATGTTAGCTCAGGGCCAGTCTTCCTCAGCAAAAAGAGGAGGAATGGCAGTAGTTAGCTCAGGGCTAATCTTCCTCAAAAAAAAAAAAAAAACTAGCATTCATATGAACACATTTTAAAAGGATTTCTGTCACTCATTATATATGCAAAGAACACATTTTGGAATGATGTTCATCTACCATACTTAAGATTTTTATATTTAAGATATAGTAGACGTATCCTAGAATTCACTCATTATAAGTGTACAATTTAATGACTTTTAGTAAATTTACAAAGTTGTGCAACCATCACCATAACCCAATTTTAGAACATTTCCATCCCCCCAAAAAGAAAACTCTTGTCCATTTGCAGTCAATTCCTTCTCCAACACCAGTCCCAGGCAACCACTAATCTACTTTCTGTCTCGATAGATTTGCCTTTTCTAGACATTTCATATAAATGGGATCATACAATATGTGGTCTTTTGCATCTGGCTTCTTTCACTTAGCATAATGTTTTTGAAGTTCATGCATGTTGTAGTATGCATCAATAATTTTTTTTATTACTAAATAGAATTCCCTTGTATAGATATACCCTATTTTGTTCATCCATTCAGCAGTTGATGGAAATTTAGATTTTTTTCTACTTTTTAAGTTATTATGAATAAGGCTTCTGTGAATGTTTATGTACAAGTCTTTATGTAGATATTTATTTCTTTTGAGTAGTGTAGGGGATCAAAATTGGCCACCCCAAAATGTGTCTCTTTGGCTTGATTATTTTTAAGGACAAAAATCTCTGAAGGAAACTTTGACCTTCCCTCTAACTGCCTAAAAGAATTTCAGACAGAATGCCCTGAGAGGAAGGGGCTATCACTATAGATAATTCTAGGTGTGGAAGACCAGAAGGAATCTAATAAGGGCCACTTTTTCAAAAGATCTCTTTCAGGTCCCATTGTCTATAGATGGCCCAGCAAACATTTGTTTATCAAACATTTGCTTTTCCATCTCCATGTGAGTTGCCTTCCTCCCCTTTGAAATCCCAAACCACTACCCACAACATCCTCCTTTGTCTTTAGGTAAAGATGGAATTTAAGGTGGTGGCTTCAGCCATTTTGGTGAGTTACTCAGTTTTCCTGGGTTTCTCCCATGTACTCATATTATTAAACTTTGTTTGTTTTTCTCCTGTTTTTCTGTCTCCTGTCAATTTACTTCTTAGGCCAGCCAGAAGGACCTAGAGGGGAGAGGAAATTATTATTCCTCCCCTACAGTAGATACCAGGGAGTGGAATTGCTGAGTCATATGGTAAATTTAAGTTTAAGATTTTTTTTTAATTGCCAAATGCTCTTCAAAGTGGCCCCAACATTTTACATTTCCATTAGCAACATGAAGATCCCCACATCTCCACATCTATGCCACAAATAAATGTCTGTCTCTTTCATTATTGTCATTCTAGTGGGTGTGAAGTGGTATCTCATTGTGGTTTTAATTTGTGTTTTCCTAATGAATAATGATATGATACAGAGAATCTTTTCATGTGCTTATTAGTCATCTTTAGGTTCTCTTTGGTGAAATCTCTATTCAAGTCTTGCCTTTTCTTAAAAATTGGGTTCTGTCTTCTTATTGAGTTGTGAGATTTCTTTATATATTCTGGTTAGAAGTATTTTGTTAGAAATATGATTTGTGAATATAGTCTCTAAATTTGTGGCTTGTATTTCCATTTCCTTAATGGTGTCTTTTGAAGTGCAAAAGTTTTGAATTTTGATGAAGTCTAATTTATAATTTTTTTCTTTTAAGGATTATGCTATTGGTATCATATCTAAGAACTCTTTAATCCAAGGACACAAAGAATTTCTTCTATCTTTTTCTCTAAATGTTGTAGAGTTTTAGCTCTTAGATTTAGGTCTATTATCCATTTTGAGTTAATCGTTCATGTGTGGTATGAAGTAAGGATCTAAATCCATCTTTCTGTATGTGGATATCCAAATGACCTAGCACCATGGGTCTCTCAGGTACCATGGGGGACTATCTTTTCCCTCATTGAATTATCTAAACAGCTTTGTCAAAAATCAATTTACCATAAATATAAGAATTTATTTCTGGACTCTCAATTCTGTTCCATTGATCAAATATGTCTGTCCTCATGTCAATACCACACTATCCTACTTATTGTAGCTTTATAGTACATTTTAAAATTGAAAGGTGTAAGTTCTCTGATTTTATTTTTCAAGATTGTTTTGACTATTCTGGGAAACAGCCTTGCATACTTAGAATAAATTCCACTTGTTCATGGTGTATAATTATTTTTATGTATTAAAATATTTGGTAATATTCTGTTGATGATTTTTGCATCTAAGTTCAGGAGGGATGTTTGTAGTTTTATTTTTTTGCAGTGTCTTTTATAACAGCTTTGCACTGGCCTCCTAAATGAGTTGGGAAGTGTTTCCTCCTCTTCTATTTTCTGGAAAAGATTGTGTAAACTTAGTGTTAATTATCTTTTAAAGGTTTGATCGAATTCTCCAATGAGACTATCTGGGCCTGAAGGTTTCATTTTAGAGAGCTTTTTAATTAAAAATTTAATTTCCCTAACAGTTATAGGGCTTTTCAGATCATCTATTTCATCTAATTCATTTCAGTTTTGGCAGTTTATGGTTTTAAAGGAATTATCCCATTTATTCTAAGCTATTTATGAGCACAAACTTGTATGTACTACTCCTCTGTTATATTTTCTTAATGGCTGCAATATCTGGAATGATGTCTCTTATTTCATTTGTAATATTGGTAATTGTGTTCTATTTTCGTCAGTCTTGCTAGAGGTTTATCAATTTTACTGATATTTTTGAAGAACCAGCCTCTTGTTTCCTTGGGTTTTTGTAATGTTTTCCTATCTCCAATTTTATTTTCTGTTCTTTATTATTTAATTCCTTCTGTTTGCTTTGGGTTTATTTTGTCATTTTCTAATTTCTTGAAGTAAGAACAACTACTGAATGATACCTTTCCTCATCTTTAATGGAAGCATTTAGTGCTATAAATTTTCCTCTCTGTACTGCTTTAGCTGAATCCTGCATATTTTGATATGTTGTGTTTTCACTTTTATTTTAGTTCTATGTACTTTATTTCTTTTGAGACTTCCTCTTTGACCCATAATTATTTAGAAATGTGTTTGCTCAGTTTCCAAGTGTTTCAAGAGTTTCCTGTTGTCTTTGTTACAGATTTTCAGTTTCATCCCATTACAGTCAGAGCACACACTCCATTGTGACTGCAATTCTTTTACCTTTGTCAAGGATTCTTTTATGGTATATCTTACGTTTTGTTTTGTTTTTTTCTATTTGGTGAATGACCCAGGGGCAATCGAGAAAAATGTATTCTGCTATTGTTGGGTGGTCTGTTTTTTATATGCTAATTAGATCCTGTTGATTGATTGTGTTGTTCAGATCTTCTATATCCTTAAGACTTTTTCCCTAATAGTTCTCTCAGTTGCTGGAGAGGAGGGGTGTTGAAGTTCCCAACTATAATCGTAGATCCTTCTTTCTCATTGCAGCTTTATCAGTTTTTGCTTCATGTATTTGAGGCTCCATGGTTTAGTTTGTATCCATTTAGTATATTGTGTCTTGACCCTTTTATCATTATATGATGTCTTTTGTCTCTGGTAATTTGCTTTGCTTTGAAACCTACTTTATGAGATATTAATGTTGCCACTCCTGCTCTTCTTTTTTATTATTAATGTATACATGGCATATCATTTTCCATCCTTCTACTTTCAACCTACCTGTGTATGAATTTGAAATTGGTGTTCCAAGTGAATTTCTTATATGCAGCATATAGTGTTTTTTTTCCTTAATCCACGCTGCCAATCTGTGTCTTTTGATTGGTGTATTTAGACCATTTACATTTAAGGTAAGTAGTGATATGTTAACACTTTAGTATGCTATTTTATTGTTTATTTTCTATTTGCTTCCTCTGCTTCTCATTGCAGTTTTTTCTCTTTATTGCCTTTCTACAGGTTACTTGAACATGTTTTAGGATTCCATCATGATTTATTTATAGCACTTTTGAGTTTGTCTGTTTGTATGGTTTTCATAGTGGTTGCTCTGGGTGCTACTTATAACCATGTACTAGTATCTACATTTACCACTTCAAATGAAGTCTAGAAACCTCACTTCCGTATAGGTCCCTTTACCTTCCCCACCTTTAAGTATCATTGTTTTGAGTATTAGGTGGTATTATAATTTTTGTTTCAATCATAAAATATTATTTATAAAACTCATAAGGAAAACAATTGTCTATTGTGGGGACTCATATTTCTGCTCTTCCTACTGTTTCTTCCTGATTCCTAATGCTGTAAGTTTCCTTCTTTTATCATTTTCTTCTGTTTGAAGAACTTCTTTATCCTGTAGGGGTAGGTCTGCTACTCACAAAATATTTTAGTGTTCATTCATCTGTGAATGTTTTTATTGTCCCTTTATTCCTGAAAGATAGTTTTGCCAGATACAGAATAATGGGTCAAACAGTTCTTTTCTTTCAGCCCTTAAAAAGTATTTTGCCATTTCTTTCTTCATGGTTTCACATGAGAAATCCATTCAAATTAGTGTTCCCCTACAGGGAATGCATTGTTTCTTTCTGGCTGCTTCTAAGATTTTTTTTTTTTGTCTTTAGTTTTCAAAAGTTTAATTAAGATGTGTCTTGGCATGGATTCTTTGGGTTTATCCTGTTTGGTATTCAGTCAGCTTCTAGATTCATTCAATCACTAGGTTGGTGTCTTTCATCAAATCTGGGAAGTTTTCAGCCATTATTTCTTCAAATACTCATTCATCCCCACTCTTTCTCTTCTATTTTCTGGGACTCCAAATATATGCATAGTGAATATATTGTCCCTGAGGCTCTGTTCATTTTTTCCAGTCTATTTTCTATTGTTCAGATTGGGTGAATTCTACTGTTCTATCCTAAAGTTCACTGATTCTGTCCTCCATCATCACCACTCTACTCTTGAACCCATCCAGTGAGTTTTTGTTTTATTTTTCAGCTTTATCATTTCCATTTGTTTCTTTTTTGCACAATTTCTATTTCTTTTCTGAAATTTTCTATTTTTTCATTTAAGAGAATTTGTAATCGATTGTTTTAACACTTTTATAAAGTCTGCCTTAAAATTCTTATCTGATAATTCCAACATCTGATTCATCTCAGTGTTGGCATCAGTTGATTTTGTTTTTCCTTCAAGTTGTGGTTTTCTTAGTTCTCTGTTTGTATTCTAGACATTTTGTCTATCATGTTAGGACCCTCTGAGCCCTATTTAATGATTTATTTTACAGGGAGTTACTCTATTTAGGTTTAACATATGAATCTTAGCCTACTTTGTGGGTTGTAATTCCAATGGCTGCTTAATTTTCAGAGCCTTTGTGGTGTTATTTTGGTCTGCGTGATGTATTCAGTGATGCTGGGGCTTGCACTAGTCTCTGTTGGTGCTGCCTGAGGGGGTGGCAGGAATTTCCTCTGGCTGGGTTACCAGCTATTTCTTGGTGAGGGAGGGGTGTGGAGAAATCCTTCTATTGATATCCCCCGGCTACCCAGGTTTTTCTGGGCCAGAGAGGAGAGTCTCAGTTCAATGGAGACAGTGGCTTCCAGAACCAGGTTGCTAGCTACAGGACTGCTAGCTGTGACAGATCTTTTTTCACAGTCCTACCAGTCAGCTCTAGAGTCTCTGGCCCTCAGAGATAAAGAGGCTCCCCCAGCTGTACCACCTGCTTTACCTCAGTCTCTCTTACTGGTTCCTCCAACCCACTGCAGTCTGTCCCCATGGAAGAGTCTCTGTCCCAGCAGAGAAGAATACTTCCCCCAGTCACTTATATTTGGCAGGGCTCCCCTGCCTAAAGTTGTCAGAGGGACTCCCACTAGATCCAGGAGGAAGAATGAGCTACTGGGCTACCTTTTGTTGCTAGATGAGAAGATGGAAAATGCCAGATCTGGGTGGCCACCTTCTTTTGGTTGGGGGATGCAAGATGCCCTGCCTTTATCTTGTTCCTCTGGTCCTAGGTTCCCAAATCAGCTCGCCTTCTTCTTAATATTCTTAAGAGTTCCCCTTTGCCTATTTCTTGTGCCATTTCCAAGGTTTATAAATTTGTGTTCAGTGGGGAAGAGCAAGGAAAAAAAGGTCCATGCTATCTTGTCCAGACCAGAAGTCTCTCACCTACTGAATTTTATGTGTTCATCATCTGTTAAAATTTTTATTTATTTATTTTTTGCTAATTTAGACCCAGTTACATTATGGATATCAAAAATCCTAAAGAGGGGCCAGCCCGGTGGCACAGTGGTTAAGTGTGCACGTTCTGCTTTGGCAGCCTGGGGTTCACTGGTTCGAATCCCAGGTGCAGACATGGCACTGCTTCACAAGCCATGCTGTGGTAAGCATCCCACATATAAAGTAGAGGAAGATGGGCACAGAAGTTAGCTGAGGGCCAGCCTTCCTCAGCAAAAAGAGGAGGATTGGCAGCAGATGTTAGCTCAGGGCTAATCTTCCTCAAAAAAAAAAAAAAAAATCCCAAAGAAACCTTTGCCCAATGCAGACATTTAAACTATTTTCTCCACACACAATGAGGCTGGGAAAAAATGGATATATCAACACAACAGGATCTAAATTGAGCTTAAGGCCATACGCATAAAGATACTGTTGAGGCATACACATACATACATACACACACACACACACACACACACACCCCTCCTTTCAGGCCATCTCCTTCCAATCTGCTCAGGGAGGGTCTCTACATCAAGCACAAATGGATTCATAAAGCCACCAAAGGGGCTGGGTAAAATGGCCCCCTCCTCCTGGGGCTCTCTGAGTGGCAAAACCTGCCTGGATGCTTCTGCTTGGGAAACCTCAACTCTGCAAAGCTGAGTGGTGCCAGGAGAAAGGTGGCCCCAGAACTACCCAAGTTGGCCTGGCTCCTCTGCAAGCTTTAGTAGGGAAGAAAGCTTAACCCAGTCAAGGGCACCAAAGTAGATATTTATTTGGGGCAGAATCCTCAGGCCAGTACATTTTACTTCTTTTCTATTTATTTATATACTGTGATTCCCAAGAAACATTTAAAGTGATTTTAATGGGTACATAATATATAAGAAAATATAAATTAGACGTAGGCAAAGAAAAAAAAAAGAGCAACATGAGGAAAACAAGGAACATGAATAAGGTTGGTGCAAAACTGCTTCTTTGTGATTTTCTACACTTGTAATAAATAACCCATGAGAGGGCATATTGCTGGGCTATTTCCTGTGCCATCTCTGGCTGGACCCTCAGGAGCACTCAGGACTGGGCACGGTGCAGCAAGGTGGAATCCTAACATGGAGATGCGCTATAGGGATAGAGACAAGCTCCCATGGACATTTCCGTATAGTACTCCATAGATTTCCCGCTCCTGAAACATAGTTGATTTCTTCTTAAAGATTCCTGAGTTCTCCCTTTGAGAATGGCCATGGTTCTGAGCAGGGTAACCTAGTTGAACACTCAGGCTACTAAGTTCCAGAGGGATCGCACCCCACTTAGGGTCCATTACAAGTCAGAGACTATCTAAATATGCAGAGAATATGAACCAAGGCTAAAACTACAGTCATCAATTTCTCAAACTCTTGTTTTTAATATTCTTCTATTTGATTCTCAGAATCTAAGCCAAAACTGTTAGATACAGACTTGCAGTGTCCCTCCCACGTCAGCTGGAAAACTGGGTGATGCTGATGACGTGCCGAGAAGCAGCCACAGAAGTAGTGCTGTGCCCGGTGACTAAATGACCACACTCCTTCCACTATGGGAGCTCTCCCTCTCCTGAGGAATAGAAAAACACAGAAAAAATTCCAATCAGTTGAGAGCCATTGTCTATGCATACAATATACAAGGTACACTTGATTCTGGTGCAAATCCTGGGGCCGGGGGGGTGGGGGGTGGGTGGTGCTGGGACAGCAGATCACATATATCTTGATTCTTCACGAAGCCAATCTCTCCCCCAGACTTAGATCTCTCTTCTTTCCTACCTCTCTGGAGCTTCCCTCAAAGTCTCCAATTTCTGAAAATTTCTTAGTCTCATTCACTCTGCTTCTTGCAGATTTTTAACATCTTCAAGTCTCCCTTAGACTGAGAAAGGTACCCTGTTTCAGTCATCAGTCCATCTCCCTACTATTCATGCATGAAGACACGCCCAGTTCTACTTTCCCGATTTGTATTCTCCTGAACCATTCCTTCTCAGCCCTATTGTAAAGAGTTTAGCTTCATACCTTAGTCTTTCTCTGAAGTTATTTTTCAAAGATCACTATTTACCCCTTCCTGACCCAGCTCAGTGGCTTTTACTCAGAAGTTATTCCACTTGATCTCTGGGCTTTTTCAACTTGCTCTATGAGGGCAAGGACTCTGGTTTGCATGTCTCATATTTCTCTAAGTGTTACAAGGGAAGATTTTTATTTAGGGTTTGCTTTGCTTTTTGTGAGGAAGATTCACCCTGAACTAACATCCGTTGCTAATCCTTTTTTTTTTTTTTTGCTTGAGGGAGTTTAGCCCTGAGCTAACATCTGCACCATTCTTCCTCTTTATATGTGGGATGCCTCCACAGCATGGCTGATGAGTGGAGTAGGTCTGCACCTGGGAGCTGAACCTGCAAACCTGGGCCACCAAAGTGGAGTGTGCAGAACTTTAACCACTCGGCCACGGGGCCGGCCCCTTATTTAGGTTTTGAATATCTACAGCTGCAGTCTGTGAAGGTGACCTTTCTTACCTTATTTGAAATGGAAAAATAATATATCTGTCCCAAAACATACTGTTTAAAACATTGCATATGCATATATTTCAGGTTGCTATAAAAAAAATTTGAGTGTTTCCATTTTATCAGGAAAGTGAGTTTTAGGGGGCACAGTTTCTAATCAAAACGCTATGGGATGAATGCTTTCTGACACAAAGGAAAGCATGAAATGGGGCCAAAGGAATTTGTCCAGGGCTTGCTGAAGAAAAACCTAGACATGCTCAAGGAATAGACATTTTGAAAGTAGAAGATTAAAGTAGAAGGAAGTAGATTTTAAAGAAGATTTATTGAAAGTAGAAGATTAAGTATCCTGATCTAAAAAGTTTTTCTTTCTTAAATCAGAGTCAAGAAGGAATTTTCAGAAATCTTGGATTCTCTGCAGAAAGTCTGAGCTCACTTGGAGAGGAAAGGACACAGTTGCTTTCTCTGCTATGAGAACAGGTGTGCACAGGCCAAGTTTGGAACAAATCAGAAATGCCTTGGGAAGCTGTATCTGATAGGGCAGGATTAGAAAGAAAGATGATCGATTTGAAGGAGGCCAGGAACACAGAGGCCACTCAGTCTGAAACCACTGGAGCTTAAAGCTTGACGTTACAGCTTTTTATATTTCCGAGGTTATAGCCTTTGTGGAATGAAAAGACCACCAGACCTAGAGTGAGAAGACCTTGGCTGGAGTCCTGGTTCTGGAGTCAAATAGGAGGTTTCTCAATATGACTTCCATTTTCTCACGGGCACTGGGCAGAGACTAGTTCTTAACTATTTCGGGTTCCCATGAGATCATCTACATGGAGGCCCTTGTCTGTTGCTATCTACTTGTTAAACATTATTCTTAAGAGAGAAGGTGCATGTGCACCAAAAGATTTCAATTAATTCATATTGCTATGAATATTTAATAAAGTATTTTCAATAAGTTTTGTAAAAAGTTATGGTAAAGCTGTAACTGCTGAAAGCTTGATTTCAGAAAATACTGACACGTGAACTCAAGGAGTGAACAGAAACTTCGTTATACATAATCGAAGATCACCATCTAGTGGCCCCTTGTATTATAACTTCTGAAGCTGGCTGCAAGCTCCACAGATTTTGGAGGCTGGGAAAGCGTGTGGAAAGCATCAGCTCCACCAAAGAAAGGAGGGAAGAGAGAGACTATGGCCCTGGAGACTTCTGCTTCACTAAAGGAATTCGCAATGCAAGTTACAAACAAAACATTGTCCTCTTCAACTAATCTTCTAAATCAAGCTTTGGTCCTGGGCCTCAGGTCATTCATAATATAAGCAGACAGTTGAATGTGATAAAGTGATAACTCTTTGGCAGATAAGCTCAGATGGATGCAAAACAAGAAAGGCTTTTAAAATTATCTTGAGCAAATTATTTGCTTCTCATGAGCAACTTTACAATTGAAAATAGGGTTTGCTTGCGGTAGAATTCTTGGTGTGTACATCTTGATGATAAAGGAAGCTATGATACTTCCCCAAAATGAGGAAGAAATAGTCACCAGAAAACATCATTGCCCCACATAATTTTCTTCTCTCTTTCTAATGAGGCAGCATGAGTTATTGCAAAGGGCACAGGTTTAAGAGTCAGAGGGCTATGTCCAAATTCTGGCTTCACTCCCTATTGCCTGTGTGACTTTGGCATGTTACTTAATCTTTCTGAGTGTCACAGGGGTGTTGCAAAGATTAAATGAAACAAGGCTTGGAAAGGGCTTACCCCAGTGTCTGGAAAGTAACTGGTGTTCCTTTTACCCTTCTCTCACTTATAAGAAGTCACATAATTTAACTTAGAAGAAAAGAAAAGAAAAAACTTAACTTAGAAGAAAACGGTGTTTGGATTTGGGGTGCAAAACTGGCTTTTAACTTACATTTTTCTGTTAAAATGAAGATAGATAGTTTGGTCACTATACGACTGAAGTAACAGTAGTTGTCTCAGCTTTGACTGACTCTGTTTTCTTTGAGGATGTAATTTTCTTACTTGGTAACATGGAAGAAAGAGTTGTGTCCACTGTCAAAATGAAGATAATACTACAAACCTCACAGAGAGTTGTCAGGATTAAATGAGATGTTGCATAAATGTCCATAGTTCAGTACCACTTAGTGAGGGTACTGCTAATTTTCATTATTACTGGTCTTTGCCTCTCATGGGCCATCTGTGAGAATATGATATCATTGCCATTGATTATTTCAGAAATGCTTGAGGGCCTCTGCTGCCTTCTTCCTGAATCTCTCTCATCAAGGTTCTTCCCTAGAAAGACCAGCACTGTGGCTCGCATAATGTGCCTGCTCCTTTGCACAGACCGTGTGCGTGACTGGTTTTTAAAGAAATCGCAGCAGAACTTGCATTTCCTAATGAGAGTTATATCCTTCAAAATGTGTGAGAGACTAAAATTCTTGTTGCTATAACATTTCTCTCCTCTGGGAATTTCCCTGAGAGCCTACTGCATATCCCTTTATCTCAACAAAAGCGAAACAAAAAGAGATTTGGGTCAAATAGAGAAACAGACTTTCATGGGTAGCTTGTAAGTTGGCTCTGAAGGCAGTTCATAAATTTTTTTTTTTTTGAGGAAGATCAGCCCTGAGCTAACATCTGCTGCCAATCCTCCTCTTTTTGCTGAGGAAGACTGGCCCTGAGCTAACATCCGTGCCCATCTTCCTCTACTTTATATGTGGGACGCCTGCCACAGCATGGCTTGCCAAGCAGTGCCATGTCTGCACCTGGGATCCAAATTGGCCAACCCCAACCCTGGTGGCCCAAGCGGAACATGCAAACTTAACCGCTGCACCACCAGGCAGCCCCCCATTCATAAATATTTTTGAGCAATGGCAGCATAGTTTTGCAAAATGACAACATGAAAGGAATACCATCCTTTAGGTATATTAATTATAACATGATTTTTTAAAAGTCACATCTTAAAAAAAAGTCTATATTCAAAGGCCCCAAAGGCCTACGTCTGCCTCTGTGCCCCTTTTAGGCTGGTAAGCTATGACTGACACCCATTGGTACCTTACCTATTCAGAGTCTTAAAGTTTTGACCCATAATTGAGATATCATGTGTTTTTTTTTTTTCAAATCAGCCTAATGATCCTTTCCAGGAGGACTCAGAGGGCCTCATCAAATGCAAAAGGGCCTTGCATACTGACTTGCAGCACCCAGCAGTGGCACAAACGTCCTCTGTCGGTGGTCTAATTTGGGGTATGGAAATAGGGCTGCTAAGTAAAGCAAGGCAGCTATGACAGGAAGTAAAGCCTTAGCTGTGAAGACGTGTTCAAGTCCCAGCTCCTCTATGCACAAGGTGCTTATCTACTCTGAGCTTCATTTCCTCACCTGTGAAATGGGGGGACCCTGCCTGACCTGCCTCACCGGACACATGAGGGCTGCGCTAGGATGACAAGGCTCTTTGTCAGCAGCAACATGAACCCCTCCCGCCCTCCGCCCTCACTGGGTCCTTCTAGCTCTAGCACGGGGGCTCACCAAGCCCACAGGACAAGCTGTGCAAAAAGGGAGGGGGTACCCTCAGCGGTGGCACGGCGTGGCCTGTGTCTGCCGTGGCCCAGCCCGACTGAAGGGTCCTTTCTGCCCATGCCCGACCGCAGCAGGATGCCCAGGCTCACCGAGCGCCTCTCCACACTCCCTTTTTTCCTGCCATTCTTGCCTGAGGTCACATCCAGGGAGCGGTAACTGGGTGGCTTCTCCTCAGGCCAGGGTGGGGAGCGCGAGCGGCGGCGGGGGCGGGGGCTCCCCCAGCTCCAGGGCTGCCTCTCCTTGTCCCCGTCGGAGCTCCCGGAGCTGAGGCCCGCGCGCGGTGGAGGCGAGTAGCTGCGGGGCCTGCGCCCGCGCCGCCTCGGGCCACCCTCCCGGGGGCTGGGCCCGCGCCGCCGCTCTCGCTCGGGGTAGCGGCTCCGGAGCGGCCGGTGGCTGGGCCGCCAGCGGGCCTCGCTGGACGAGGGGCCGTCGCTGAGGCTGTCCCCGTCCGACCAGGGCATGGGTGACCCCTTGAGCCTGGAGCCGTGGTGCCTTCCACTCCGTTGTTGGCTCAGCTCCCTTCGCTCCAGCGCCCAGTGCTTAGGCTCCCGGTCCCGGAGCTCCGGGTGGAAATCAGAAGAGTGGCGCTGCCGTCCTCCCTCCCTCAGATCCCAGGGTCCCGGGGGAAAGGGGCTGAGCCGTGGCTGGCGGGAGGTGGTGCTGGTCCTCCGCGAGGATGGCAGGTCTCCGATCAGCGGGGGCAGGTGGATGACTCTGCGTTCCACCACCTCAGAGCCCAGGGAAGACAGCATGCTCCAGGGTTGGCCACGTATGGCTTTGGGGTCAGGCGGCAGAGGCTGGGCCAGGTTGAGGTTCTGCAACTCTTTCTCCAAATACTCTAGGACACCATTGGTGATGGGAGGGTGAGCGGTGGTCTGGGTCATTGGCATCTGTGGGAGGCTGGATCGCAGGGACAAATCTGAATGGAAACAAGGATAAGAACATGCAGAACTGCTGGCCCAAAACATGCTCCTCAGAATCAGGGCAGGAAAATGCCACATTATTTAGCTTGCATCCGTCCCCTCCCATCCTCAATCACCAAGATACCCACCATATTGGTCATGAAGGCCTGATGCAGCCCATGCTCCTACCCTTGCCCTCTCCCACCCCAAATCTCTGACAAGGTTTACCTCGCTGCAGCAGTGGGTGCATTGGATAAGATGAAAACTGGGAGCTCCTGTCCGCCCCCCAGAATACGGGTTTTTCCATCATCTGGGGGCCTAGGGCCTGAGCCTGCTTCATGTAGCGGTGGCGGGCCAGGGCTGCAGGGGAAAAAGGAGAAATGCAGACCCTCAGCCAGGGCAAAGCCCACACCTCCCACTTCACTTCTCTCCACCTAGCGGCCTTGACAAGAGGCCAGTTTCTCTCCTCAAAGTTCATGATGACCTACCTATCCTGCACGGGAGTAAGAGTTAAGAGAGTAGTGAATCGATTGTTCCTCTGGCAAGGAGCTAGGAATAAATTTCCTAGTCAAGATGGCAACGCCTGCACCCCAGGAAAGTACACTCTGAAAACTTGACTTCCTGGTCTCGAAAACATTTCATCTTCCTGCCCATTCCCAAGGTCACCTAAAAAGTATAGGTAGATACATGGATATTAGCAGGCCATGAAATCTCAGCCCAAGTCTAGAAGGTACAGATGCAAAGGGCCTAGAGGAGGCTGTGAGCCGGGGGCTGCCAGGGAAGCTCAGGGCTGCCTGCTCAGAGCAGAAAAAGAAAAAGAAAAAGAGAAGGACATAGATGCTGAGGTCCATGGGTAGAATACCTGGTAAAAGGAAGAGGATCGAAGAACATTTCTAGTTCTATTTTGCTCTATTTCTTTCTTGCTATTTCTAATACATCAGCCATGGGTGGGAGAAAACCAGTGGGAGGAAGGCAAGAGAATGCAAAAAGCTGAAGTGGATCCCAGTGGATCTTTTCTACTCTGCTCCTCACCTTATTCAATGTTGGGGTTTTCCCTACTTAGGGAGAATCTCTTAGAGGGAATCTCTAAGGGGTAGGGTGGAGGTGGAGAAGGGAAACACCATTTCCTTTCAGGGCAAAGAAAACAATATAGAAAAGCAGCACAAGGGGCCCATAGAAAATGTCACTGCAGTCCCTTAGGTGCAAGTGGTCTGAAGCACACCACCCACAGTGAGCGCAAATTAAAAACAAAAGCATTTAGTTGTTTTTGTTCACGATTTCTATTTTGAGGTCATTGTGATAGGGCCACATGTCTCCCGAAGTCGCTGTCTAGTCACGCATACAGGAAACGTACTTGTGTGTTTAAGTGCAGGAAGTGCCTGCCTCAGGCCCCCAGCTCGGCACTCTTTCCATGTTCTGGGGTCCTCGAGCCCTGTGGCACCCCTGAAGCAGCAGGGCTCTGCCTGAAGCTTCCTCCTGCCACAAGTAGGAGGGGGAGAAGGCAGGCATTCCGGACCCGGCTGCACAGGGTGGGGGATGTACTGAGGCCAGCAGTTAAGGGGCCATTTGGATGGCTGCCCGGTGGCTCCAGAGTGAAACAAACTTCCAGCACAACAGGAAGTGGTTGCAGCAGAACCCCCAGAAATGCCTGGAGCTATGGCCCTCATGGTGAGTCACAGCCTAGCCCAGAGGAAATCGGATGGAAACTTATAGCAGCTCAGCCAGCTACCACACCTTCACGCCAACAGACAGACGGCACTCCTGACCCTCCAAAGACAAGCCCACATGCTCAGCACTTTCCTCGCCCTCTTGCTAACAGACGCCTCCCCTGAGCTCCCTATACGTGCCACCATCGGCACACCTGATGCCCTGATTAACACATGCCTGTCATTTTACATTAGCTAACTAGTCCTCAGAGAACTCTCTTAATGTGGGAATCAGATGAGGAAGTTGGGCTCAGAGAGGTTACCTTCCCAGCTCAAGGGCCCACAACTGGTAACCACGGGCAGAGGCAGGATGTGACCCTGTGTCTATCTGACGCCCAAGCCTGTGCTCCTTCTGCCAAACCACCGAGTCCCCAGACTCCTTTATTTCTGTGATGAAGCAAAAAAAAAAAAAAAAAAAACCACTCACAAACCCCAAAACCTTCTCCAGCAGTAACCCCTCACCTTATTTCTCTCCAGCTCAGTTCCACACCTTTCAAAATCCACTCCAGATTAGTCACTGCCTCCAAGGCCTGGGGGACATCTGATTCCACTGGGAAAAACTCTCCCATGCCCTGCCACTTTAGTTGAATCCCGGCTTCTTCCAGAGAGTACCATTCTCCCTTTTGGCCACTTCCTTCCCCTACTTCCCTAATTCAATGGGAGAGAAAGGGGGAGTTGGGCTTACTCCTTGCTCCCCAAATGACTTTTTTAATTAACAGGACACCCTGCACAGATTACTCCCTAGAGACCTTTCCAGATCCTCCATGAGCTTTCTTGTCAAATTTTCACAAACTCCAGAGATTAACCCACTGGCTCCCTTCTTAGCTGCTACAACGTTTTTACCAGGGTCCTCCCCTTCCCTGATGCACTGGAACTGGTAAAATGAGAGTAGAAAACACAGCCTCTGAGCTTCTCCCTTGCCCTCCTGTCCCAGAAAACAGCTCCATGGGGATGTCCAGACTATCAGGGTTTCCTGTCATTCACCTAATGGGGAATCAGATGGACAATAAAATAAGAAACATGGAGAAAGTAGCAAAGCTTCAAAAGCCTCCTAATAAGTTATCTCTGAACCTCACTGGAGTACAGTCTGCCTTGGTCACCTTTAATGAGTTTGTTAAAAATATAGACTTCTAGATCCCACTGCCAGGGACTCTCCTTCAGTCTAATGCAAGACAAGAAAATCTGTGTTTTCAACCAATTCCCTAATTCCAATACAGGGAGTCAAAGTGGAGTTGGCCACTGAGGATTCTCAATAACCTTCTGAGAAATATGGTCCTCAGGGATAGGTGTCCTTAAATATGGGCTATGAGAGTCAGATGAACTTCAACTTGAATCCCAGCATGTACTAGCTGTGTGATTCTGAGTGAGTTTCCAGAGCATCTGAGCCAAGTCTCCTCATGTAGGAGGAGGAAGCTAGGGGCAGTCATACCTATTTCACAAGGTCATCAAGGTTAAATGAGCTAATACACACGAAATGCCTAATACATCACAGTCAATAGATACTAGCTCTTCTTGTTATAAGAAATTGTTATAAGAAGTTTCTTCTTTTGCCTTAGATCCCATAGGAGAGACAAAATTACACATTTGGAGACTAAATTACCAAAGGCGTTTTATCCTCATTTCTGAGGAAAACTCAGGGCATATTCTTTAATATTTGTGACAGAAATGACAGCCAACACCAGCCCTTCTGCAGAGACCTGTGCCTCTCCTCCCCTGCAGCCAGCGTCACCTGTAGTGCCCCTGAAGACCTCCCTCCGCACGAGCCTGTAACTGCTTATCATTCCTTACCAGCTCCTCTCCACTCTCACAGAACCCCTTCTGGGCCCTCTTTGGACCCATGGTCACATAGTCCTTTTGTTTTTTCCCATTCTACCAGTCTCCTCTGACTGGACTGACCAGTTACTTCAGCAACATCCTCAGGAGTTCCTAGAATCCCATACCCTTTGAACTCTTACCATTTCAGTTTTAGGGAACCACCAGTAGATGCTTCCTGGGCCCACACTGCCAGAACTGACTGTACAGTCAGACAACCAACCTCAAATAGCCCTCCTTCCCAACCTGGCTTTCCTTGACTGATCTCTCCACCCTACTTCCCTCCTCTAGAGCCACAGTTTAAACATGCCCCACTTCTCCTGCCTTCCCCCCCACCCCATGCACTTTCAGCTGATGGCATCATCTTTGTTGAGGAAGAGGAACCAGTCCTGAGCATGGAATCAAGAGACCTATATCTATTCCAGGACCCGCCACTCACAAGCTGTGTGTAACTGTGGAGAAGTTTCTTTAGGCCTCACTTCCTTCCGCCGTGAGGGGTTGGGGAGGTGGGTGGCATAGATCAGAGATTCTCATGTGGCCTGTGGTCTACTGCAGGGCGCACCTAGAGCTTCTGTGAGGAGGAGGGCCAATAACCCATCTAGAGATGAAAGTTGTTTCTCCAGTTCTCATGGAAAAACTAAGATCCAGTTTCAATAACTTTCATCTTTAAGTTCTACTGTGGGCTGTCCACTAGTATTAAGTGAATTATCAAGGGTTACTAAAATTTGGCGTCATTTTCACTGTTTTCCTCTCAGGTCCTCTATTAACTCTTGCTGGAAAGTGGGAGCAAGTTAGGAAGGTAGGCTGTGGTCAGAGAAGTTCAAGAACCACTGACGTCGTTCTCAAAGCTTCCTTCTGTGTCTAGAATTTTGTTGGAAGCAAGTCTGGCTGATGTGAGCTCTCTCAGCTTCCTTCCTTATACTTTAATCATCTTCCACATTTTGATGGCTTCCTCCCTCTCTTCAGAGGTCAGGCTGCCGTTCCTTTCCTTTCTAAAGGTAGTCCGTTCACTGTAAGCCTGATGTCTCTCCCACTAGCTCCACCACTCTGCAGTGATCTCCTCCTCATCATGCGTTTTACTCATTTTCTATTGGCCTTGGTTCTGTGCCTACAAATATACTTAGGGTTATCTTATTCTAAAAACCAACAGTCACACACCTCCCTTACCCCATCCCCGAGCTTTCCTTAAAAATTTCTGCCCCCTCCATGTAATCTCCTCTTGTCACCAAACTTAGGACAGTCTGTCCTAGGGGCTCACTTTGCAAGTGACGTCATCTGCTCAAGTCCAGGGACCTTTATTTGTGGCCTACATTTCTTTGTTTTACCATTTCTTCTAAATGAATTCTAACCACTTAGGAGAAACCTCTCTCTCCCAGAACCTGTTTATCAGCTCAAGGACAGCAGATATATTTACCATTTGTGCTGACTTTGTCCCCAGTCCTGCCTGTTTTAAGTGGCCCACTGACCTAGGGGCTCTAAGAAGCATCTTGGTTTTTCTCATCTCATTCTGCATATTCCTACTTCAGTGATGGTGACTTCTCCACGGCATCTTTCCCAGAGGCCCTGAAAGGTAGGAAGCTCCATGACCCAAAACTGAGTTCTCTGCTACTTTTCCTCTCTTTAAGGAATTCCTTGGTGTCTCAAACAATCTCATAGTGATCTACACAGAGGTAGCGTCAGCCGCTGCTGTGGGAATGTCAGGCACTCCAGAGTCAGATGAACATGGATTCAACACTGCCTCTGCTACTTACTAGCTGTGTGACTTCTCTGACTTTCAGTCTCCTCATTTGTTCAATAGTGATGATATCTGCCTTCTAGGGGTGTGAAGATTCAACAGGGAAATATATGCAAAGGGCCTACAAATAGCAAACATCCAAAAAAAGTTAGTTCTCTTTTCCTGTAAGAAAGCAACCTCGGAACATAGGCCTGAAACCAGACTCAGCCCACTGACCTTCTTGACATTGTAGATTAGGTTTTGTTTCTATCTTAAGATGCAATTCCTTATTTTTCCTTTAAAAAAATTTCCTTTCAAATGGACCAAAATGATAAAAGTAGCTATCTCTGGGTACTCAGATTAGTCTTTACATTTTACTGAATTTCTCAAATTTTCTACAATGCAATACTTTACTTATATCATCAGGAAAAGGAAATGTTACTTAGAAAACACAAAATCTCCTTCCTTTTAAAGCGATTGATTCCACACCATCTATTTACTAAGAAAAGATTTGTAAAATAATTTTTATTCTTTTGCCTTTACCATGCATTCTGCAGCCAAATTTTCAGAGCATGTCATAATTCTGTTTTAAAAGGGCAATTTTCACCTCAAAGAAGGATCACGTTAAGGGCAAGATCTTCTTCTGTTCCCTCTTCCCTTCCTTTAAACACAGAGGTTCTCAAAGTGTGGCCCCTAGACCAGCAGCACCACATCACCTGGGAACTTCTGAAAAAACACAAATTCTTGGGTCCACCCCAGACCAACTGAACCAGAACCTCTGGAGGTGGAGCCAGCAATTACATTTTAATGAGCCCTCCAGGAGATTCTCACGTGAGCTTAAGTTTGAGAACCACTGCTCTAACACCTCTCTCCTCTGGTCTGTTTTTTTCAAGTCGTCTCTAAGGAGTGGGCTTCTCTCTCTCTGCTACATTCAAACCACTCCCTCCAGCCACCTCATGTCCAAGCAAGGTCAGTGCTAGGAGCAAATCCTGGAGCACAGGCTTCTCAGGACCACTGAGGAAATGCCATCCATAGGCAGAGCCATCTGAAGGAGGCCTCAGGCAGGCTAGCATGCAGACAGACAGAAGTCCTCTCACCTGGCTCTACAGCTTCCCCGAGCATCATTTTTCTGGGCTGAGGCCAAAGTCCTCTGAGCCTGTGATGGGAGAAGGGCATGGAGGAGATCCTGGAAGAACCTGAGGTTTTGATCTGGGCATGTGAAGCTGATCTGTCTGGGGCACCAAGCTCCAGTACCACCCTGTCCCACTGCTTGTCTGTCCCCTCTCACCTTCCTCAGGGCAGCAGCAGCGGGTGGGACAGCAAGGGCAGCGGATATAGCAGCAGCAATACTGAGGACAGCACTGACACCAGCACACTCCAATCAGCAGCAGGAGGAGCAGGGCTCCCAGAATGATGAAGATCACTGTCAGCCAGTCTGCAGGGAGACGCCAAGCAGGGGTTGAACTAAATCTGTGAGGCATGCTTCCAGTTCTAACATTCTGGAGGTCTAATAAACACAGCTCTTGACCTACAGGTTAAGGTTGAGCAATATATTGGCAAAAAAAAAGTTTAGCTTTGATAAGGGAACTTTGGAGGTTGGCAATCCAACAACCACCACCTGGGCTTGCTGGTTTCTGGTTTTGTCTTTTTCTGTATGTAAAAGTGTCATGATGGAGGGGTGGCCAAAGAGAAAGCTCCAGCAGCACTTACGCAGGACGATGAGCTTCACCTCCTTATCTGGATCTCCTGATGTGTCCCCTGGAGCCTCAATGGTGCAATAATACACTCCATGGTCCCACCACATCACTTCATTAATCACAAGATCTGCTCCTGCAAAGAAGGAGGGAGAAAGTACCAGTGGTTTCTAGCCCTTGGTAGCTTCAAGACCCAAGCGTTGTCCTTCCACATCGTAAGAGGGCCCCTTGTAGTTCAGAGAAAGTTCCTTCCTGTGAGACCCTCCTCTTTCTTCAAACAGTATAGTGGTGCTGGAACCGACCATTCACTCACTGAGCCCTGCTAGGTAAGGATTGAAAGGATTTTGGATACATCACCTCACTTAATTCCCACCACAACTCTCTAATTGGGTGAGGTAGAGATAGCTGTCTCTCAGTGTCTATTCTCCCTTTCACTCATGGTCATAGAATTTTTGGTCATGTACGTGGCCGCCCAGAATAAAATCAGTGTTTCTCATCCTCTCTTACAGATGGACACAGACATGTGGCTCAGTTGTGGAGGATAGAAAGTAAGCAAAAAGGTCACGTGACGGCTCCTAAGAACTTTCTTAAAAACACTTTGGGAACACCTTTGCCCTTTTCTTCTTTGTCTCTTTTTCTACTCTGGTATCTGGAAAGCAAATGTGATGGCTGCCATGTTGGACTGTGAGGAACAAGATGATATTGTTGCTGAGCTGGAAGGAGCTGAGGACTTGGTGGGACAGAGCCTCCACTCTAGTTCTGGACTGTCCGCCTCCATATTTATACGTGAGAATAAATACACTTCTGCATTGTTTAAGTCACTCATATTCTGGGCATTGCACTCGCAGTCAAACGTAATCCCCTTGCAGTGGGTGTCATTATTAGCTGTATTTCAGATGAGGAAACCAAGACTCCTGGAGGCTAAAAAAATGGCCTAAGAACAGAGACATAATGCTCAGCAGATGTAGGTTCGAACCCAAGTCTCTCCACCTCACAGCTGGTGCTGCTAACCGCTAAGGTCCAATGTCTTCTCCAAACTGGGTGGAAAACTCCACAGCCTGCTACAAACGGATACATTTGGATCTTGAAGGGACAGGTTATGAGATTAACTTGAATAAGAAAGGATGAAATGTCAATATTTTAAATGTTACTCAAGAAAAGAATTCCAGTTCTCGTGAGCAACAAGCGCTGTGCTACCCCATTAAGACAGATGAATGATATGTTCAAGTTTAGTAAACGCAACAAATGTACACTAAAGACCTTTTGTGGGTTCATCACTATGTCAGATACTGTGGGAGACCTGAAGAGGAACAAAACCCATCCGTCTCTGTCCTGAAGGGGCTTAAAGGCTGGTCAGGGGCATCAGGGCAGCCTTCACGTCCCTCCTATTTCAGCCATAGTAGGTACCAGGGGACATCTTCAAATTCTTAAAGGCCTGAGCATCATAGACTTGCTCCTGCTTAGTCGGCAGTCATATCTGCAATTCTTTATTATTTGTTTGTCAAAAAACACTTATTGAGGAAATGAAACAAAACTGCGAGGTCATGCAACATTGGAGCTAACTTTGACTTCTGTTTCCTTCTCTTTCTACGTCAATCCCTACAATTTTTTTCCTACCCCTGATTTTCCAAACCCACTATCTTTCCCAGAAGCAAACTTACCCCAGACTTGGAAGAATGGTGAGAGTGCTTTGGGGGAAATTCCCTCTCAAAGGTTAATGTGTGTGATAAATCTGCCCCAATTTTTATTAGAGATGTAAAGATTACTTTAGGGATGTGAGAGTAATGAGGGCATTTGGGTATGTTAATATTTTAAATGATCCAAGAACTGATTTGACAGATCATCCCAAATAATGCAAACACGGGCATCAAAGTGTCAGAAAACAAAGGCTCCAGGAAATCACAACAAGCCTAGAAGTAAAAATAAAAAATGAGGGGAAATACTACCTTCTCACAGGAGTAAGAAAGAAGCAGAGTTTGATCCAAAGGTGGCTGGGAGTGGAGGTAGGGGACAGCACTGCTCAGAATTAGAAAAAAAGACAGAAAAGCAGGGACTATCACCTATGGGGACTTTCATCCCTCAAAAACTGTAAAGGAGACTTGCTAATTAAAGAGACTTTAGACTCTGGGTTCAGATCAGAGATAATTCTGCGGGCTCTGGAGAAAGTAGAACCACCCCGAATCTTTGAGGATGCACCTAGAGACTGGAAAAGAAAGACAGATGTTCCTTAAGGCCGAGAGTGCAAGGGCTGGCTTGGGGAAATCTGAGGTTGAATGTAAAAACATCAGACTTAAGGATTACAGCCAAGGTCTTATACACAAAATTGGACACAAGCATTAAACTGGCCCTCTTTAAATGATCTACCTTTAAGTCATCAGAGAATATTCACTGATGTCTTCACATTATTGCTATGGGTACCATGAGTGGCCTGCTGGGTGTATTCTCCCCCTTTTCTCCCTTCTAAACAGCAAAAATTTATTTGACACAGTACACAAAGCTCAATGAAATAGGCTCTGAATTCTGTGCCAATAACCTATTGCAGCAACCTTGGATTACAAGATAGGAATGTGGGGCGCTAACCCATCCATCCAAGAGTGTACTGAGCGATCATAACTAAAGTTCACTGCACACTCACTGTTTGCTAAGTGCTTTATGTGTGCCATCTCTCACTTAATGTAGACAACTCTCCAGAAGATAGGTACTATGGCAAGTCCCATTTTATAGAAATTGAGGGTAAAAAATTGAGGGGACTTGGGGCTGGCCCCGTGGCCGAGTGGTTAAGTTCGCGCGCTCCGCTGCAGGCGGCCCAGTGTTTCATTGGTTCGAATCCTGGGCGCGGACATGGCACTGCTCATCAGACCACGCTGAGGCAGTGTCCCACATGCCACAACTGGAGGAACCCACAACGAGAAATATACAACTATGTACTGGGGGGCTTTGGGGAGAAAAAGGAAAAAATAAAAAATCTTTAAAAAAAAAAAAAAATTGAGGGGACTTGCCCAGGTTCACACACCCTGTGGGTACAGAATGGGAACCTTCACCTGAAGCTGACCGCACAGTGAGGGCTCTAACCACATTCCTTGTACGAGGCACAAAGAATAGATATGCTTTCCACATAGCTCTGAGATATCACATTGGATATTCACTTCAGTGTGGGGATAGAGACCATTATGCTCATCTTTCAGATGAGGTAAGAGAGGCCAGAGAAACTATCTGCGGCTGGTCACTGAGCTAGCACGCAGAAGCAACAGGATACCAGCCAGATCTTTGGATTCTAAGCCCAATGCTCTTTCCTTTACCAATGGAGGGTGATGGTCTCAAGGTGGCCATCCACTTGGAAGCCCCTATTTCCTTAGATATGTAGAACAGGAGTGGCTAGAGGAAAACTCAGGAGGCTGGAGTTTGAGGGGGCCCTGAGAGCAATTTGTGGAAGGGATCAAAGGAGCCTGATCCACACCTTAGCCCTGAATCTCAGAGAAGCAAAGGAAACCACCCACTCTCAGACCATTAGCCAAAGCTGTAGGACATCCTCTCATCCAGAAACCAACTTCCAGGAGAGTGACTTCAGACGATGCAGCACTTTCTATGTATGTGGCCCTTTCCTCAAACAACGACAGTGACCAAGTAGACAGCAGGCAGCAGAAAAGAGGGGAAATCCCCACAATGACTCAGCCTACCAGGCCTGGTATCTACACCTCTCACCACCCCAGGTACCCTGC
The DNA here is from genome assembly GCF_041296235.1 of Equus asinus. Lineage (NCBI taxonomy): Eukaryota > Metazoa > Chordata > Mammalia > Perissodactyla > Equidae > Equus > Equus asinus. Next base: position 22,683,132 of record NC_091794.1, read on the forward strand.
TGCCTCCCCCACACTCACGGTTCTGGATGGTGATCTTGCGCTGCGGGTAATCCACCCCCAGCACAGGCTCATTCTGCCCCCGCCGCTGGGCCACGATGCGCACCTCCCGCTGGTTGTCACTGCAATCATTTGATGGGTCCTGTCCCAGGGATAAAGCGGCCTGGTACGCTGAGGAGAGAGGACACACCCAAGTCACACAGCAAGGGGGAACTCCCGTGAAGAAACGTGCCCTTACTGTTCCCTGGGGGCAGTGAAGCATCTCAATTTTTCCTGAGCCTACGCATCCCCTGGGGATCTTGTTAAACATGAAGATTCTCATCTGTAGGTCTAGAGTGAGAATCTGAGATTCTACAGTTCTCATGAGCTCCCAGGTGACACCAATAAACTATACTTTGAGCAGCAAGACTCCAGACCATCCTGATAGGCCATCATTTCCAAATCCTGGCTGCATCCCCCTGTTTCCCATCCCAACTTCCCTTGCCTCATTTTCAGTCTCCTGGACTCTGCCCCCATGGAGTCCACCCACCTGCCCTTATAATACAATGCTTGAGAGCTGTTAAATCTGCTGGTGGCAAATGTCTATTACTCTAGTGTCTCCTACTTTCCCATTTGCCCCAGGCATTTTAAGAGTAACCCCAGGAAACAATGCCTCGATTTGGAGAGGGGTCTTTTGGGGACAATGTCCGGCTCTGTGGGTGGCTCAGACAGTTAGGTTTTGGGATTCACATTGGGAGAAATTAGTCAGGGCTGAAAGAGGTAAAGCTGATGCCTCCCCCCTCCTTTTCCTCATCTCAGGAAGCTCACTTCCTTCCTACAATCAGGGTGTCTACATCTATTCTCAAAATTTCTACAAGGTTAATTGTCCTGGGCTGATGGAAGGGATCTGGGGTTTGTTCGTTACGAGAGGGCAGAGTTGGGCAGCTAGGAAGAACTTTGGCTCCAGACAGCAGAACTGACATGAGAGTGGCAGCTGTGATTGAGAGGAAGGACTCAGCTAAATGTGGGGGGAGTTGTGCAGCACTAAGAGATATCCAACAATGAGTGTGTTCCCTGAGGCCAGTGAGCGTCCATCACTGAGTGTTTAGTCAGCAGAGGAATGACCGTCCACCAGGAAGGCTGGCTGTAGGAGGGAAGGTGGCAGTGGGCAGGTTCACAAATGACCGCTCCTCATGCATCCTGGGGGGTGTCTTCTTGACTGCATTCCAAGATCAGGGCGGTGTTGGGAGGCAGATCTGCAACCCCATCTCAGTGCACTGGCATGCAACCAGGAGTGGATTAGGAGTCAGGACTTGCTCTGCCTTTTAATTAATGTCTGAACTGCCTTAAATCTTTCTAGAACAAGGTGGGACATAAATTTTAAAATAAATTATACGTGACCTTGAATAAGTTAGTTCATCTACCTGGCCTCAGTTTGTTTATCTATAAAATGAGAGGACTGCTTCAAGTAATCTTTGTGGCTTCTTCTCACTATAAGGGTTTGTGATCTGAAATAATTCCTACCCCCTAACGGCAGAACTTCACAGAGGGACCCAGGAAGAGAGAAGGGGGAGGGCACTCACATGCAGAGTAATAGTCAAAGATGGGGTCCTTGCAGAAGGACTTGAAGCGCCACGTCACCACCACGTCCTGGAGCTGGGCAGAGGTGGTGTAGTCACATTTGAGGACGATGGAGGCAAACAGGGTGACATAGCGCTCTGTGTGCTGGACTGTCACCAGCAAGGAGAGGCACCCTGCAGCCAAGAGTAGAAGATAATGCTGAAGGCAGATCAGGTCTCTGAGGGGTGACCTACTTCTGTTCATGGGGTGATAAAAGCAATGCAAATGAGCAAACACACCGCCTGACCAGTTGGAAACTCACAGGCAGAGTCTGAGTTCCTACTTGGCCTGGACAGGGTGTGGAGTAGAGACTGCAGACACCCACGTGACATTGAGGAGAAGAAGTGCAAGGACGACTCCCAAGGAGCTTATGGTCGATCGACAGTGATAATGCATCCAACAACAATAAAGAAATTATATTAAAAGAAGGCCATCTAGGTACTGGAGTGACCTTGCTAACATATATATTTTTTCATATCACGTCTTTTCTTAAAACATTTTCCCATTTCCCTAAGGATAAAGTTCAACCTCTATAACCAGGATTATGGGGCCCATCGGATCTGCCTTCAGCCTCTCTCTGTTACCTCCTCTCCCTCCTGGCCCCACCCGACACTCAGGGCCTCAGCCACTCTGAACTTGTTTCAGTCCTTCCCATGCCAGGGTGACTGTCTTCTCCAGGTCTTCCCACATGTGGATTTCTCAGCTGGTGATACAGACTTTTCTTCCATATCACCAGCCACCACTCCATTCCCTTCACTAGGTTAATTACTCTTTATTCCTTAGGTCTTCAGCGGCACCCTTACCTCCTCAAGAAGCCTTCCTGACTGCAAGTCTGGGAAAGGGACCTCCCTCTGTTCTCCCAAAGTGCCTCGTCCTACCCCTGGGCAGCACTTTTCACACTTCTCGGTGATTGCCTGTTTACTGTGGGCTCTGAGAAGCTGACTGGGTTTGTCTCTAACTCACTCTTCAAACACAAGCACCTCAGACTGTGCGTGTCACCTCCCTGGCACCCAACAAATGTTTACTGAATAAAGGATGGAAGGAATGACCAACAATACATTAACCAGTGGAATTGGCAGTCCAGGTGGTCAACATAAGCAGAAAGCAAATAAAACAAAAATGATCGGACTGTGATAAATTTTATCAAGGAGACTTGAAGAATTTAAGATTTTTTTCCCTCTTTTTTAAAACTCCCTCTCCCTACCCTCCAAATCTACAGGCATACTTAAAGTTCCAGGTCTGCCTTGATGAGGAACCAGCTTGCACAGAAACGTCAGATGGGACTTTGGCATGGTCAGAGGTCCACACGTTCCCAACATACTAGAATGTTCCCACGTCAATATGGTTTCTAGTCTGAGTTATAAGGAATCTTCTCTTGGGAGGTTTAGCAGAACACCACCACTCAAACTTGAGCATGCGCCCACCAGGAGGACCAGTGACAGCCCAGATCACCATCAGTAGGAGTTTCTGAGTCAGCAGGACTTGGGCAAGGCTGAAGAACTTACATTTCTAACAAATTTTAAGGAGATGCTGCTACTACTGCTCTGGACACATACTTTGAGAACCACTGGTGTAGACTAGATTAAAAAAACCCAGGCTTTGGACTCAGATACAACTGGGTTCAAATCAAACTTTACCACTTACTTGGACATTGGCAAGCTGTTTATTCTCTCTGAGCTCCTGTTTCCTCAGCTATGAATGGAGATTATAATAGTATTAATGTCTTCAGGTCCTTGCAAGAAGGCAATGAGATAATAATCTACTTCCGGCGCTTGGCATAGTCCTAGCATGGTGCCAGGCCCAGACGCTGCTGTGTTAGTGTCAGTATGTGAGTCTCTTTCCCTCTTTTCCCTTATTACAGGGGCCAAGGAGAAAGGGGTTCAAGCTGGGATTCTCTCCAATAGAGTCTCAGGTGGAGCCGCCTTCACTTTAACTGAGTTACTCCCACAAACAAAACAAATATGGTCACCCCCTGACAGAGCAGCTGGGTGGGACTGGATCCATGGCCAGAGTCACATGGTTCTGGGTCCTGCCTCACCTTCTGGACACAGCACTCATAAGACAATCTGCTGTGGCTTATGATGGGCACCTGTACCCATTTATCTCACGTCCATGGAGAGAGAGCAGAATGCTGCTCAGGACAGGCTCTGGCCCCCAGAAATGGCCTGGGCCATCTCCAGGGCTGGGCTGTAATGAGGATGTGCCCGTGACAGCAGTGCTAGAGAGAGGGTCTGCAGAAGTGGAGGCGAAACCTGTTGGTGGGGAAGACATCATAGAGGGAAGAGATTTAAATCAGACACTAAGACTCAGGGAGGATTAAGATTACACATAAGAAATAGGGAGAGGGCAGAGAAACTCATCAGTTCAGGACAAAAGGAAGGAGTGAGCAAAGGCCCTTATCCAGAAGGAGCAGTTACTTGGGGAACCTGGAGGGAACCAGCCCAGCTGGTGTCTCCTGCTTTATGGGAGCCAGAGGGGTAAACAAGGCGGGGCTGGTGGTGGTGAGTGGGACGTGTGGAGAGGGAGTGGAGTCTGAATTGTACTCCAGCATCTATTTCTAGTTAATGGATAATCACTGAAGGTTTTTCTGAACAAGAGTAATAGGGTGAAAGTGGTGTTTTTAGGAAGATGGATGACTTCCTTATTCAGCTGTGAATGAAAAAAAGAACTTCATTTTGAAAATAAGCCTTGAGTAGTCTGGGGAAAAACAGCTGTTACCTTTACCAGCTGTGGGATTCCTGGAATTCAGTTCAAGCAGAAGGGATGAGCCAGCCCAGCATCTCAAGCCCACCATAATTTGCTCTTTTATATTTGCTTCTCCACCCTCACCACTCCTTTGTTTTTTTTCCAGAATTGACCTGAAATTGACCTTGGAGCTTTTGCCCAACACAGCTTTAACTGAACAGCAGAAGCAGCTACAGGTAAAATTTTGACACTGAATAGGATGCCATTGTCAACATTAGCTTATTTTGTTCAGTAACACGTATGGGTTGGAATAGAGATAAAAACACTGATCTGTGGTCTAAACAAAATCTGAGGTCCACATAGCACTTTCAAATATTTTCTTTTACAGCCTAAATATGATCCCTGGAAGGAGACAGGCTGTGACATTTTATACACAGCAAATCTGGGACTGGAAAACGTAAGTAGCTTGTTTGCAGTCATTAATTTCTAAGAGAGTCAGAGTCAAGATTTTGCCCCTGAGCAGTGCTCTTGTCACTCTGCCTGGCTCTTCTTTAAATAAGGGGAGATGTTTCGTATTCATTAGCTTGCAAATAATCAGAGTATGGGGCCAGGCAACATGGGACATAATTAATATACAATGGCAGCAGTCACTTTGATACAATGATTATTAACCTACATGTTCTTTATTTTGCTGAATGGTAATTCAACATAAAAAGCAGTTTATTCAAAAGACTCTAGTCAACATTATTTGTACAGAGGTGGAACATTTGTGGGGAGGGTTGGGTTTGCTAGGAGTCGGGAAGGGAATTTTGTTGGAGGCAGAAGCTACTCTGGGGTAGCTTTGAAGATTGCTGAATTGGACACTCTGAGGGAGGAGAATGGGGACAAAGGTGATCGCCTTTATTACCAAATCTTCACTCAGCTCCTCTTCCATGAACATCTTTATTATGGGCAAACGACACCTGAGGTGACACAACTCACCTTTACCAACGTCAGCACTGGCTTTGCTGCCTGGTTACCACTCTCTTTCCTGTCTTCAATTTCATCCCTTATGTGAATTTCAAGCCTTGAAATATGCCAGGTTCCCACATGTTTTGGCCATATTGAGCTCATTCACACTCCCTCCAGGGGTCTGCCGGCCCCACAGCATCCTGCACAGCTCTCAGACCTTCGCCCCATGCCCCCTACCACCCTTACACAGAAAGTGGGAAAGGGTCCCAAGACAAAAGGTACTGAGCAACCAGCAAATCCTTCTCCCTTCTTCTCAGTTGTTGCTCTGGATCTCAGCATCTCCTGTGTGCCAGGTGATGTGCATATATTATCTCTACTTCTCACAAAACCCCCTAGAGTGGCATCAACCCTGCTCATGAATGTGGGCCAAAGTCCAAGACTATAATAGGCCAAGCCCTCTCAGCCTCAGGATTTGAACTAGGGTTGTGCTGACACCAAAACCCAATCTTTCCTAAGCAGGTAAGCTTGACCTTTTAAGTGGAGGTCAAGCACTAGACTCTCAAAAAGCAGGAGGATTTTCCAGATTGGGAAGAAGAGAAAGGAAGTAGCAAGATAGCTCATTGCAAAAGCAAAAACCTCCCATCTTTCTTTTCTTTAGCCTCTAACTTCTCTGTAAAACTAACCACATTGGGTATGCACACTACTAAGCAGGAAAGGTTTTCAAGAAGAGACCAAAGACAGCAGAATCTGGGCTGAAATATCAACAGATTCAAAAGATAAATGCCCTGTTTATAAGACGTCCTGGGGCATCTTTGCTCTTTTAAACTTAATACTGTGAGTTTTCAAAGTCTTAAATTTTTTCTGTTCTTAGATTTCCTTCATCCTGTGGCATCTCCACCTCCCCAAATCACAGCCACCTAATTTCCTAGCTGTCTCTATAATTTTCTCTTGAAAACTTTAAATCTGGAGACTGACTTCCTGAGTTCAGATTCTGCCTCCACTCTCCCACCAGCTAAAAGATCTGACAATTTCTTTCCAAACTACAGTTGTTTCTTTATACGCAAAATTGCGATGATGATAATACTTGCTTGATAGGATTGTAGTGAAGATTAAATGAGACAATAGATGTCCAGCATTTAGCAAAGAGCCTGGCATGTAAGAGATACTCAGTAAACATGAGCAGTCTTTTGTATCATTTGTACAGATCTTGCCTACCTTAAGAGAGAGACTGAGATCAACTGAGAAACCCACATGAAAGTTTTTTGAAAGTATTAAAATGATACAAATGTAAACTATCATTACTGTTTTCTCTTTGCAAAATGAGTTAGCGCATTAAAAGCTTTTAAAGCTGTGTCCTTTTGTACCCTGGCAAACCCATTCACAGTTTGTCTCTTCTGTGAAAGAGGAAGGGAGGGAGACCCGTCATTTAAGGGTAGGAAGGTAACTTCAGATGAGATACCAGAGCTCACGGGAAGGAGGTATGGGCAGGGGGATTCTCTGCTTCCCGCCATGAGGTACTTTCCAAGACTACCCTGCTGTGCAGAGTGGGGACTACCATCCTTTATTAAAGTGGAAGGAAAACACACCAACGAAAGAGTATCTTTACAACTAACTGCCATGTGTTCCCAAATATACGCATATCTTTGCACATTTAGTTACTCAGTCTGTCTTCCCTCTGTAGTATCAGATGGATCATGATGCTTTACAGTTTCTAAACACACTATTCATACAGCATAGGGATATACATACAAAAAAATTTTTTTCTTTTAACTAAGAACTGTTTTCAGGTAACTGGATGGCATTTCCCTTCCTTTCCACGTGAAGGGTCTTGCTTGGAAGGGAGCGGCAGGTGGGGAGGGAGGGCATGGTGCTTCCTGGCAAGGGGCAGTAGCATAGTGCTGGCTCTGACGGAAGGTCTCAATTCCTGAGAGTTTTTCAGGTGCCCAGGCACCTCTGCCCCACTAAGCAAGTTAACAAAAAGTACACAGGATTAATCCTATCAGAGTTTATGTCTGAGCAAGCTATCTCCCCAAGTCTGTTTGCCATTGGTCCTGGTTACATTTCCTTAGATAACAGTGCAAATACGAGAAGAATCAGGGGACAGAGGGACTGGCAGTGAGGCCGGACAAGCAAGGGATTGAGAGAGTCAGGAAGAGGAAGGGTACAAAGAGAAGCAGCATGGGGTGGGGGGAGGAAATATGTCTACATATTACATGTTAACAAAGGTCTGGCGTGTGCTATTCAATAGTGCTGGGGTGGTGCTAAGCATGTGGTGACCCTGAGGAGGAAACTGACACATACTGAGCACAGATATGTTGTTAGACATGATATTGGGCACTTTATTATACAGTATCTCTTTTAACCTTTGCAAAAAAACCATGAGATAAGCCTTATTTTTATCTCAATTTTACACATGAGGAACATCCTCAGGGAGATTAATTAACTGGTTTAAGGTCACACAGCTTACTGAGTAGCAAAGCTAGCTTTAAACTTAGACCTCTAAAACTCCAAAGCCTACACTGTTTCCAGGGTACACTGCTTCCTGCCTTTTGGATAAGTTTTCTAATAGGGGAGCTTTAACCCTTTAAGGGATATTCACAAATTTAAGGGATACTCACAAATTTATTTTAGCCATTTTCTATAGAAATACTTTTTTCCTTTTTTGTTAATAAATATAAAATAAATAATAAGAAACTTCAAACATAGAGAAGGGTATAAAGTAAAAAGTTCCTCCTTGCTTGCCAAGAACTCTACTCCCCAGAGGTACCACTCTTGATAATTCGGTGTATATCCCTCCAGATCTTTTCCTATGTTGTTATTTGATTTTATTATTTTATGTACATTGATCTGCAACTTTGTTTTTTCTTCAAACTAATGATATATCATTATATATAGATTTATATATATATTTTTTTAGTGGCTGCATGAAAATTCCCTACATGAGTGAACTATAACTTATTTACCCATTTTCCTAATGATGAGCATTTTGGTTGTTTCTGATTTTTCACTACTACGATGCTGAAATGAAGTGTTAAATGAATATCTTTATATGAAGTATCTCTTCACATGCATGCTTTTATTCCAGTAGGATATATTTCTCAAAGGGAGACTACTGGGTCAAAGGGAATAAGGCTTCTATATTTTAATAGATATTTCAGGAAAGAAATGTATATTTCCATGAGTGGTGTGTCATAGTCCCATGTTTCACCACAATCTCTCCAACAAGAGAAGACATCAATCTTAAAATTTTTTTAGAAACTACTAGGTGAAAAAATAGCCACTCAGGTAGTTTAAACTTGATATTCCTTGGTGATTAGGGGTAGAGGACAACAAGACCAGGTTGAGAAGCTGATGCTTGGGGTTTCCCACAGTCAGTCACTCGGGCCAGTGACTCATCCGTGTCCCAAAACGCTAATCTCAGAGCACATGCAAATTTAGGTCTCACCAAAATGACAAATTTCTATGTGACCTAGGCCTTCAGAGGTCACTCATTCACTTATTTATTGAGTACCTGCCATGAGCCAGGCACTGTTCGAGATGATGGGGGCACAGTAGCAAATAGGAGAGACAAGGTCTCTGCACTTCTGGGATTTAAATACGCTTGGTGGGAGAGTCAACAATAAAACAAGTAAACACACAGACAAGGTCACTCCTGTCATGGATAAGCTCTATAGGGTTGCTCAGAAACCGCTAGAGTTTTAAAACTCAAATCCCACTACTGTATAATAAGGGACTAGACAGACAGACATAACCAAATGCTCCTGGTAGCTCTTCTTGGTTGTTTCAAATTCTAAATCAAACCACAAATCTGTGTTTCCCGTCTCAGTGAATGGACAAGACTGAAAACTGGGAATCGTCCTTGACATCTCTGTCTCCCTCACTCTCTATATACAAGCTATTATCAAATTTGGTTTATTTATCTCCGGACTCTCTCTCCCTCTCTCCATCTTCAGTACCACCCTAGTTCAGGCTGCCATCATTCCCAGCCTGGATACTGCCTCAGCTTAACTGGTACCTGGACATACTCTGGTTCTCCTCCACATGGATTCCACACTGCTGTCAGTCTCCCAACTCCTTCTCCTTAAAAATCTCCAAAAGCTGTCCCTTGTTCTTAGGACAAAGACAAAGCCTGCTATCATGACCCATGAAGCCATGCATATGTGGTCCTGCCCACCCCCGGCCTCATTTCCACCTGACTTCCTCCACTCAGTCATGCTGATATTCTTCCCACCCCACACACTGTCCGAGCTCCTATCCAACAGTCTTGCACATGTTATTCTTTTACTTTGGAATAATCATTCCCCAGCTCTCAAGTCACGCATCCCTTCTTCAGGGAGGGCCTCCCAAATGAGCAGAATCCATCTATGCGCTATGCTCTTGTGGTATCTTGTAATCTCTTTCTCATGGCCCCTATCATAGTATGATTTCTATATTTGCTTGTATTCCCTTTAGACCATAAGCGCCATGGGGGCCAGGGCCATGTCCACTTTGGATGCCATCACGCCTTGTATATGGTACGCATTAAACATTTGCTGAATAAAAGAACAAATAAATTTATGCAAGACAAAGCTAAACTGCTTGGAACAAATTTTAAGTGCTCTAAAAGTACAGAGAATAAATGGTTAAAGTTAACCATTTGTAGTATGGCCAGACAAAAAAAACAGGAAGAAGGGTGAATGTCAGGAGGAGAGGGGGTACAGGATGCATGCCCATATCAGTGAGGACAAGGCTGTCCAAGTTAGCAAGGCCAGAAAGGGTGAGCCTTGAATTTCAAACAAAGAGCTTTAACTCACTCTTATAAACTATGGGGATCTCTTGGAGGTTCTTGGATGGAGGATTAAAGTGAAGGTGGGAAAGATTAACCCAGGTACGTTAACCCATCATTTGGGTAGAGGATGGTTATAACTAGACAGAGAGGTAGCAGGCCTAGAGGGAAGGAGATGGTTAAGATGATTAAGGTAGCCTAGGGTGAGGTTTGTCACTTGGAAAAGAAAAGAAGGGGCAGATTCTGGGAGTAAGCAACAGAACTTGGTGATTAACTGGGTTTAAGAAATGAAGAAAGTGTCAAAACTGCTTTCCTCTGACCCCATCTTATCCTAAGATTTGCAGATTAGAAGATCCAGAAATAAGGACTAGAAGAGACAAGACATGATCAGAGTCTTCCCAATTCTTAAAATACACAATTTTACTTCTCTCCCAAGGACTTTGAATAATGAAATAAAGTTATTAGGCTGAAAGAAACCCAGGCAGAGGGTACATTAATTACCCAGTATCTCATCCACTGCATTGTTTTGGGGCAAGATGTTCAACAATTCGCATTTAGTTAGACATCCAGGAGGCAGTCTGTTTCTCTTTCTGCATAGCAGGATTCCATTAGACAAAACAAACCCGCTCCAAGGCATGAAACAGGTGAAAGAGCAATGGACTAAGAGTGAGGATGCCAGTGATGTGGTCCCCGCTCTCAAACCAACTCCATTGTATCAACCTGAGATGTGTGACTTCCCTGGACACAGATTTCCTAATCTGTAAAACTGGCTGAGAGGGGAAGACAGGGACTGGTAGTGATTCTACTTGTGTTCGGCAGAGCACTGGGATTCTGGGGAGGTACTTCAGGGGCCCAAGGAGGCAAGGGAGGAGCCAAGTGGGCAGTCTCCCATCCACCACCCTCACCACCCTCACTCGGAGAAGTCTCACTTTACTATCTACTATCTCAGGGATCAAGATGTCATTAAGTCTTCAGTATGATCCCAACCTTCAACCTCACCACTGAGGGAAAGTTACTGGTCTACATGCTAAGAATCTTGTCCCTGCGGAGTCAGCTGTCTGATTTCCCAAAGAATGATAACACAAGTTGAGAGCTGTGTGGGTCTGTAAGTTAACTACAATCTTAAAAACTTTCCACAAAAGCACAGATGACACACAACACTCTTTTAGAATTTGAGGGGGAAACTAACCTTTCATTCCAGGAATCAACTTTGAGGTTGGATGAAGGTAACTAGAGCTCTTAGCCAGTAATACTAACGGCTGAAGGTACTTCAGCTTTATCTCAATCTTTTAAGGAGCAAGTATGAGTTGTGTGATAACAATTTATTTCTTTTTAAAGGAAAAAACTTTGGAGAATGGCAAAAAAAAAAAAAAAAAAAAATCTGACAACTGATGTCTCCAAAGCTCAAAGCATAGGGACTGTAGTAACTTCCCAGGACTCCTTGACCTCAAAGGCTCCCTCAGGGGCCCCAAGCTATGCTGAGGAAGTGAGTACCCGAACCTGACTTAATTTTACTCCCAGCCCACGCTTTGCAATTGCAGAAACGTGCATGCTAATCAGAGGACTGGATTGCTTCTTCTTGAGAAACAGAAGAGAACAAGGTGGTGGACCAAAATGAACGCACTCTAGCAGAGGGTTTTCCAAAGTTCTTATCACACTTTGCAGCGGATCTTGAGAAAAATCAACTTACTGGATTTTTCTATTTACTACTGTTAATTTGAGGACTATTGTCTATGAATTTAAATGTTATTAAAATAATATTTGATGTCAATTTATTTTTTTTACCCAACACAGTAATTTTTTCTGTGTGTACACCTTTTCTTTCTATTTTATAAATCTTATATATGTGTGTACATGTCACAATGTAAACTGTTTTTCTTACTGGGAGCTGTGAAAAAAAGTTTGAAAACCGTTTTGGTGGATACTGGGAGTGAGAGAGGAAGCTTGATTTTCAGTTTGATCTTAGAGACATTTTAGGAAGTTTGGCTTAAAAAATAAATAAAGAGGTGGGGAAGTGGGGAGGGACCCAGTATTTCCTGAGTGGTGACCATGCTGTACACTCTGTGCTTGAAGTGAACCCACCCAGCGAGGGTTGGCCTTGTGAGGTGTGGCAGGGAGGGGCTTGTCAGGAATTTCACCTGTTTTCTAGATGAGGGGAGATGAATTCCTCCAAAATCACAGCTAATATGAGGCAGGTTCTGAATTACAACCTGCATGTCATCGGACTAGTCAGTGCAGTTTCTTAGCTGTGGGGGAAGGAGTAGGGGGAAGTTTAAACTGTTTCTTTAAAGTTAGCTTTAAAAAAATCCTACTTGGGTCTAGATCATGACTACATTATCACCACAGCTAACATTTGTTAAGCCCTCACTTCGTTCCAGGCTCTGTATTAAGTGCTTGAAAGCCTTCATTTCATTCAATCCTCACAGAAACCTTACAAGACATGCACTAGAATCATCTCCATTTACTGGGGGCTTTCAGCAGTTCAGGAACTTGACCAGAGTCACACAAACATCGTGGATGCAAAATCCAAATGCACATTACATAGCTGAATGCAGTTTTGTTCACACTTCCTACACATATTCAGCGAAAATATCTGCTAAAATAGATATTTGATAAAATAGCTACTTCCCCTCGAAGTGTTGGAGTCAGAACGATTGAAATCGCAATTTCTCGCCTATGAAATAAAAGTGAGTCTAGAAGTTCACTGAGGACTTCTTCGCGTTCGGCGTTCTCTGGTTCTAAAAACGTGTCATGCAGGTGGGCTTCCATGTAAAGAACGCCAGGCGAGCGTGGCCGTCGGTATTATTTTACCATTCAGCATCCCGGCTACTAAGCCTGCACGGCTGGTTCAAGAACACCTGGAGCTCCGCTTTCTGAGGCCCCTGTCCATTTAGCAACTTGCTTACCGTAAGAAGATACCCTTTGGTTATAATCACTGTATTTGAGAAGTGTTCAGTGCTCACTACTCTTCATAAAAATCGAATAGCTTTTAAAACAGTATGTTGGTGATTTAAGGATGGTGGGTTATACTGTAACGGGATTTTTATCTATAAGGCTTCTTTTCTTATTCTGTAGACTCTGGATGACTGCTGGCTACAAAGTCCTAATTCCGGGGATGGGATGCCCAGGGGCAGAGGTGGGAGTCAACTTCTATTTTCCAGAAAAGGCAGCTTATGCAGCTTCGGAAATCTCTAGGGGCTGAGGAGTCTGAGCTGAACACAGGAGGCTGAGGAGAGAAGTCTGTGCAAAACCGTGGGATTTTTATGAATTTGCTTGCAGTCTAAACTGGTGACTGCTCTGGTGGAATCTCGGCACTTCAATTTAGGTGAGGTTTAGTCCATTTCCTTGTGTATCATAGGTGTCCAACATCTAGTCTTGTCAGCTTCACAATTTATAAGAAATGTTGTAAGCCAGAGAACCTTAGGAATACCAATTTTGCAGTTTTCCTACCCTTTTGCAATTCTCCTTTTTATTCCCAGCATTAAGCTTTATTGTCAAATCTTGTCTGATTTGGTTACATCTGAGTGATTTTCGTGGCCTATCAAGCTTGTAAAAATGAAATTCTGCCTCTACCTTCATATTACATCTTTTCCCTCAGAAAAATACAAGACTCAAATTGGTCTGTGAGCCAACTGAGCTGACCTCCACTGACAGCTTAGAGGTAAGAGGGCAGCTATTCCTAAAAGAGAGGGGGGGAAAGGTAAAATGAAGTAAAACAGGGCAGAGCTTCCAAGGGAACTCACACATGCTTGTTTGCAAGGTCCGGCCTACATCCTAATTGACAAGGGCCGAAAGAGCCTGCACCTTCATTACTCAGCTATCCTTCGCTACCTTGTGTCACTCATGCAGATACACGCTCCTGTCGTATTTCCAAGAAAAACACGGAGACACCCAAAACCATGCTTCCAAAGTAGATAGGGGATCGGCAGGTTAAGAGAATGGGGGGGGGGGGGCTGAGCACCTAATGGGGAGATACTGAACAAGGGTGAAAGTCAGGGAAGTTCGTGGACACAGAGAAAGTAAAAACAAAAGTGACACTGAACATGGTTAGCAAAGAACCACATGTTTTGGTCCCATAAAATAGATTCTGAATCATACCCAACATTCCATTGCATACTGAGGATACATTATAAGCTCCCAGGAGGGAAATAAATGTATTTCTGGTCCAATATGGTTGTCACTATGTCTAAAACCTAAAAGGAGGTATCAGAGGAAAGGAAAAAATTAGGAATTTTAAGAGTGGCGTTTTCGCCTCTATCAATTCAGCTTTAGTGCCAAGAGACCAAGAGGTACTTCACGACTGCAGGAGGGGAAGCCCAGAGGCTCCTGGTTTCTTTCTTAGTTGCACCTGTTTCGAAAGGGCGTGGGCTAATAAAAGAAGAAAACAGGTTCCCACAGGCAGAAACTCGATCCACTCCCCGCTCGTCCTGGCGCCCATGCCAAGAGCCACCGGAGCGCGGCCCAGGCCTCCGCTGCCCTGCCTGCGGCCAGCTCTGCAAGGCCAGGCAACAATGGCTTCCTGTCTCCTTGGGCCCAGGGTGGGACCCATTTTCCCACGGCTCACCTGCTGGGAGCCAGGTGAAGAGCAGCAGCCAAGGTGCAGGCAGCTCAGGGCCCATGCCGGCCCCTCTCTGGCCCCTTTCAGCTCAGGGGTTCCGGGGACACCGTGTCTTCCTTCATCAGCGGCCGCCCAGGACGCACCACTTCTGCAAGGAACCCCTCCGACGTCCCCTCGCTCGGCACAGAGCGGCGGAGGGCGGGCCGGGTCGGCGGCAGGTACGGCCGGCTCATCCCCACCTGGGCCGCGGCCCCGCCCCCCGCGCTCCCGGGCTTCCTGCCCCGCCCCCGGGCAGCCGCGCCACCTTCCTCACCTGCCACCGCCTCTGCCGGCTGCGGGTAATTCTCTTCCTCGCTCAAACGCCGTCTCCTGCCACGCACCCTCCCGCCTATAGAGAATGTTACCGTTTTTTTCCACAAGTTCTCTGGAAATCTTACCCCTAGCAAGTTTCTCCCCCTTTTTTGGTAGAATTATGTGGCTAGAACTTTCTACGGAGTATTTCCTGCATTATATTTTCATTCACTCATCCGTTCTTGGAAAACTTTTTTTTTCCACTAAAAACACACTTAATATGTTTACACGTAATATCTTTTCAGATTCTAGAAACTAAAGATGTAGGAAATGAACTGGAGAAATAGGTTTAATTTTCCACAATTACAAAAGCGACAGATGCTTATTATAGAAAAGTTAGAAAATATAAATTAATGGAAATAGGAAAAAATCCTGCTCCCACCACGCAGCGTTAGGCTTGTTAATGTTGGTATATTCCTTTTTATTTCCCATCCTGCATGCACTCAGCAGCCCCTCACAGACCTCAGCCCTCACAAGAGCAAAGATTCTAGGTGTCTTTGCACCAGGCCGCTTAGGAAGTAATCCCATCTCTCCTTCCTTGGTGGGATCCCACAGGGAGGAATAAAGCAAAGCAGAGGAGGAAGGCACACTCACCTTCAGGAACCAACCAACCAACTATGTTAACTTGGAAAGTCTCCATACACTGGTCAGTTTAAGTAGACAGAGGCCATTTTATACACTTCTCCCTTATCAGGGATTTTTCATTGTGCTCCCCCTTCTGTAGCAAAAACCATCTCCTCCCTCTCAGCCGCCATCTTTTTTCTCAGGAAAAGAATTATAAAGATGCATTAAACGTGGTTTCTGCCCCTCAGGAAGCTCTCGTTCTGGCCACTGACCTCGGAAGTCAACATTATTCCTCCTGAGTGAATCTCCTGCCCTGCTCTACTGTAAAGGGACCTCTTCCCTGGGGCTACTGGTGTCCATCATCTCGCCTCCACGAAGAAGAGCTTCCTTGTCCTGAATCTGATTGGAGGTCTCACCCCAGTCTCTTCTCCCCATCTCTCTTCCCCTCCTCCACTCCTGGGTCTGGCATCTGGTTCCCCAATTGGGCTCTCCACTTTAATTGTTTTTCTTGTAGCTTCTTCCTTTCCAGAAAGTAGAAAGTAAATTCAGGAAGTGCATGGCCAAAGGCAGATGGTACAGTGTGTTTAGGAGCCTTTAGATCTTCCACAGTGGGATCCCAGCACAGCAGCAACTGCAGGCGCAGCCACAGCAGCAGGATATAAAGTGAGTGAGGGATGGTCCTCTAACCCCCTCCAGAGACCTTGCACATGCTCCTAGGAACACTGTACATGTTTGAGTGTTTGTGACTCTGAGGGGTTTGTGTGGTTCCTAGCTTTGTGAATTGTTCTAGGCAAATTTTCACTTCCAGTCTAAAAAGATATGAGCCCTCTCCTTCCCACATCTACCTCCCATGCCCCTCGGCCCTTGCTTTGGTATAAAGGTCATTTTAATATTCATCGAAGCCAGCGTCTTTCCATGTGTATTTTGTGGAACTGTAGTTCCAAGGAATGTTAATAAATAGTATATGGAAAAAAGACTGTGATAAATTCAAGAAATGCCAGACTAAACTAAATGAAGCATGTTTTCAGGACTTATCAAACCCTTAGGGTGCTACTGTACATTTAAATTTCCAAGGGAATATATCATATAACATTTCCCAGCTTATTCAATGACAAAACCCTTTTTTTCTCACACATATCTTAGGGCAGATGTTCCATGGAACGTATTTCAGGTAATCTTGGTGGTCTAACCCAACTGTAATTGGGGGGATATGTGGGAGACTTCTCTAGGAACAAAAAGATATGACTTTAACAAAGGTTATCTCAAGTGCAGTAGAATTAGTGTTTCCTTATTTTCTTTGGGGAATCGTTCCTTCCGTTGAACTTCTACCTCCATTGTGCTCTGGGAGTGGACACTTAGGTTGACTTTATGTATTTATTTCTCCACTACATGCATCTTTTGTTCTTCACCACTTATCATATTATGTACCAAGCAATGTTCTAAGTGCTTTACGTGTATTATCTTATTGAATTCCCACAATAACTATATAAAATAGGGTCTTATTATCAATCCCATTTTATGGATGTGGAAGCTGAGGTACAAAGGAATAACTTGCCCAAGGTTACAAAGCTCGTAAGTGGTGGAGTTATGAGTCTAAGTGAGGCCGTCTGACTCCAGACCTTGTGCTTTAGCTATTTCAACACACACTCTCACCTAGCTGTGTCTTCATCTGTATTTACAGCTAGCTGACTCTATCAGTGTGTACTAATCCAGCTTCTTTCCACATATGTCATTATCTCTAAATAAAGGAAAATTGCATTCCACTGCCATGAGCTCTCCTGGGCCAGTCATTCTGCCAATATGTGCCATTGGTTCAATAAAGATTAGATAAGAGTATACATTTGGCTCAGAACCAACAAACAGTTCTTTCGTACCTAGATATAGAAGTGAAAATCACTTGACTTGCTGATAGTGACTGAAACAAAATTGTCCTCAAATACAAAGTAATAATAATAGCTACCATTTATTAAACTCTTAGAATACTGCAAGGCACTATTATAAGCACTTTTTGTATTAACTTCAGTAATTCTCTCAACAACACTATGAGGCAGGCACTATCATTGCCCCATTTTCCAGCTGAGACACTTGAGGCCCAAAGGTTCAATGACTTATCTGTGGTCATCCAGCTTGTAAGTAGCAGGGCTGAGATGCAGACTCAGGTGATCTGCCTTCAGAGCACACATCGTTAATCACTACCCTAGACATACTGTGCTTCTTTGTGTTGACTGGTCTAGGGTCTCAGCACAAAGTACTGAGCTTATGATCTCATCATTTGTAATCACACTTTCTAGTTGAACTTGTTTCAATGAATGTTTCTGAATATTGCGTCTATATATGCACGTGCATCTGTATTTGAGGGTAATGTGATACTTGTACATCTACATAAGCATTTATCAAAGATGGAGAAAAGAAATGGCAGGAAAGAAAATAAAGAAACGTGTAAGTAAAAATCATGCTCCATGCAGTTAAAGCTAAAGGGAGGCAAGAAATGAAAGCAGCTAACTGATCCCGCAACATTTCGAGTGTATCTTATTAATCTTTGAATGCCTAGCATCTAGCACAGTACTTGGCATATAGGTAGTGCTCAATAAATATTTGTTGAGCTCTTTATCCATAGTTCCTGGAGGAAGTGACATGTGAACTGGGTTTGAAAATGATTAAGACTTTGCCAGAGCAATCCAAGCAGAGAGACCAGCATGTGCAAAAGTTATGGCACCAGGAAATAGCATAGCTGAACTATAAGCACATCAGTTTTGCTAGACTCTAGAGCAAAGTGGGGAGTGTAGGAAAGTATGTTAGAGAGGTAGCCAGGTAAATAAAGGGCCTTGCATGACCAGCTGGAGAACTAAGACTTCATACAGTAGACAATGGGGAGCCAGTGAAGGTTTTTAAGCTGAGTGAGTCATGATCAGACTTGCATTTTAAAAATATAAACTTGGCAGCAGTGAGAAGAATGGTAAGTGAGAATTGAGATGAAAGGCAGGGAGACAAGTTAGGAAACACTTACTAGAGTCAAGGTGGGAGATACTGAGGTCTAAAGCCAATTCTTGTGTTGAGAATGGAAAGGAGAGAATACTATGGCAGATATTTAGTATGTAGAATTGACAAGATTGATGATAAATTAGATGTGGGGATTGAGAGAAGAATATGTGTTTCTGACCATTGAGCCTGGGTGGATGGTGATGCCTTTAAAGAACATAAATATATAGAAAGGTTTTGAATCACTTCAGACACATTGCACCTGAGAGAACAGTGGACTATTCAAATGAAACTCCTATGGATGGTTGGACACCTGTATTAAGTGCAATTGGTTGAATGGGGTTGGTAGGAGCTGCATGCCTGTATACGGAGGTCTGAGTCAGTAGACTGGGAGACTTCCTTTTTGGTTAGTGGGCTATAACAAGACAATTCATCTCAGAGTAGGGCTAAGAGCAGGAGGTGGTGTAGTCTAGTGAAATGACTTTGGAAACAAATATATTTATTATTACCTCTCCTATTCAACTTTATACTGGATATTCTAACTAGCACAATAAGAAAATAAAAATTAAAAGGCTTGACAAGAAGAATAAAGATGTTATTCACAGTATTATGATTATCTACACAGAATATTGAAGAGAATCTGTACATTATATATAAGGATTAACAGGAGAGGTTGCTAGAAACAAGGTCAATATATTGATGTCACTGAGAAAGAGGGAGAAACATTTATCTGGAAGATGTGACTTTAAAATATACATTTGCAATAGCAATAAATCTATAAAGTAACTAGGAATAAATCTAACAATATATGTGGAACAGCTTTATGGAGAAAATTGTAAAAGATTATGGAAAACATTTTTGTAAAGGCACAAATAAATGTAAAGATGTACCATATTCATGGATACAAATATTCAGTATCACTAAAGATGATAATTTTCCCCCAAATTAATCAATAAGTTCTGTATATTTCTAACAAAAAATCTGAAAAATCTCCCCAGAATTTAACAAGCCATCCTAAAATTAAATGGTGGTAAATAGCCAAGATAATTTTGAAGAAAAATAAGGAGGAAGAGGGAAATTTGCCTCTTCAAATGATAAAGCTAGAGCAGTTAAAACTATGTGGCATTGACATATGGATAAACAAATGGAGCATAAAAGAAATTCTGAAAGTAGACACTCATGTAGACGGGAATTTGATATGTAACACAGGTGGCATTATAATTCAATGGGACAACCTTAAACTATTTAATAAGTGATGCTGGGACAATTAGTTTGTTATGTTAAAAAATTAGATGTATCTTTATTTCATACCACATACACAGTTCCAAACTGATTAAAATCAAAATGTTAAAAGCAAAAATTTCAAGCTTTTAGAAGAAAATATGGTAGAATATCCATAGGATCTTGAAGAAAAGAATGAATTCTTCAACAGAAAACAAAAAGAATAATTCATTTAGGAAGACTGATACAGAAGACTATATTAAATTAAAAAGTTGCATAAACAAAACATATATACAAAATGAAAAAGCAAACCGCAAACTGAAAAAAAGACATTTGCTGTGCATTTTAAAGGCAAAAAAAATTATAACCAGTATATATTAAAAAAAAAAAAAAACTCCTAAAAGTAAGGAGACAACCCAATGGTAAGGGAGATGACCAGGCAATCACATGAGAGGAAACCTGATTCACTATTAAACATAGTAAAAAAGGCTCGACCTGACTAGCAATCAGAAATTGTAAATTGAAAACAATAAATGCTATTCCACATCTGACAAATTCGTTAAAATGTAAAGGTCTAAGCCAACCAAATGTTGGTTAGGATGTGAGAAGTTTAAATTGGTTCAACTAAACAATTTGACAAAACCTTAAAAAGTCGAAGGTGCACGTATCCTAGGACCTTGTGATTTCCCTTCTAAGAGGTCTCCACACTAGAGAAATTCTCACTCTTATGCACACAGGTAAATGTGCAAGGATGCTTGTTGCAAAGCAACTTGTGCAAAACTTGCAAACAACGTTCCATCAGGGGGAAATAAATAAATAAGATGGGGTTTACCAATGGAATGAGATAACATGCCATGTTACAATGAATTAACTAGATCTATACCAAAGGTGAATAATAAAAATATAATGTTATATGAATAAAGAAGTTGTAAGATACTATTTACAGTATTTTGTCAAATGTTAAGACAAAATAATATCATATAGTATTATGGAAGATTCCTATAAGTGGAGAACAAAGTATAAAAATATTCAGGAGAATAGGATTCACCAATCTTAGAATGTTGCTACTCCTGAGAAAGAAGAAAGAGAGCAATGGGTTGGGAGGAACTTTAGCTGAATCTGTAACATTTTATTTTTTTTAAATATATGAAACAAATACACTAAAAATGTAAAAACAGTTAAATTTAGTTGGCATAAGTGGAGCTGATTATATTATTTTGTGTGCTTTTCTGTATCTTAGGCATATTTTGTAATTAAAAATACTTGTAAGACAAAAAAAGGGTGAGCACTTGGTGTAAAATCAAGTGTGTTTGTGCCATGACCTTTCCACTGACATCCAGCGTGACTTTACGTAAATCACTTTTGGCCAAGAATGTTTTTATCTATCAAATGGGAAACTGGATGAGACAACCTCTTTGATCCTTCCCACCTCTGCCATTCTACAGGTCAAAGGTGAGAAGGACCCAGATTAGGAAGATATCAGATCCCTTGGCTGGACAGAGGAATACAGAGCTCTCTAAGGGTGACCTCCCTCAGAGAAGGGCATTGTTGGACTCTTCTCATTCTAAGCAGAGGTGTAGACTCCATATTCTGTCAAAGCCATGCAGAATACCGAGGTACTTTAATTGCACTTGTCATGCAAGACCCAAGAATCTGGTTCTCTCAATATTTTATTATAAAGAGAGAAACCGGGGACAAATAGGGGGCTGCCTTCCTGACACTGGAGCCATAGAGAAGAGGTCCAAGTCCTCAGATGATAGCATCAAAGGTAGAGAGGCTGGAGTTTTGCTACCACCAGAGGGATTGTTTTTTCTCTCTAGTGTTTATTCCTCTTGTCACAAGGCCTAGTTTGCTATTCAGACTCAGAGCTCCTCTGAGATGATGAGCTCAGCCCATGTGCATCTCAGTAAAGCCCAGTAAGGGTCAGAATATCCAGTTCTTTCCAGCCCACTCCAGAAAGCCTGATTCAATCACTCTGTGGGGAGGCCCAGGAAGCAGTATTTTTTCAAAAGTTCCCGGGTGGCTCTAATGTGTAGTCAGAGCTGAGAAGCCAGTTGAAGAGTGAGCTGGGTGAGAGAATGCCCCACATCTTTGTTACTAAACAGGGCATTCCCCAGGGCAGTCCCTAAATGGAACACTTTCCAACACATTTCCTATCTCCACTTCTCTTTGGCAACTTTCTTTGCCACCACTTCGAGTGACAGACTAGGAGAGTTTCTACTCCAAAGACCACGGGCCTGAGATGTGTAACTTTTCCCTTTTCTCGTTTCTCCACCAGGACAGCATAACATACTCCTGGTACCTTTAAAGGGAAGTGAATCTCAGCAAGTAGCTGAGTAACTCTAAACAAGCAATTCAGTCTCTCGAAGCCTCAGTTTCTTTATTTGTAACACAAGTGGAGTTAGGTTAGATCAGCGGTTTTCATACTATACTCTGAGAAGCTTGGCATTTGTTTGGTAACTAAGGGGTTGCCTCTGCCAGAGAGGTCGGTTGGAAAAATTACTGGATCAAAGAATCCAGAAAGTCTTTTCCAGAACCAACATTTGACAATTCTAAATTTTTTTTTTTTTAAAGATTGTCACCTGAGCTAACATCTGTTGCCAATCTTTTTTTTTTTTCCTTCTTCTTCTTCCCCCCAAAGCCGTCCAGTACATAGTTGTATATTCTAGTTGTGAGTTGTGCCTCTGGCTGTGCTATGTGTGACGCCACCTCAGCATGGCCTGATGAGCGGTGCCATGTCCACGCCCAGGATCCAAACCAACGAAACCCTGGGCCGCCGAAGCAGAGCCCGAGAACTTAATCACTCGGCCACGGGGCCGGCCTCGACAATTCTAAATTCTATAGGAATAGATTTATGCTACTACCAAAGCCTACCATGACTCATATGCTTTGAGGCCTTCTGAAGATCATATTTACCAACCCTGGCCTAAAACAGATACTACAAACTGGCTGCTTGCAAGCCAAATACAGCACACAGACCTGTTTTGTTTTTGCCTGAAGAGCACTTTTTACTTTCCTTGATATCTTTTTTAAGCTTTCCAAATTTGAAATACAAGATGATTCTGAAATCTGCACAAATCAGAGGGATATGCCTCAATGAACTATCACAAAATAAATACACCTTTGCAAACACCACTCTGGGCAAGTTATAGAACATTATCACCATTCCAGAAGCACCCTCCCGGAAGCCCTCTTAATGATTCCCTCCTTTCTCTTCTCCAAAGGGAACCACCATCTTGACTTCTTATGTTATAGTTGGTTTTGCCTCTTTCAACCTTTACATAAAGGAAATAATGTAGTACACATTTTTGGAGTTTGTCTCTTTTGCTCAATATTATATTAGTGAGATTCATCTATGGTTTTGCATGTATTCGTAGTTTATTAATTTTCATTTCTGAAGAGTATTCTGTTGTTAGAATATACCACAATTTATTTATCCATTCTATTGTTGACAGACATTTGATACATTTCTACTATTTAGCTATTATGAATAATGATGCTATAAACATTCTTGTAAATGTTTGGGGGACTATACACCCACCCATTTTTGCTTCTATAGCTCAGAGTCAAATTGTGTAGTCATAGAGTATGTATAGTGATTTTAATATATGTCCATACATTCTTTGACCCTTTTCCCTTCAAAAAAGAGAGTCTAAATCCATGACCCTCAAGTGTAGGCTGGACTTAGTGACTCACTTCTAATGAATAGAATAGCAGAAGTGACAGTGTGTTACCTCTGAGACTAGATCATAAAAGGTCATTAGAGCTTCTTCCTTGCCTGCTCTGTGGGAAGCCCGCTGCAATATCATGAGAACACTCAGGCAGTCCTATGGAGAGGTCCACATGGTAAGGAACTTAGGCCTCCTGCCAATAGTCATGTGGGTGAGCCATCTTGGAAGGGAATTTTCTATCTGTGGTCAAATCTTCAGAACAGCTGACATCTTGGCTGTAAACTCATGAGAGACCCTGAGAAAAAAGCGTTACAGCTAAGCTACTGTCAAATTCCTGATCCACAGAGTGAGAGAATATGTGCCTGTTGTTTTGAGCCACTGAAACATTATTGCTGTTATGCAGCAAGAGGTTACTAGTATAGTTAGCACATGTTAACGGTGCAGAAAATGCCAAAGATTTTCCCAAATTTACCTACAGGCCACCAGTGTGTGAAGGTTTTAATGGTTCTACACCCTCGGCAATAGTTGAAATTGACAGTCTTTTCAATTATAGCTCTACTGGTGGGTGTGTAATGGTATTACATTGTGGTTTAATTTGCATTTCCCTGGTGACTAATGAAGTTGAGCACTTTTTCATGTTTATTGGCCTTTTGGACTTTTGGATATCCTTTTTTTGGCTTTGGTGAAATCGTTTGCTCATTTTTCTACTCAGTTTTCTATCCTTTTCTTGATTTGTGGGCGTTGCTTATGTATCCTGAATATGGTCCTTTTTGTGGCATAGGTTAAAAATATCTTCTCCCAATTTGTGACTTGCCTTTTTGCTCTCTTACTGATATTGTTTGATGAGCAGATATTTTTATATTTATTTTAATGAAGTTTAACTTATCAATCTTTCCCTTTAATGTCCTTAAGGTTTTAGAGTCTCATTTAAGAAATACTTGGCCTTCTTTAGGGTCATGAAGATATTCTCCTCTATCATCTCCTAGGAGCATTATATTTTGTTTTTTACATTTAGATTACAATCCACATAGAACTGAGATGTGAAGTAGGGGGTTAAGTTTCTTTTATTCTCATAAAGATATCCAATTGACCAAGCCCAATTATTGAAAATTACTTCCTTTCTCCACTGCTCATCAGTGCCAGCTTTTCCAAAAGTCATATGCCCATACATGCGTTTATCTGATTCTGGATTCTCTTCCACTGGTCTATTTATTGGCCTATCTTTGTGCCAATACCACACTATTTTAATTACTATAGCTTTATAACATCTTGATATCTACTAGAGCAAGTTCTTCCATCTTATTTTCTTTTTCAAGAATAATTCGACTATTCTTAGCCCTTTGCATTTCCACACACATTTTAGAATCAGCTTGCTAATTTCCACAAAAATCTGTTAGGATCCTAATTGGGATTGCCTTACATTGATAGACCAATTTTGGAGGAATTACCATTTTTATATTATTGAGCCTTCCAATTTATGAACTTAATATATACCTCCATTTATTTTTATATTCTTTAATTTCTCTTAAGGATTTTTTTTTTTAGTTTTTTGGATAGCAATGTCACATATCTTCATGAGGTTTATTTCTAGGTATTGATATAGTTTGATGGTAAATTATATTATTTCAAAATTTTTATTTTCTATTGTTTGTGACTAGTATATATAGACATTCACTTGATTTTTATACTCACCTTGTAATCAGCAAAATTGTATCTGATTATTTTTGCTGAATCTCAGAAATTGTATATGAAAAATTATAGAGGTTAATTCTGTTTTACCTCAGAGATGTAGAGAGCTAGAAAGAGTGTTATTCCCGTCCTTATAACAAGAAAATTCTGGACAAACTGAAGACTGATGAAGATCTTGATCTGTTAAGAGAACTATTGTCACAGGGCAAAATTTGGGGACAGACAAGCTCTTCAATGGAAAAACAGGATCAGAGCATTTGACTACCTGGGGCAGATGCCTCCAGATGCCATATAAGTCAGAAACAAGAATCAGCCAGAACATTCTAAGAAATTGCTAAAGGCCGAGTGTGGGCGAGTGTGACACAGTGAAGCCCCTGGAGGTTCACACCTTCTTGCAGTTTCTCTGTGAGCATTTCACCAGCAGCTCACAAGGAAAACTGGATAAAGTCCTGAGGAAATTTTCTTCACAGGGCTGGCTGGCTGGATGATGGGGACTAGAAATTGCTGCCAAAACGCTGCCCAAACCCATCTATGCTATCTCCCCTATGGAACAAAAGGCATAATCTGCAGTGATAATGGAAATAAAAACTGTATCCTTAGGGCTCTAGTGGAAACCCATAGCCACTGGGGGAGTAAAATAGGAAAAAAAATGTTTGCCTGTGAGAGAAAGTCAGGAATAGGTTCTGACCCAACACTAGATCTGGAGGAGGGGCAGGAACCCTAGTGAACACCCGCAAGGAGCAGCTTCACATGTCTGACTAAAACTGAAACAGTTAGAACATTAGAGAACTGTGTCTTTCTCACCTCTTCCCCCCATAGCCACTCTAGTAAGCATCAAGTAAAAAGAAGAATGGAATACACCTAGGAGAGCTGCAAAAGGCAGATTCTTCCTGGGGAGTAGTTCAAAGGGAAGACTCAAAACAAAGCAGAGAGACGTGAAACCAAGAGTAGACAGACAGTGAGAGAAACAACACTGGCAAATAGCCCACACGAGGTATAGCTACAGACGTTTGAAGCCTATGGTGCACTGAAGCTAACGATAGCAAGGGGAAACTGCAGACCCAACTCAGCTCCAAACAAAACACAAATCCTCACAGTACTAAGGGCCCAGCAGAAGGAAAGGCACGCTCCTCTCGAAGCATAAAACTTATTTACCTCAGTATCTATTATCTTATATAACACGCCTGACTTTGAACAAAAAATTAGGAGGCTGTCTTAGTCTGTTCATAAGGGTGGGGCCCTAATCTAATAAGATTGTTGTCCTTACACAAAGAGGAAGAGACACCAGAGAGCTCTCTCCACATACGCACAGAAGACAGGCCATATGAGGATACCGTCAAAAGGCGGCTGTCGTCAAGTCGGGAAGAGACGTATCACCAGAAATCAACCCTGACAGCACCTTGACCTTGGACTTCCAGCCTCCAGAACGGTGAGAGAATAAATTTTTATTGTTTCAGCCACCCAGTCTGTGGTGTTCTGTTATGGTAGGCTGAGCACATGAATACGGTATCGTAAAAGACTAGAAAGCGATGTAAGTTTAAAACAGTGTAGAACATGATAGTCTCCAAACTGTACCTTATTTCACACACGTGTAAGATTTTAATACATTATTAAGGAAGCTTCACAAATTAGTGAAGGAGTGAACCAGAATTGAATAAATGATATTGAAACAACTGGTTAAAATTTGAGAGCGATGTAGATTCTCAAGTCACACCAGTTAGAAAACTTAATTCAGCATGAATTGAAGTTACATGTAAAACAGCAATCTCAAAAACTAGAAAAAGAATAGAAAAGTTACAGTTCTAGTTGGAAAACAGGTTTTCTCAACTTAAGAGGAGTGGAAGAAATCATATGAAAAAAGTCCATAGTTTTTATACTATGAAATATGTAAAGTGTCTTAAAAATGTCCTTAATGCAAACATGGGGAAAGAAAATATAGAAATGAGTATGTTTAATATATAAAATCATACACAAATTAATGAGAATTTCTTCAGGAGATGACAAGTTCTTAAAAAGACAATTCATGAAAGGGAAAATTACCCTGACTGGTGAAATTGATTAATTTTCATTTTGCTCATGAAAGCATAAGCTGACACAATTCTTTTGAATATCAGTTTGGCAAAATGTATGAAAGACCTTAAATATATTTGTATCTATATTTCCTTGTAATTTCAGTTCTATAAATATATTTCCTCCAGTAGTGGTTTTAAAATATGTTCACAGATTTTTTATACTCCTGCCTTAAAAAAATAGCATCTGGGGCATGGCCCAGTTGCATACTGGTTAAGTTTGTGTACTCTGCTTCAGCGGCCCGGGGTTTGCGGGTTCGAATCCTGGGTGTGGACCTACACACCATTCACCAAGCCATGCTTTGGGGGCATCCCACATACAAAATAGAGGAAGACTGGCACATATGTTAGCTCAGCAACAATCTTCCTCAAGCAAAAAGAGGAATATAGGCAAGAGACGTTAGCTCAGGGCCAATGTTTCTCATCAAAAAAAAAAAAAAAAAATAGGGGGCCAGCCTGGGGGCACAGTGGTTAAGTTCACACGTTCTGCTTCGGGGGCTCAGGGTTAGCTGGTTTGGATCTTGGGTGCGGACGTGGCACTGCTTGGCAAGCCATGCTGTGGTAGGCGTCCCACGTATAGAGTAGAGGAAGATGGGCACAGATGTTAGCTCAGGACCAGCCTTCCTCAGCAAAAAGAGAAGGATTGGTGGCAGATGTTAGCTCAGGGCTAATCTTCCTCAAAAAAAAAAGATAACGTCTAATTCTCCTCCCATTGAGTATGGTCTGGATTTAGTGACTTGCTTCTAATGCAAAGTAGAATGGCCAGTATGTGACTTTGGAGATTAGATCATAAAAGGCACTGTAGTTTAATCTCTCTTTCTTGGATAATTTCTCCTGGGGAAAGCCAGGTACCATGTTGGAGGAGAAGTACACAGGATGGGGAACTGGGGACTGCTGCCAACAGCTAGCAAGGAACAGAGGTCTTCAGCGAAGGGCCATCTGAGTGGGCTCTCTCTCTCTCTTTTTTTTTTTTTTGAGGAAGATTAGCCCTTAGCTAACATCTGCTGTCAATCCTCTTTTTGCTGAGGAAGACTGGCCCTGAGCCAACATGAGTGCCCATCTTCCTCTACTTTATATGTGGGACACCTGCCACAGCATGGCTCAACAAGCAGTGCATAGGTCCGCACCTGGGATCCGAACCAGTGAACCCCAGGCCACCAAAGAGGAATGTGAGAACTTAACCACTGCACCACTGGGCCAGCCCCTGAGTGAGCCCTCTTGAAGCAGCTCCTCTAGCTCCAGTGAAGCCTTCGGAGGACTCTAGCCCTCGCTGACATCCTGACCGCAACCTGAGATGATAGGCCCTTGACTCAGAATAACCAGCTAAGTCTCTCCGGAATTCCTGACCTACAGAAACTGTGAAATAATAAATATTTTTTAAAATTGTGATGTAGACAGAATTGTGTTCCCCTGAAATTAATATGGTGAAGCACTAACCCTCAGTATGACTGTATTTGGAGAAATGGCCTTTACAGAGGTAATTAAGGTTAAATGATGTCATAGAGTGTGGTCCTAATCCAATAGGACTACTCTCTTTATAAGAAGAGGAAGAGACAGCAGGCCTTAGTACACACCAAGGAAGGACCCTATGAGGACACAGTGAGATTGTGGTCATTTGCAAGCCAAGAGAGGCCTCAGGAGAAACCAAACCTGCCAACACATTGATCTTGGACTTCTAGTCTCCAAAACTGTGAGAAAATACATTTCTGTTGTTCAAGCCACCAAGTCTTTGGCATTTTGTTGTGGCAGCGATATACATAACATAGAATTTGCCATTTTAACCATTTTTAAATGTACAATTCTGTGGTAATAAGTACTTTCACTTTGTTGTCCAACCATCCCCATCATCCGTCTCCAGAACCTTTTCATCTTTCCTAACTGAATCTGTGTACCCATTAAATGCTACCTCCCCATCCCCGCTCCCACCAGCCCCTGGCAACACCATTCTACTTTATGTCTCTATGAATTTTACTATTCTAGGAACCTTATATAGAAGGAATCAGATGCGTCCTTTTTTGACTAGCTTACTTCACTTATCATAATGTCTTCAAGGTTTATCGGTGTTGTATCGTGTGTCAAAATTTTCTTTCTTTTTAATGTGTATAATATTCCATTGTATGTATATACCACATTTTGTTTATCCATTCATCCCTCAGTGGTCACTTGGTTTGCTTCAATCTTCTGGCTATTGTGAATAATGTTGCTATGAACATGGAGGCAGAACTATCTCTTCAAGACCTTGCTTTTCACTCCTTTTGAGAATATACCCAGAAGTGGAATTGCTGGATCACATGATAATTCTATTGTTTAAATTTATTTTGTGTATGTGAAGAAGATTGGTCCTGAGCTAACATCTGTTGCCAATCTTCCTCTTATTGCTTGAAGAAGATTGTCACTGAGCTAACATCTGTGTCAATCTTCCTCTACTTTATGCAGGATGCCACCACAGCATGGCTTGATGACTACGTCTGCGCCTGGATCCGAACCTGAGAACCCTGGGCTGCTAAAGCAGAGCACACGACCTTAACTGCTATGCCTCTGGGCTGGCCCTTATGTTTAATTTTTTTTTCTAAGGTTTTATTTATTTCCTTTTTCTCCCCAAAGCCTCCTGGTACATAGTTGTATATTCTCCATTGTGGGTCCTTCTAGTTGTGGCATGTGGGATGCTGCCTCAGCGTGGTTTGATGAGCAGTGCCATGTCCGTGCCCAGGATTCAAACCAACAAAACACTGGGCCACCTGCAGCAGAGCGTGCGAACTTAACCACTCGGCCACGGGGCCAGCCCCATGTTTAATTTTTTGAAGAAATGCCATACCTTTTTCTATAGCAGTGGTACCATCTTACATTCCCACCAGCAATACACAAGGTGCCAATTTCTCCACATCCTCACCAACACTTGTTATTTTGGTTTTCTTCTTTTTTGATAGTAGCCATCCTAATAGGTGTGAGGTGGTGTCTCACTGTGGTTTTGATTTGCACTTCCCTAATGATTAGTTGTGCTGAGCATATTTTCATGTGCTTATTGGTCATTTGTATATCTTCTTTGGAGAAACACCTATTCAAGATCTTTGCTCATTTTTGAATTGTTTGTTTTTTGTTGTTGTTCGAGGAGTTCTCTAAATATTCTAGATATTAATCCTTTATTAGATATGTAATTTGCAAATATTTTCTTCCATTCTGTGGGTTGCATTTTTACTCTGTTACTATTTTGATACACAACGTTTTAAAATTTTTATGAAGTTCAATTTGTCTATTTTTTCTTTTGTTGCCTGTACCTTTGGTGTCATACCTAAGAAATCATTGCCAAATTCAGTGTCATAAAGGTTTTGCCCTATGTTTTCTTCTAAGAGTGTTATAGTTTTAGGTCTTACACTTAGGTCTTTAATAAATTTTGAGTTAATTTCTGTATATAGTGTTAGATAAGGGTGAAACTTCAGTCTTTTACATGTGGCTATCCAGTTTTCCAAGCACCATTTGTTGAAAAGGCTGTTGTTTCCCCATTGAATGGTCTTGGTGCCTTGTCAAATATCATTTGACCATGTATATGGGGATTTATTTCTGGCCTCTCTATTCTATTCCACTAGTTTACATGTCTGTCTTTATGCCAGTTCCACAAAGTGTTGATTACTGTAGCTTTGTAGTAAGTTTTGAAATCAGGAAGTGTGAGTCCTCTACATTTGTTCTTCTTTTTCAAGATGGTTTTGGCTATTTCCGCTTCTTTGAGATTCCATATGAATTTTAAGGATTTTTTTTTCCTGCAAAAAATGTCATTGAGATTTTGAAGAAAATTGCATTAAATTTTTAGATTACTTTGGGTGGTGTAGACGTCTTAACAACATTAAATCTGTCAATCCATGAACATGGAATATGTTTCCATTTATGTCTTCTTAAATCTCTTTAAGAAATGTTTTGTAGTTTTCATTGTGCAAGTCTTTCATCTCCTTTGTTAATTTCCAAGTACTTAATTCTTTTTGATGATATTGTAAATGTAACTGTTCTGTAATTTTCTTTTATGTTTTGATTATTTTTACCCATCTTTATTGCGGTAAAATTGACAAATAAAAATTATACATATTTAGGTTGTATACATATTTAGGTGATTTTTTAAAAGGTGTACAACACGATGAGTTAATATATGTGTACATTGTGAAATGATTATTACAATCAAGTTAATTAACACATCCATCACTTCACATAGTTATCTTGTTTTGTCTGGTGAGAACACTTAGGATCTACTCTGTTAGCATATTTCAAGCATTCAATAAGTATTATTAACTATAATCACCATGCTGTACATTAGATACCCAGAATTTATTCATCTTATAACTGAAAGTTTACATCCTTTGACCAACATCTCCCCGTTTCTCCTGTCCTCCAGTCCCTGGCAATCACTGTTCTACTCTCTGGTTCTATGAGTTCAACTTTTAAATTTCATGTATAAATGAGATCATACAGTATTTGTCTTTCTGTTTCTAGCTTATTCGGCTAAGCATAATGTCCAGGTTCACCATGTTGTCACAAGTGGCAGGATTTCCTGCTTTTTTATGGCTGAATAATATTTCATTATATACATATGTATATCACATTTTCTTTAATTCATTCATTCCTCTATGAACACTTAGGCTGTTTCCATATCTTGGCTATTGTAAATAATGCTGCAATAAGCATGAGGGTGCAATTATCTCTTTGAGATACTGATTTTTATTTCCTTTGAATATATACCCAGAAGTGAGATTGATGGATCATGTGGTAGTTCTATTTTTAATTTTTTGAGGAACTGCAAACTTCTATAATTGCTGTACCAATTTGCATTCCCACCAATGGTGTACAAGGGTTCCCTTTACTCTACTTTCTTGTCAACACTAGTTATTTCTTATCTTTTTGATAATAGCCATTCTAACAGGCGTGACGTGGTATCTCATTATGGTTTTGATTTGTATTTCCCTGATGATTAGTGATGTTGAGCACCTTTTCATTTACCTGTTGGTCATTTGTATGTCATATTTGAAAAATTGTCTATACAAGTCTTTTGCCCATTTTGTAATTATGGTAATTTTTTGCTACTGAGTTGTCTGAGTTCCTTATAAATTTTGGTTAGTAACCCCTTATAAGATATATGGTTTGCAAATATCTCTCCCATTCCATAGCTTGCTTTTTCATTTTGTTGTTTGCTTTTCTGTACAGAAACGTTTTAGTTTGATGTGATCCCAGTTGTTTATTTTTGTTGCCTGTGCTTCTGTGTCATATTAAAAAAAATATTTGCCAAGGCTAATGTCAAGGAGATTAGCCCATATTTTTTTAAGGAGTGTTACAGTTTTAGATCTTACCTTTAAGTCTTGAATCCATTTCAAGTTAATTTTTGTGTGTTGTAATATAATGGTCCAATTTCAATGTTTTGTATGTGGAGATCCAGTTTTCCCAACACTATTTACTGAAGAGACTATCATTTCCATGTTGTGTATTCTTGGTGCCTTTGTCAAAGATCAGTTGACAGTATATGCGTGGTTTTATTTCTGTGCTCTCTATTCTGTTCCACTGATCTATATGTCCTTTTTGATGCCAGGACCATACTCTTTTGATTACTATAATTTTGTAATATAGTTTGAAATCAGGAATGTGATGCCTCCATCTTTATTTCTACTTCTCAAGATTGCTTTGGCTGTTCGGAGTCTTCTGTGGTTCCATAAAAATTTTAGGATTTTGGTGAGAGTGAGCATCTTCATCTTGTTCCTGATCTTAGATGGAAAGTTTTTAGCTTTCTTTGTTGAATATGATGTTAACTACGGGCTTGTGATGTATGGCCTTTATTATGTGGAGGTAAATATCTTCTATACTAATTTGTCCGGTTTTTTTTAATCAAGAAAGAATGTTGAATTTTGTCAAATACATTTTAGGCATCTATTGAGATGATCATATGATTTTTATCCTTCATTCTGTTAATGTAGTGTATCACATCTATTGATTTGCATATATTGAAGCATTCTTGCATCTCAGGGATAAATCCTGCTTGATCATGGTGTATGATCCTTTTGATGTGCTGCTGAATTCAATTTGCTAGTACTTTTTTGAGGATTTTTGTATCTATGTTCATCAGGAATATCGGCCTGTAATTTCCTTTTCTTGTAGTGTCTTTAAGTGGCTTTGAAATGAGGGTAAGTCTGGCTTTGTAATATGAGTTTGGAATTGTTCCCTCCTCTTCAATTTTCTGGAAGAGTTTGAGGAGGATTGGTGTTAATTCCTCTTTAAATGTTTGGTAAAATTCACCCCTGAAGCCATCAGGTCCTGGGCTTGAGAGTTTTTTGATTACTGCTTCAATCTCCTTACTCGTTATTGGTTTCTTCAGATTTTATATTTCTAATGTTCAGTATTGGTTTCTAGAATTTTATCCATTGCTTCTAGGTTATCCAATTTCTTGGTGTATAATTATTTATAGTGTTCTCTTATGATCTTTGTATTTCTGTACTATCAGTTGTAATTTCTCCTCTCTCGTTTATAATTTTATTGATTTGAGTCCTCCCTCCTTTGTTCCTGGTTAGTCTAGTTAAAGGTTGTCAATTTTGTTTGTCTTTTCAAAAAACCAACTATTAGTTTCCTTGATCTCTTCTATTGTCTTTCTAGTCTCTATTTCATTTATTTCTACACTAATATTTATTATTTCCTTCCTTCTGCTAACTTTTGGCTTAGTTTGTTCTTTTTTTTCTGATTCCTCGTGGGGTAAAGTTAGATTGTTTAATTGAGATCTTTCTGTTTTCTTAATGTAGGCGTTTATTGTTATAAAATTCCCCCTTAGAATTGTTTTTGCTGCGTCCCATAAGTTTTAGTAATTTGTGTTTTTATTTTTCTCTGTCTCAAGATTTCCCTTTTGATTTCTTCTTTGACTCATTGGTCACTTCTGATTTTAGTAACTTGAGTCTTCTCTCTTTTTTCATAGTCCATCTGCCTAAGGGTTGTCAATTTTTTTGATCTTTTCAAGGAACCATCGTTTGGTTTCATTGATTTTTTCTGCTGTTTTTCTATTCTCTATTTCATTTATCTCTGTTCTAATCTTTATTATTTCCTTCCTTCTTCTGTCTTTGGGTTTGGTTTGTTCTTCTTTTTCCAGTTCCTTAAGTTTCAAAGTTAGGTTTTTGATTTGAGATCTCTCTTGCTTTTTAATGTAAGTGTTTATAGCTATAAATTTCCAGCTTAGCACTGCCTTCACTGTGTCCCATAAGTTTTGGTGTGTTGTGTTTTGTTTTCATTCATCTCTAAGTATTTTATAATACCATTTGTGATTTCTTATTTGACCCATTGGTTAAGAATATGTTGTTTAATTTCCACCAATTTGTGAATTTTCCAGTTTTACTTCTATTATTGATTCCTAATGTCATCCCATTGTGGTCTGAGGAGATAATTCATATGATAGCTATCTTTTTTTTTTTTTTGAAAGATTGGCACCTGAGCTAACAACAGTTGCCAATCTTCTTTTTTTTTTAATGCTTTTTTCTCCCCAAGTTCCCCCAGTACATAGTTGTGTATTTTTAGTTGTAGGTCCTTCTAGTTGTGGCACATGGGACGCCACCACAACGTGGCCTGATGAGTGGTGCCATGTCCCTGCCCAGGATCCAAACCAGTGAAACCCTGGGCTGCGGGAAGCAGAGCATGCGAACTGAACCACTCGGCCACGGGGCTGGCCCCAATAGCTATCTTTTTAAATCTATTGAGAGTTAATTTATAACCTAACATGTGGTCTACCCTGGAAAATGTCTTATGTGTACTTGAGAAGAATGTGTATGCTATTGTTGTTGGGTAGAGTATTCTGTGTATGTCTGTTAGATCTAGTTGGCTTATTGTGTCCTCTATTTCCTTACTCATCTTCTGTCTGGTTGTTATACCTATTACCAAAAGTGGTCTGTTGAATTCTCCAAATGTCAGTGATTATTGATAAGGAGGGACTCCTGTCATTTTGCTGTTTGTTTTCTATATGCCTTACAGATATTTTTTGTCTTTCATTTCCAGCATTATTGTCTTCTTTTGTGTTTAGCTGATATTTTTTGTAGCAGAATGTTTAAATTCCTTTCTTATATCCTTTTGTGTATATTTTGTAGCCATTTTCTTTGTGGTTATCATGGGGATTACATTACATCCTAAAGCTGTAGCATTCTAATTGAATTATACTTGCTTAACTTTATAGCATACAAAAACTTACTCCTTTACAGTTATGTCACCACCCCTTTCAGTTGTTGATGTTACAAAATTACATCTTTATACATTGTGTGACCAAAAACATAAACTAAGTCTTTTAAATGCATTAGTCTCTTAAATTATGTAAAAAAAATCTTTTAAATGCATTAGTCTCTTAAATTATGTAGAAAACAAAATGTAGAGTTACAAATCAAAGTTACAATGCTACTAGCTTTTAGAATTTCCCATGCATTTACCTTTATGAGACCTTTATTTCTTCATACGGCTTTGAGTTACTGTATGAGAAAGTTGAGTATGCCTTCATTTCACCCTTCAGGACTCCCTTGAGAACTTCATCCAGGGAAGACCTAGCAGTAACCAATTGCCTCAGCTTTTATTTATCTTGGAAGTCTTAGTTTCTTGCTCACTTTTGAAGGATAGTTTTTCCATATAAAAGACTCTTGGTTGACAGGGTTTTTTTCTTTTAGCACTTTGAATATATCGGCCCCTGATCTTCTGGCTTCCAAAGTTTCTGCTGAGAAATATGGTGATAATCTTATTGAGGATCCCTTGTATATGACAAGTCACTTGTCTCCTGATGCTTTCAAGACTTTCTCTTTCTCTTTAGCTTTCAGAAGTTTCATTATAATATGTCTCATCGTAGGTCTTTTTGAGTTTATCTTACTTGGAGTTTGTTGAGCTTCTTGGATATTATATTCATGTGTTTCATTAAATTTGTGAAGTTTTCACTTCACAAATGTGAAGAAATAATGATTTCTTCACATATTCTCTCTGCCCCTTTCTCTCTCTCTTCTCCTCTGGGACTCTCATGGTGAGTGTGTTGGTTGATTTGATGGTGTTCCATGGGTCCCTTAGGCTCTGATAATTTTTCTCCAATTTTTTTTCTTTCTGTTCCTCAGACTCAATAATTTCTTTTGTCTTATTTTCAAGTTCACTAATTCTTTCTTCTGCCTGCTCAAATTTTCCTTTGAATCCCTCTAGTGAATGTTTCGTTTCAGTAATTATACTTTTCAGTTCCAGAATTTCTTTTTGGTTTCTTTTTAGGTTTTCTATCTCCTTATTGATATTTCCGTTTTGTTCATACGTCATTTTGTTGACTTTCTCTGTATCTTCCTTTAGTTCTTTGAGCATCTTTAAGACAGTTGTCTAGCAGATCTTCCATCAAGTCTTTATCAGGAGCAGTTTCTGTTGATGTATTTTCTTCCTTTGAATGGGCCATACTTTTGCGTTTCTTTATATGCTTTGTGATTTTTGTTGAAAACTGGACATTTGAATCCAATAATGTGGTAACTCTGGGAATCAGATTATCCACCTTCCCCACTGTTTGCTGGGGGAGTTTTGTTATTATTTTTGTTTTTTTGATTGTTGTAGGCTGTCTCTGTGCCAAAGGTCAGACTGAGGTATAAACTTAAGGTCTTCTCAGGTGTTTTCTGAGCCTGTGCCTTTCCCTGGGCAAGCATGGTCACTTTATAATGTTCTCCATGTATGCAGTTGCTTTTGAATGTCCTAGTCTTTAATGTCTGGCTCCAGAAAGGGAAAAAAGAGAAAAATGAAGGGACAGAAAAGGGCCAGCCCTTCAAATCCCCTGTAAGTCACTTCAGCTGGAGCAGGAAGATCTTGCAACAATGGAGGCAGGTGCAACAACAATGGGGCCCACCTTTTCGTCTGCACTTCTGTATCAGAAGCAGCAATCAGGGATCAGAGCATAGATCCCAGATATTTGGGGGTCAGGGTCTTTTATTCCCACCCTGACTCCTGCAAACTGTGTACAAGCTGCTCCAGGAACATGTGCACAACTGCCTGCAGTAAAACTGGGAGTGGGGGATGGATATCTGCTACTGCGCTAAGAGCTGAAATTGACTGAAATTAGCCACAATTTATAGTCCAAGACTTCCCCCAGAAAATGAAAGCCTTCAATAGACTCCAGAGTTCCAGAATAGTTACATCAGATTCTGCCAGTGCAATTGTCCAGGCAGGGAGACAGATTCCTGGTGCTTCCTACTCTGCCATCTTCCCAGAATCTTCTCTATCACCTGTTATTTTCAAGCCTCATTAAAAACAGTGTAGGCAATGTATTCCTAATAATTCTTTATTAACATTCTGATCTTCTAAACCAATTTACAATAATTGTTTAGTCTTATCTCTATATGTTTAACTGGCCTTCAACTCACCACTGTTTTGGTGGTATTTTTCCAATCATAGCTTTTCCATCCTTAGGCTTTCAATTTTAATTTATTTCTTACAATTCTGAAACACCGCTTTAAGTAAGTTATTTAGAAAGGTTACCTTGGTGGTGGTTTTTTTTCGGGGCGGGGGGTAGCTTCTTGGTAATTTATTTCTATTAACTTCACACTTAACTGGCATCTTATCTGGATAGAGAATGCTACCTCAAAACTATAGATGTCATTCTGTGTTTTTCTGACATTTGGGGTTGAGTAAGAAGTCAAGCTCATTTATCTTTCTCTGCAGTCATTCTACTTTATCATTTTATTTTGAGCTTTCTTCATCTTCGGAAGTTAAAATGTTCACAATGATTTATCTGGATGAAAATCCATTTTCATACTTTTTTTGACAATCTGAACACTTTGAGTTCCTTAATAGTGCCCTTTTTAGTGTATACACGGAAATTTCTTTTCTTCTGGTAATAGTTTTTGCTTGATGAATTTTATGTTTCTCTCTCAAGTACATCTCTTAATTTTAGAATGCTGGTTGTTTTTTTATTTTAGGCCTCTATTTCAGAAAGATTCCTCTTTAATTTAATTGTCGCCAATTTAATCCTTGGCTATAGTAGGAATGAAATAACAGAAGCAGTGGTTTTTGTTTGCCCTCCTTGGTTGTACAGCTGTCACAGGTGTACATCCCTTTGCCCCCAAAGTGAAATCCTCCATCATCTTGGTGGTGGAAATCAGCAAACGGAGGCTACTCACTCCCAATCCACATCCATAAGAAATCACACTTTTTATTGTCTTACCAAAATCTGTAGAATGTTCTTTTATCTTATAAATGCAGAGATATTTTTTCTCTTTCTAATTAGCTTATTTTCTAGGTTTTTTGAGCAAATTTCAAAAGGGAGGATTTTTAGTCAGCCTCATCTTAATGTCATGTTTGGAACTCAAGCCATGGAATTATTTCTTAAAAATATATTCAGGGGCCGGCTCCATGGTGGAGTGGTTAAGTTCCTGTGCTCCACTGCAGCCACCCAGGGTTCGGATCCTGGGCGCGGACATGGCACCGCTCGTGGGGCCACGTTGAGGCAGCATCCTACATCCCACAACTAGAAGGATGTGCAACTAAGATATACAACTGTGTACGGGGGGGGGGTTGGGGAGATAAAAGCAGGAAAAAAAAAAAAAAGATTGACAACAGTTGTTAGCCCAGGTGCCAATCTTTTAAAAAAAAATATATATATATATATATTCAGACCTAGGTCAATGAATTCAAATGCAAGGAAAGGGTTAAACTTCTTCCCCAAGCATTGGCAAAATCTGTAGAGAAAAGAGGAACAGGCTTTATGAAAGAAAGCTACAGGGTCTAGAGTCATTGAGGAAGAAGGTTTTCACAGGCGTAGAAGGTGTTGCTCCTCCTACTGCGACGTGAACTAGCACAAACAGAAGACAAGCAGGGTCATTCTTCGACATTAGCCCAACAGGAGAAGCAGCCAAGATGGATCTCGGATGGTGAGTGACCAATCTTATTATTCTTTGAAAGATGATTATGAGTTAAGTGACCTCAACGGCAGACTGAGGTTGAGGATGGTGCTCTTTTTGTCCTTCCTGCCTGAGAATACTAGTATATGTTAAAGGCATATTTAGGTAGAAGCCAAAAGCAGAAACATCTGGGAGAAAGAAAGGTCTGTAGTGTGAAAGTTTAGCTGAAGTCTGAAGCCATTCTCCCCTTCTTGGATCATCCACTCTAGGTTGATTCCATACTCCAAGCCAGGGAAGCTTTTAAAAAAACTTCTACCAAAGACATTTGACTGCCACTCAAATGTGAGAATTATTTGAGCTCCCCCAAATTTTATTGTTTGTCGGCATTTTTTTAAGTGATTAATTTTGATTTTGTAAATTTGTTTTTCAAATATTGAAATGTTTCAGTTGTTGACTTTAAGAATCAGGAAATTTTTTAATGTTTGCACAATTGTGACAAATGATAAAAGTAAATTTTGACGTGGGGATGAGAGAAGGAGATAGAGAAGGTAGAAGGAGAGGGTCAAGGGAAAAGACGAGGAAGAACAGATAGAAGAAGAAAATGCAGAACCCAGATAACGAATCACAAACAGGCCATGGGAGATTCTGAGCAGGAGGAGGTAGTGAAAAGACGAGAGTAATTCAATTAGCTGGTGGGTATTGAACATGCATGACGTGCTGTG
This sequence comes from Equus asinus, assembly GCF_041296235.1. Classification (NCBI taxonomy): domain Eukaryota; kingdom Metazoa; phylum Chordata; class Mammalia; order Perissodactyla; family Equidae; genus Equus; species Equus asinus. The sequence goes on from NC_091794.1 coordinate 22,722,784, forward strand.
TACTTTACGGCTGTTATTTGACAGAGTTTTAATCTTCGCAATGACTCTCGGACAGATAATAGCATCATTGCGTTTTATGGATGAGATAACTATAGCTTAGGGAGGCTAAATAACTAGCTAAAGGTCACACTACTCATAAGGAGTAGAGCTAAAATCTTTCTTGCCACTTTGCTCTGCACCACAAGGTTTCTTCATGCCCTGGTAGGTCCCCGTGGCAGTGACTTACTGGAAGGAGTCAGACCCACCCTTCTCTTGGATGGTGGCAGTTGGTGTCAGCCATCATTTACTATTGTTCTTTGAAAATCTAAGCACCCCTCGTCTAGCCGGTGCTTACTGGTTTGGGAAACTGCTTTGCTGCTTTTATTTCAGAAGATCGGGAGTTAAATTTCCAAGTAAAAAATCCTTTTCCCTTAAGTGGAATTTTGAAATGTTACACATATATAAAAAAAACAATTACAGAATTTACAATTTTTGTGGAGCTGTAGAGGTGGGAGCACTTCATTATGCTAACACCTCCTGCCGACGTCTGTGGAGCCACAGGCCACATCTATATGGCTCTTGTTACGATTCTCTTTGTTTTACAGCTCCTGAAAATTGATCGTGAACAGGAAATTTTAAAGTATAAATGGCTGATAAATAATGGTTAGTCTCAGGGCCAGCCCAGTGGTGCAGTGGTTAAGTGAGCATGTTCCGCTTCAGCGGCCTGGGGGTTCGCTGGTTGGGGTCCCGGGTGCGGACATGGCACCGCTTGGCAAGCCATGCTGTGGCAGGCGTCCCACATATAAAGTGGAGGAAGATGGGCATGGATGTTAGCTCAGGACCAGTCTTCCTCAGCAAAAAGAGGAGGATTGGCAGTAGTTAGCTCAGGGCTAATCTTCCTCCAAAAAAGAAAAATAATAATGTTTAGTCTCATCTGAAATAAAAGAAATGCAAACTACAATAGTGAAATATCACTTTTCTTTTTATCAAAGTGGCAAATATTTTGTTTAAAAAGCAAGCAAGCTAGCAAAAATCCTACATATTGCTAAGAAGGGAGGAACATTCATACCCTTATTATCTGCTGATGGTAATATAATCTTCCTGGTCAATAATATGGTGATGGATATCAAAAGCCCTTAAATGTATATGCCCTGTAAGCAAGCAGGTCAACTTTCAGGAGTTTACTGTAAGGACATAATCATATGTGTTTCTAAAGTTTTAGTGACATGGATATGTTTTCTTGCCATTGTTTCTAATAGGGACAATCTTAGAAACAATTTAAATGTCTAAACATAGGTAATTGGTTAATTATGGAACATCCGTAATGGAATACCATACAATCATTAAAAATTCTATTGTAGAACAATTCTTAATGTGTTTAGCTTAAGAGAAAAAAAGCAGAATGCACAGTGCTCCTACTTCCGTACATGGTACCTGTATACACATAGTGATAATCAGAAATACAGCTGATTTTTATTTTCTACTTTGTGTTTTTGAACTTGGATCACGTTTCCAGACAGAAAAATAAACATAGATATCTAAGGAAAAGAAACCAATAGCTGGCTTCTCTCAGAAAAGCAGACAGCTCTCTAGTGGTATGTGATCACTCATAATTTATGGAATTCCATTGTTACGGCTTTTGCCCTTTGTGTTTAACTTGTTTGTCTTGACTCCTTTTCAAAATATATGCACTCTACTCATAACTCGCTAGATCCTAATAGGCCTGTTTTCATATACTGTTCCGTGTGGGAGAGACCGGAGCTCTCATTTCCTTATTTGACGGATGTGATGGCCTGGCTCTAGAGTGAGCTGCATGTTGGTGGGAAGAACAGTGCAGTGGCTAAGTGACCACACTTTGAACCAGAGTACTGGCATTTGAATTCCAGCTTCTCCCACTTTCTATCTTTGTGACCTTGGATGAGCTGCTTAATGATTGTAATCCTCAGCTTCTTATCTGTATAACGGGGATAATTGTGACGTGTCACAAGGTGGTTGTGTGATTTTAGTGAGATAATCCATGTAAAATGCTTAGAACCCTGCTGTGATAGGTACTCAGTAATTATTATTATTAGCCGTTTTTGTTACTGTTACTGTTAGGATCAAGAACTAGAGGGGAAGAGATTTGTGCAAGATTACGCAACTACTTGATGGCAGTGCTAGGACTAGAATTCAGGAAGGTTTTTCCCACCAGAAGTGTTCAATAGTCTCTGGGCCTGTCAGGACTCAGGGCTCCCAGAGGAGCTGACCCGAAATAGGCAGAGCTCAAGGACAAGGTCAGCCACAGAGAATGACTCTGATGTCAGTGGGAAGTCAAATGCTGGAAAGGAGGGTGAGGCTAAGGAAGCTAAGAGCCAAGTTAGGTGCAAGGATGAAGCAGGGAACAAAGAGCTAGGGCAGGAGGGAAGAGATGGCTCAGAGACCCTGCTGAGGCTCTTATAGACCAAAAGCTTTGGGCTTCATGAGAGGTCAGCATGGTTTAAAGACCGAAGGTCTGGGTGATTAAATAGACAAAGGGAGTTGCGGGGGAATTGCAAGTATAACTGTGAGAAGAGGCCTGATGGGTAGTAACAATGGAAGATGAGGTGGAACCTGGGAGGAGCCAAGACAAGGAGCCCCCGGAGCCCAGGCATCTAGTCATGATTCTCCTAAAGTCACAGCCTAAGCTTGAAGAATCATAAACAAGCAAAGATATGATAAAATTTGCTTTAAAAAGTTCCTCTGGCAGCAGAGTGCAAAACTGATTTAGGGTGACAAGAACATCATTTAGGAAACCATTGGAATAATCCAAGGAGAGGTGTTGAGGACGTGAAACCAGGGTAGTTATTGTAGGATCAGAGAGGAGAGGATTCATTTAAGAGATATTTAAAGACTAGAATTGATGGGATTTGGGTTTTCACAGATGTGGAGCTTAGAAAGAGAGATCTGAGTGACATTCTTCACAAAATAGGGGATATAGGAAATGGATGGGGTTTGGGCTGGGGGAAAGAGAGGACAGAAGTTGAGTTCGTTTTTTAACATGCTGAATTTGAGATCCTGTGGAGCAGCTGGATGGTGATGTCCAAGTAGACAAGTAGATATACAGGTGCAAAACTCAAGAAAGAAGTATGAGCTGAAGTGGACATTAAGAGTCTTCAGCATAAGTACAGCTGACAGTTGAAATTCTTGCTGTGGGTGAGATCGCTAGGGAGGGGGGATGGTGGAGTGAAAAGAAGCCAAGGATGGACCCTGGAAAACTTTGACTTTTAAGGAGGTAGATGAGGATGAAGAGTCCACAATAGACACCAAGAAGGGACTAGAGAGAGATTGGAGCCAAACAAGAGAAAAGTGGTGTCACAGAAACCAAAGGAAGAGAGAGATACAAGAATGAGGAGGATGTGTCCATGCAAAGAGAAAGAATATTTACCAAACTTCTACTTTGAGCACATGAGATACAATAGAAAAAGAGACTTTAGGGACTAAGTGTTAAGGGTTGAATTGTGTCCTCTCAAAATTCATATGTTGAAGTCTTAACCTCAGTACCTTAGGATGTAACTATGTTTGGACAGAGGGACCTTATGGAGATAATCAGCTTAAAATGACATCATTAGGGAGTGTCCTAATCCAAGATGACTGGTGTGCTTATAAAGAGGAGGAAACTTGGACACTGAAACCTGCATAGAAAGAAGACGATATGAAGAGACGTGGAAAGATGGCCATCTATAAACCAAGGATAGAGGCCTGGAACAGATCTTGCCCTCACAACCCTCAGAAGGAACCAGCACTGCCAATCCTTTCATTTTGGACTTCTGGCTTCCAGAACTGTGAGATAATAAATTTCTGCTGTTTAAGCCACTCAGTTTCTGGTACTTTGTTACTATAGCCCTAACAAACTAATACAGTTGGTGAGTGTGCATAACACCTTGGTGAAAGTGCATACAGCCAGAGAAGGAAACTGAATAAGTGTCTCAGAGAGGTGAGGAGGGGGACCAAAAAACGATTAGGTCACCTAAGGTAAGAGGAGAAAAATATTTCACAAAGCGGAGAGGAGTCACAGTGTCAGATTCTCCAGAAAGGTGAATTAGCAGAATGACTGATCATGTGAGTCCAGAGGCCCCTCAGTGACCTTTGCAGAGAGCATGCCCAGTTGAATAGAAGGAGTGGACCTTAGAGAGCTGAGAACATGGAGACAGCTGATAGACCACGCCTGCAAAATGTTTGGTGATGAAAGGGCACCTCTCACTGGACCAAACTCACCCCCGCCGTCTATAAAGAGCCACATGAGAACAACTTCAAGTCAAGTCAGCCAGACCTGGGGTCTTCTCTACTTTAATAGCCAAACAGAGGAGAGAAAAGTCAATACTACTTTTTCCATCCAAAACTGGCTTGGGAAGGATTTCGGGAAGAAAAGAATTTTGCAACTGTTATTCTATGTGTGGGATTTTTGATCCTGACACAGATTCCATTCTGTTTGGTTAAAGCATAAAAACATTGGTGTTCAAGTCTTCTCAGAGATGAAGTCTGTGGTGAATCTGGTGATGTAAATAAGACAACAAGCCCGAGTGGTTTGGGGGAATCGCTTATAATTTCCATCAAAAAGGAGTAAAAACCAGTAGAACTGGAATAGAGAAGTATTAAAGCAGTTTCTTAGAAAGCTTTGAAGTCAAAAGGAGTCTAAAATTTGCTTCCTGTAGGTGCAAGGATATTACTGGCCAAACAACCCAAATGTCACAGTTCTACATTGTTGGGGATCAAATTAATCAGATTTGACTGTACTGAAAGTTTTACTAAAAGTAAAAAAGAATAAACATTTAGTTAAGTAAACAATTGGTCAATACTAGCCAGAAACCAACCACGGGGTAAAACCTGAAATAGATAACTACCAAAAGATAAACAGAGATCACCATTCCCATCTTACCACTATCTTCAACCAAGGAAACAATAAATCTTTATCAAGAACTGATAGTTTAAAGACACTGTGGAGAATACAGAAGAAATAGCCAACGTGTAATTTTTTATAGTCTAATGGGAAATAGAAACCAACACTTATGAAATACCAAAAGCAACCCAATGCAGTTAATAATAAGGTGATTTAAAAAATATATAAATGACAAAAATATTCATTCTCACTAGATATTAAAGAAATGCCAATTCAAACACCGATGAGATATTTTCATTTATCAGATTCAAAAGTAAACAAACAAAAATCCAGCTAGAAAATGGGCAAAAAATAAAGACATTTCCCCAAACAGGATATACAGATGACAAGTAAACACGTGAAAAGATGTTCAATGTCATTGGGCCTTATGGGAATGAAAATTAAAACTACAATGAAATAACACTACACACCTATCAGAATGGCTAAAATAAAAAATAATGGTAATATCGAATGCTGGCAGGATGCAGAGAAACCAGATCACTCATACATTGCTGTTGGGATTGTAAAATGGTACAGCCACTCTGGAAAACAGTTTGGCAGCTTCTTACAAAACTAAACATACACTTGCCATATGACCCAGAAATTGCATTCTTGGGCATTTATCTGAGAAATGAAAACCTATGTTCACACAAAAACCAGCACATGAATGTTCATACCAACTTTATTCATAATAGTCAAAAACTAGGGGAAAAAAGTGTCCATCAGTGGGTGAATGGTTGAACGAACTGTGGTACACTTATTCGGTGGAATACTACTCAGCAATAAAAAGAAAGAGCTATTGATACACACAACAACTTGGGTGAATCCCCAGGGAATTATGCTAAGTGAAAATGTCAAACTTAAAATATTACATACTGTATGGTTCCATTTATATAACATTCTTTTTTTTTTTTTTTGAGGAAGACTAGCCCCGAGCTAACATCTGCTGCCAATCCTCCTCTTTTTTGCTCAGGAAGACTGGCCCTGAGCTAACATCCGTGCCCATCTTCCTCCACTTTATATGTGGGACACCTGCCACAGCATGGCCTGACAAGCGGTACATAGGTCCACACCCAGGACCCGTACCAGCAAACCCTGGGCCGGGAAGCAGAATGTGTGAATTTGACTGCTGTGCCCCTGGGTCGGCCCCTGAAATTCCTGAAATAGCAAAATCATAGAGACAAAAGAGCAGATTGGTGGTTGCCATGGTTAGGGGTGGTGGAGAAAGGGGAAGGTCTGTGGCTACAAAGGGATAGCACAAGGAGCCTTGTGGTGATGGAATGTTCTATATCTTGATAATGGTGGTTGTTACATGAATCAACACGTGATAAAATTACATAGAACTGCACACACACACACACACACACACAGATGAGTGCCCATAAAACGGGAAATCTGAATAAGCTCTGGGGATTATACTAATGTCAATGTCCCAGTTTTGACATTGTACTGCAATTATACAAGCTGTTACCATTGGGGTAAACTTGGTGAAGCGTACACAGGACCTCCCTACATATTTTTTTTCAGCTTCTTTTGAATTTTAAATTATTTCAAAATAAAAAGTTTAAAAAGTAATTTTTAAAAAACTAAATGTTCATCTTCACTAAATGTTAAAGAAAGGCCAATGCAAACACCAATGAGATATTTTCATTTATCAAATTAACAATGTATGTTTTGTTGCAGGGGGGTGAGGATAATAATGCTAATGAGTGTACAAGAAGAATGGTACTTTCATATACTACTGACTGTGGGATTACGAATGGCTATAAACTTTCTGGAAAGCAATTAGTCAACACGTGTCAAGAGTCTTAAAAACGCTTATACAAGTAGACACTCATTCTGGCCACTGCCTCTTTATCTATGTTCTGAGTAATTTTTTCAGTTCATTCAGCACCTTTGCTCCAAGTGCTCTGCCATACCTAGAAATACACCAAAGATGAGCGAACATAACTTCTGTCTTCAAGGAGCTCAGTTTAGTGGTAAATATATCAAATGTGATAATTTTTTTTGTAACAGTGGGTGTGCAAGTTTCCACAGGAGCACAGAAGTAGCTGTTTTCTATTTGTCTATAGGAAGTATTGTGTCTTAGATAAGTGCCAGAGTTTTGAGTCAGGCCAGTGTTAATAATAAGTAGTTAATGACTAGTTCTGTACTTATTAGCGGGATCACCTTGGGCAAGCTCTCCAGCTCCCTGTGCTCACAGCTGTACAATGCGGCTACGAGCACTTACCAATGCCACGTGGGTTATAAGGATTTATAATGGATGTCTTGTGGAATTAAAATATTTTATGCTTCACATTCTTTTATTTAAAATCTATTACTTCCTATATTTTAAATTAAGTCTTAAATTTCTTTAGCTCTGCCTTTTCTGATTCAGATCTAGCAAATGGATTCTTACCTGGAACCCAGAAGTTGCTATAGTGGATCTCCTAATTATAGACAAGAGAAGGGCAGGCTTGATACAGATGAATAAGGTAAAAGCCACACAAAAAAGCCACCTGAGGGGCCGGGCTGGTGGCATAGTGGTTAAGTTCACAGGTTCTGCTTCGGCAGCCCAGGGTTCGCTGGTTGGGATCCCAGGTACAGACATGGCACTGCTTGGCTAAGCCATGCTGTGGCAGGCATCCCGCATATGAAGTGGAGGAAGATGGGCACAGATGTGAGCTCAGGGCCAGTCTTCCTCAGCAAAAAGAGGAGAATTGGCAGCAGATGTCAGCTCAGGGCTAATCTTCCTCAAAAAAGAAAAAAAAAAGCCACCTAAAATATCTTTTATGTAAGGTAGGATGCCAGAACCATTAAAATAAAATCTTGGGGCCGGCTGGTGGCATAGCGGTTAAGTTCGGGCGTTCCTGTCAGTGGTCCGGGGTTCTCTGGATCAGATCCGGGGCGGGGACCTACCCACCACTTACTAAGTCATGCTGTGGCCACATCCCACATAGAAGAACTTGGAGGCTGTACAGCTAGGATATACAACTACATTCTGGGGCTTTGGGGAAAGAAAAAAAGAAAGAGGAAGATTGGTAACAGATGTTAGCCCAGGGCCAATCTTCAAAAAAAAAAAAAAGTTAGAAGAAAAGGAAAGCAAACCCAAACCCAGTCTCTTTAATGCCTCTAGTGGTATTTTCACACACACACCGTGATCCCTTTACACACCACTTAGGTATTGATCCATTCAGTTCTGGGAGGCCTTAGAAAAAGACATTTCCTTAGATTAAAGGAACTTTGGGCAGGTTACTTACTTCTCTAAGCCTCAGTTTCTCCATCTGTTAGAAGGTTTAATAGTTTCCAGTTTTCAGAGGCTAAGGATTAAGAGAGTAAATGGAGGGATACGAAATGTGTGGCTCAGAGTAGGATGGAATAAGTGATTGCTGTGATGAACAGTGACGGGGCTCAGAACCTTCAACAGGTGTTGTCCCTGAATCCTTACAATGACCACGTAAGTTAGGTATCATTTTCCCCAGTGAAAAAACAAATGAGGAAATTGAGGTTTAGAGAAGTTTAGTAACTTAGTCAAGGTTGCACAATTAGTAAGGGGCAGAGTGAAGAGACTTATTCAAAAAGTGCCAAACCATACCAAAAAAAGTACACATCTATCTGACATTCTAATGATAGTCATATAGCATTATCAGCTAGAAATTAAAACAGATTCAGTTCTATATCCCACTCAAACCTTGAGGTCACCAGCTGTGTCCCCTGGCAAGTGGCCTAACCTCTCTGAAATTCAGTTTCCTCATTTGAAAAACTTTTACGTTTATTGTATAGGTTAAATGAACTAATTTGTTTAAAGTACTTAGCAGAGTACCTAGCTTATAAGCAATCAGATATCAACTTTAATAACATTTACTGGACACGTTACTGTGCTAAGCACCAGGAATGCAAAGGGGAATGAAACGTGTTCCCTGCCCTTGTGGAACTCAGGACAGGACAGCCACATAGCAGCGACATTTTAATGCAATGAGAAAATTGCTATAATAGAAGAATAAATAATGGGATTTGGGAGAAAGGAAGATACAAATGTGGTGAAAAGAAAAGAGAAGGCTGGCAGGGAAGGTTTTGACTGTGACCTGTGGAGTGATCTGGATCTCAAAGGAAGAGCAGTCCTTTGCAGACAAAGAAGGCAGGAAAAGTGTTCCAGGCAGAAGGAACAGCTTGTGCAAAGGCAAAGAAAGCAAACAGCCTTACAATGGTCTGGGAGGGTCAGGAGATAGCAAACAGTTCAGCGTGACTAGACGGTGAGTTGTATGGGTTGATGGATAAAAGCAGAAGAGAAAAATAGGATTCAAGCTGCAAATGGCCTCATGTGTCTTGCTAAGAAGAGTGACTTCTAGCCCATGAGGAATAGAGGACAAGTCTTTAAAGCAAGGAAGTTTCATAATCAGATTGTCTTTGAAGAAAGATAATGATAGAGTAAAGGATAGTGAGAGGGAACCAGCCAGGAGGCTGTTGCAATAGTCCAGACAAGAGATGACGGAGACCCCAAAACTGGCTGCCAGTGAATTGGAAACGGGTGGTGAGGGGGAGGAAGGAAGGACGACATAAACACAATGTGTGAAATCCAAGGTATGAAAATGGCTTGGTGCCTTCTTACCACAGTCATCCCAAAGGACCCAAACAAAAACAGAGAAGACCTCTTTCAAAAATAATCTCTTTTGTTTATATGCAAATAGTCCATGCACAGTGAAAATGCAACTCAAGTGTGATGACAATTGCAATATTTTGTTACCAATCCATGAAACACAAAGATTGAATTGACTTACAAATGCTGTCCTTCTTAAAAATTCCAACTCCTCACATTAAAACTGTAGCTAACCAGTGCAAGGCTTATTTGAGGTTGTTTTCAATTTTAAACCAGATTTGAGGAAAGTTATTTAAGGCATTTTTCAAAAGAGGGCATCCCTTACTCATATTGTTGAAGAGCAGGAAGAGCGATATCTTGATTTACTGGGAAATTTCTTTCAAATAGCAAAATTTCTGTGTGGTGGTGGACCTTTAGAATCTTCCAGATAAAGGTGTACGAAGGGAGCTGCAAAAATTACACCTCTATCGTTCTGCACCACCAGCTTGAAAATTACAAATCCAGCTTAATAAATGCATATTTTAAGGGTTCACAGAAGTCTTATGTGCATTGCTTTTGGTTACAAAGATGCCACAGGGAAGTGAGCCTTTGGGTGTAGGATGCCCCCTCCTTCAACCCTGTTGTGAAATGGAAGCTTTAAAAAATCCAGTGGTTTTTTTTTAAAACAAGCTTAGTCATATTGACTGTGTTCTGTATGCCCCAATCTATTTTATTGTACCTTGTAGTGAACATTTTATTTATACTCTTATATAAATACTTTGCATAAAAAGGTGGTTTCGCAGATCTTCGTGCTTCCCTAAATTTGAAAGCTGCTGCCATTTGTTAAAATGTGTTAGTTTTGTTATGTACTATATGCCTCCTTCCGCACGCAGAGGAAAAAAAACATACGGACTTAACTCTTCAAGCAAACTTTACATTCAGAATATTATCTCATTTTATTTCTTCTAACTGAAGTTGTAAAGGAAATGGGAAATGTCAGATGCTTTTGTGACAGAAATGACAGTTTCTCAGAATGTGTAAGTGTATACCCTTAAGCAAATAGGCCCCTGTAAATTCAGTGATCGCAGTCTTCTGAATTTGGGTTTAATGTTCACAGCTAACATTAGAGATCCAAAGGATAGTGAGTTTGGAGTCAGATACTTTGTTGAATCCTGAAAAGCACCATCACCCATGCTGGTAGTTTATTGGGATCTATTTTTAGACCTGCCACTGTGTGTATTTCACCCGCCTTGGAAAGATTTTATGTAGTTTTGTTCTTTGTTAAGTAATCGGCCATCTTCTGTGTAAACTGTCAGAGGAAGTCCTGAGACTGGAAGAAGAATGTAAACCTCACTGAATAGCGAGAATATAGAATTAAATTAGAAGTTAAGCGTACCTAGTCTACCCTCCCCTCAAGTGAGTGCTCTCTGCTGTGCCGTCCATGACTGGTGGCCATGCAGACGCCGTGGCCGCTTAAAATAGGAAGTGAAGGAGAACCAATATCTCTTGGAGAAGCCTATTCCTGAGACAGAGGGCTTGGGGAAATATTGTGACCTACACGATCTAATCAGAATCTACTTCATACTCTTAAGATGATATTTAATCAGTAGGACGTCATAAGTGAAGTTGTTCGTGTTGAAAATCACTTGGTGGCAAGGACATACCTTGACATCATGACATTGGTGTCTCCTGCACTCACCTGCAGGCTCTGGGAGGGCAGGGACCCTCTGCTTTCGCTCACCTTGGATCCTAGGACCAGCCCAGGGCCTGCACTCAATCAGGGCTGGTTAAGCATTTGTTGAATGAATGAAGGCAAATTAAAAAGTAGAAATTCCAAATGGTGCGATTACATCTGTGGATTTTAAAGTATTGTTGGAAAATGGGAATTATTACCGAGATCCAAAGATGGTAGGCACAAAGGTAGAGCATAAAAATGCGTGTATTTGGGGGCCGCCCTAGTGGCGCAGTGGTTAAGTTTGCACACTCTGCTTCAGCAGCTTTAGGTTCGCGGGTTCGGATTCCGGGCTTGGACGTACGCACTGTTCATCAAGCTATGCTGTGGCAGCATCCCACGTGCAAAATAGAGGAAGACAGGCACAGATGTTAGCTCAGGGACAATCTTCCTGACTGAAAAAACCCAATGTATTCCTGACTGAAAAAACACCAAATGTGTATTTGTGTGTCACTAGAATCTATAGTTATATCAGTACCCATGTACACCCTGGCACTACCCCTGAAACTCTGCCTAGCCCCCTTCTTGAAGTGTGCACACATGGCAGGCAGGCACGCTGGGAGGGGTGCTCTGGATGTGGTCTTGCTGCTATAATCCTGTCTCTACTGGCCTTGGGGTAAACCATGAGTCCCTTGGTTCCCCAAGCTACAGTTTTCCTCTGGCGTGGCCTTGGCTTTAGCTGTGGTGCAGTTCCCTGCAGGCCTATGGGGCCTGTCCCCCTGGGATAGGCCTCAGTCCACGGGGAGAGAAGCTGAAGTGTCTCCACCCACCACACTGCAGAGCTCGTGCTTCCCAGAAGCTCCTGACTCTGTGTTCTGCAGCACCTGACCCCCAGCTGCCATCCCAAACACCGCCCCTCTCAGACCCTGGGTGTGGGATGGCTGGCTGCTCACCTGCTGAGGTTGCTGTCTCCCGCCTGAGCTCTACTCAGCCCCACCTTCCTCGTCTTCCAGACTGCTAAAACAGCAGCTCATCTAAAGGCCACACCCATCCCAGGTACAAATCTTTATCTGAAATGCATGCATCCTGATGCTTACCCTTTTGACAATTTTTCCTTAATGGACCTTTTAGCACATGCTAATGTAATCTTCAATCCAAATAAATGTATTTTGCTGCTGAATTTCGGGTATGTTTTATCAAACCACTATGTGATTTTGAGAGAAAGTGCAGACAGGAATCTTTTGCATTCACTTGATAGACTCTTGCAAATAACTGTTGGAGTCCCTTGCTTTGCCTTTCTGTCTTCTTCTTAGAGGACATCTAAGCAAAAGGGTGTCACTGGGTCCTAGGTCCTGTGTTCAGAAGTTGACCCAATACAACTTAAGAAATAATGCACATTGCCTCTTTCTTAGCACGCATGAATGATGACTATGAATTTGCATCAGGAGAAAGTGAATAGAAGAAGCTACCCCCGGGCAGCTGGGGAGACGGAACAAGCCAGCCTAGGATGAGAGGGGGGTCTATGCTAGAGGTTGTAAGGATGAGGGTCTCTCCCTACCTCAGCAACCCACTTGTAGGATATAAATACTGAGGCTGAAAAATTTTGACTCAGACAAAGAAAAAGACTCAACCTCTAACAATTAACTGTATAAAATTTGCTTTTAAGTGGAGGTCAAGATTGTATCTCCCCCCCAAAGAAAAAAGAAACGTACTACTTTTCTAAGAATGTTCCTCCAGAAACATGGAACTGAGAGCTATTTTTTTTATTGATCTGGCCCTTAGAAAACAATGGGGCTTTTTCTTTAATTTACCTAAGGAATTGACATTAAAAAAATCTATGGTTCTGCACCAGAAAGATGCAGAAAATGTTAAAACAGAGGCCAGAAATACAAAACTGGAGATTTTTCACAGCAACATTTTATGTGTGGCATTTGGTTACAAGCGTGCAATGTGGAGAAGTGAAGCTTTGGACTGTGAAATTGGTGCTAATTTTCTTACCCACTAGTCTAGAAGCTCTCTAAAATGTCACATCATTAATTTAGTTGCTTTACCAGGAATCAGTGCATGTGGTTAGTGAGTGTGGTTTTTTGTTTTTTTTTTAAATTAATAGACTTTATTTTTAGAACAATTTAGACTTACAGAAAAATTAAGAAGATAGTACAGAGAATTTCCATATACCCTCTCCCCTGCACAGTTTCCCCTGTTATTACCATTTTGCATTAGTGTGGCATATTTGTTACAGTTGATGAACCAATGTTGATATATTGTTATTAACTAGCGGCCATACTTTACATTGTTTCCCTCTTTGTGTTGTACAGTTCTATGGGTTTTGACAAATTTATAATATCATGTATCCACCATTACAGGATCATACAGAATAGTTCCAATGCCCTAAAAATCCCCTGTGCTCCACCTGTTCATCCCTCCTCACGTGCCCTGGCAACCGCTGATCTTTTGACTGTCTCCATGGTTTTGCCTTTTCCAGACTGTCATCTATTTGGAATCACACAGTATGCAGCCTTTTCAGACTCATATTGCTTTCATCAAGCAATATGCTTTTAAAGTTCCTCCATGTCTTTTCATGGCTTGATAACTCATTTCTTTTTATCACTGGATAATATTCCATTGTATGGATGTATCATAGTTTGTTTATCCATCACCTATTGAAGGGCATCTTAGTTACTTCCAGTTTTTGGTGATTATGAATAAAGCTGTGATAAATATTCGTGTGCAGGTTTTTATGTGGACATAAGTTTTCAACTTATTTGAGTAAATACCTAGGAGCTAGATCAGATGGTAGGCTTCTGTTAAGTTTTGTAGGAAACTGCCAGAATGTTTTCCCAAGTGCCTATATCATTCTGCATTCCCACCAGCAATGAATGAGAGTCTCTGTTACTCAACATCCTCATCAGCATTTGGTGTTGTCAGTTTTTCAGATTTTAGCCATTCTAATAGGTGTGTAGTAGTAGCTCATTGTTGTTTTAATTTGCATTTCCCTAGTGATGTATGGTACTCAGCATCTTTTCATATGCTTATTTACCATCTGTATATCTTCCCTGGTGAGGTATAGGATCAGATCTTTTGACCATTTTTAAACTGAGTTGTTTTCTTCTCTTTGAGTTTTTAGAGTTCTTTGTACATTTTGGATACCAGTCCTTTATCAGACATATGTTTTGTAAATATTTTCTCCGAGTCTGTGGCTGGTCTTTTCATTCTCCTAGTGGTTAGCGTGTTTATGCTTTAAGGAGAAAGGGTTCTAAAAATACAATTTTATAACAGCAGTAAATGGAAAACTTCATAGCAGATGTTTTATGCTCTTTCTGGGGTGGTGTCAGGGAACCCTATCTGTGGACCCAGCAGAGATTTGTTAAAAGGGGAGAGTCAGGGGCCGGTCCTGTGGCCAAGTGGTTAAGTTTGTGTGCTCCGCTTTGGCACCCCAGGGTTTCGCCGATTGGAGTCCTGGGTGCGGACATAGCACCGCTCATCAGGCCATGCTGGGGCAGAGTCCCACATGACACAGATGGAAGGACCCACAACAAAGAATACACAACTATGTACCCGGGGTGGGGGGGAGAGGCTTTGGGGAGAAAAAGGAAAAATAAGATCTTTAAAAAAACAAAAACGAAAACAGGAGGAGAGTCAGGTCCTGAGGGCTGTGGCTGACTGTCCTGTGCTGTTAGAGTTTGTACAGCAGAGCTGGGGATAAGAACAGGACCCAGCCCTGAGCTGCGTCTCTTCTAAATTAAGAACAACTCAGGAACCATGTTTACACTCCAATCCTGGGCCCCCTTGCATGGATTACACTATGCATAGGCTGTGAATTGCTGTCCATGAATCAAGTGTGTAAGATACTATCACTTTCCTTATTTCCTTTAATTCAACCTAATCCCACCTCCAAGCCCCCGTTCTGCCAGTTGGACAGGGGACTCCATCTTGATCATACAGGGGTGCGCTTCCCCTCCTGAAGCCCAGTCAGAATTCCGGAAGCTTACTTGATACCTAGAAAGTGCTGGAAGCACCTCAAGTCCTAGTCTGTCCTGTTTGCTATTGGCAGCCTCACTACCCAGCTTGCAGTGGTCTGTGAAGTCCGGCAGCTTTCTTCCTTCATGCCACAGTGGGGAATGGATTATCTGCTAAGGCTGGGCTCTCTGAGCCAAGGCCACTACCTCTCTAGGCATGAGCCATCACCCCTGAGATTGTTACCCCCTTGGGAGCACTGAGAGGGACCCACTGCTCACAGGGCCCGCACACCTCTGCCCTTCCCTCCATTCCTCTTGCATCTCAAAGGCGCTCTTCTCCCTTTTCTCTCAACCTCTAGGACACCTGTATTGTCTCTTCTATGGGCTTCTTCTATGGACTTTCGCAAAAGCCCAGAAATGCCTTTGACTTCAGGTCTCTTCTGCTTTCTCCCTGCAAAAGTCTCTGTGTCAAGAAAGCTCAGGAAATAAACGCTAACTAACCTTTCAATAAACAATGCTGCTACAATTATTTGTAGAAGCTATTTTATCCTATATCAGAACCACCATCACCACCAACACCATCCCCGGAATACTTTTAGACTGTCTCTTGACTACTGGTCACAGGAAGCCATTTGTGTATAGCAACCTATATATGGCTGGAATTGGAAAATTTAGCTAAGTGTTGGATGTTTCTAAGCACCCATAGGTTTCCAGCTTTGTCTCCCAGAGTAGATCCTAACTATGTGGTCCCAGGGGAATATCTCTTGGGCAAGGTTGGGCAAAGCCATCAGGAAGGTATCTGTTTCCCCCACCCAGTTACCATCTACAGCCACTCCCTTCCTGCTGCTTTTCCTTGTAGCCTCTCAGACCTGAGAACATCCGGGAGGGAGGCAGCGAGGAAGCAGCCTCACACAAAAGCAGCTTTCTGAGGTTACCAGCAACTTCCTCCTCAATAAACCCAAGGAACTGATCTTCTTTATTCTGCTTGACCTCTTCTCGGCATGCGATACTGTTGACCACCATCACTATTGAACTCTGCCTGTCCTTGGCTCCGATGACCCTTGGGTAAGGCCTCCTTATCAGATCTTTGAGTGGTGCAAAGCTTGGAGGGATAGCTAATACAGTGGATAATGTATACGCGCTACAGAGTTACTTTGATTGGCTATACACTGGCCCAAACACTGACACAAACAAGATGGGGCCAGGGACTCAAGATCTGACTTGAGAAGTGAAAAAACATCACGGTCAGCCAACCTCCCAATGTAGTCGTTTACAGGCTAATTTGATCTCTGACTCATTAAGGAAAGTGATCTTGTCACTGGCTGTTCCATTCAGTCCCTCTTTGCAAGGGGGTGTGTTGACAAACTCAGGGAGACAGGTACCAGTGGGAGAGCTACCAAGTTAGTTAGGGTTCTGGAGACCACCTCATATGAGACACAGCTGAGGATACTGACAATATTTAGCCAAGAGAAGAGGCTATGAAGGAAATTTAATAACTGCTTTCAACTATTAGGAAGGGTTTCTATAAAGGGGTAAATATATATGTATTCTAGTAGTTCTAGAAAACAGGAGAGGTTCAACTAAATGGTACTTATGGGTGTGGGGAGTAAGGAGTGGGAGATTTGGGGTTATTATCAAGAAGACTTTCCTCTTATAACCATATTATCCAGTAGTGAATTTTCTAACATAAGTGAGAAAGCAAAGACTGGACATCCATCTATCAGAAGTGACATTGAAGGGGGGTCTTTGCTTGAGTGAGAGACTGGAATGACTTCTGAGGTCCCTGAAACAGCCTTGCAAGTCTAATTAAGTCGTAGAGTAAGAGGGTCGCACGACACCGTATCGTCCCTTATATCTGTGGCCTGCCGTACCACCTGTCTGCCTTTACTTCTATGTTACAGCCTTGGAGGAGGCTGCTGTAGGCAGGAACTGACATAAGCAGGTGAGAGAAGGGATATAGAAACGAGAAAACGATAAAACAACTTTTTTTAAAGAACCTACTAAATGCCAGGATCTGTGCTAGGCACCATATATATGTTATCCTATTTCATTCTCAAGGCAAGCTTATGAGATATTTAGTATTACTTGTGTGAGGAAACTAAGGCCCAGAGAAGTTAAGGAAGCTCCCCAAGAACACACAGGTGTTAACTAGTGGAGCTAGGATTTGAACACAGCTCTGTGATTCCAAAGCCCAGGGTGACATGTTATTTTTACTCAGCCTTCATTTATAGCAACTGATACTGCTTTCTAAAAATGTTAGTATGGACATAAAGATTCCTTTTAGAATAAATTTACTTAAATAAAGTAAGTTAAGAGAAAAATATCCTATGAAGAGTGGTACAGATTTTACCTAGATCTTGAGTGATGCTAGGAGCTAGAATGACTGAAGGTTGGGAAATACTATTCCAAATATTTTCAAAGCAGGACTTATCAAGTCAGTCTATTTTATATTTTGACTGCTGAGTACACAGTAGTCAAAAAAAACACCAGGAAAAAAAAAAAAGCAAACTTGTAAACTCAGTGGAATGTAAATTAACTCCTGTGCTCTGATAGGCGGGTAATTTCATGTGTTACAATAAGGAAACCAAATGGACACACTTAAATAAAAAAACGATATGATTGTAAAATCCAGAGGAAAACCCCAGGTGGAGCCTATCTGAATCAAGGATGAAGTTTCCAAGGTGTGCACATAGCGTAGCTGAGGGGAAGTGAGGACTCTGTAAGTCAGAGAACAGGACGACACAGGAGCCTGATGGGTTTGAGCCCGGGATGGAAGGTGAAGGGGTTTACAGACCCGTTTGGGGAAGAATGATCATCACCTTTTCAGTGACAGAAGGAAGATCTTTGCAGAAAGGTCATACTGAGAACTGGAAAGTCCGAAGAAAAGAAGATAGGAAAGAAATATGAAGACTAAATAGGGGCGTAGCGTGCTCTGTGGCGGGTAATTTACATGTACGATCTCATTTGTTTTTCACAACAGTGAGCAAGGAAGCTATTACTAGTTACATTTTGTAGGTGAGAAGACTGAGACTGGGAGATGTTCAATAACTTGCCTGGGGTCCAATGCTGGAGCCAGGATTTGACCCTGGACCACTGGTTCCAAACCTGCGTTACTTCCACCACACCTCACGTCCTTGCTCAACCCAGACAACAACAAAGGCCTTTCACTTTGTCACTTTTAATTTCTTCAGGGCACTGCTGGCCTCCACAACAGCAGGGAAGGCCTGCTGAGAGGGGGCTGCCTCTCTCCTGAGCTCAAATCCTGAAGCCTCGGAGGCACGTAAATGCTTGCACGTTGGGCAGAGGGCTTTGCAGGGCCTGATCGGTTCAGAATAAGCACCCATGCATTTGGGGCAGGGTTATACTAGTGACGCCTGTCTCTGCTGAAGCACTAGGTTTGGAAAATCCACTCGGCATTCACAACCCGTTCACACTTCTGCCTCTGACTTGTCCCGGATGCAAGAGCACCACCCTCTTCCAGGAATAGCAAACCAAGGTAATAGAAACATTCTAGATTAGGACAGTTAGGATTAGATTAGAATAATCTGAAAATAAGGGCTGTGTTTGTTAATTGGGTTCCAGCAGGATCCATGGAGAGGTACTCAATGAATGGTTTCGGGGGAAGGCGAGAGGTGGAACCCAGGTCTCAATGCTCGCTCTTGTTGCGGACTGTCTGCAGCCGCCCTGCCGAGCCAGACGCAGTGCCTTGCACATGGCTGCTCAGTAAAACATTTGTTGAACTGAGCTGAATCTTTACCTACGGGCCTCAAATGCTGCGCTCCCAGATCTCTGTCAATCTGTCAGGCAAGGTGTCTTTGTCTTGTTTGTGGCTGGGGCTGTCTTTGGGGGGTTTCCTCAGGGCTTTACACTCACTCACTCTCCAAGAGTGCATATGTAGTCATTCTCATCAGTGGAAATGCCCACCTGACAGCAGAAGTTATCTGGAACCAGCAAGAACACTGCCCCGTCTGCGGTGTTGTTTCTCTCTAGTCAGTTCCCCTTTCTGCATTTGAGTTCTAGCCTCAGCCCTAACATTATTTTCTTTCTCTACAAAGGAGTGTTAGGAGGTATGGGGAGCTCACAAAGGCTCCTCTTCATTTATCCTTAATACCCTGCTTCTGTGTTCCTCGGGAATGCCACTGGGCTTATGCCTCTGGTCTCCAGAAGCTGCGGTGGATGGGCATTTGTGACAGGTAGGTTCTTACATACTCGGGTGCCGGGGGAGCATGGTGTGAGAAAAAGCTGCATCTCGGGCAGATGTTCAGAGGTGGGGCTAACGGCCGGCAAGGGAGTGGGTAAGAGGGAGTGTGGAGTACATGCTTAAAACCTTTGATCGTTAGTCAGGCTTTATTCTCAGGCTGGCTACATTGGAGGTGGGACATTAAAAAATCCTGTCTGTGCCAGCCAGATCCCTTGATCTGCTCTGGTGA